>NC_066583.1:279765137-280094512 GCF_024323335.1 Lathyrus oleraceus | reverse complement strand
TGTCTTCATATGACCAGGAAAAGACGTCGACATATTCTCGTAGCAACTCAATCAACCCCTTCTTGACAGACTCTTCCAGGAGTGCCCAAATCTTCACTTCACGAACGCAATCTTCAGACCCCAAGTTGACTGTTTCCAGATTCTTAAGATGCGGCTGAATGATCTTCTCTTGGTGCTCAAGTAGACGGGTAACCTCATCAGGAATCTCTTCAACATCATCTTCTTCGACCTCAAATACAGGGAACTCAAAGTTGGGAGATGGTGTTGGATCATTATGTTCAATGGGTTTGATCAACCTGCATAATGATTTTGGATATAAAAAGAGATTTTAGAATTCAAACAAGGCAAATCATTATGCACATGAAACGATTGATTTTATTCTATTTTTAGGTTTTTTTTTGTAATCACCAATTTCATGCAAAAAAGAAAAAAGTGAAAATAATTTGAAAAAACAAACATTTAACATGTAATTATTGAATGAATATCATTGTATTTATCGGCCAACAATGTCATCATATCTCCTTTTGGCATGGGAGAAGGGTTTTTAAACAAAAATGAACATTACGTGGACTTATGGACAACTGTTGGAACATCAACAGCGACCCAATTACTGCAGACTCCTCAAGGGATGACAAAGTTGCCAGAATCTTCCTCTGCATCATCTTCCACAATAGCAGCAGCCTCCTGGTCTTCGCCTGTGTGGATGAAACCACCACTCTCAATCAGACCGTGCTTGTTAAAAGTTCCTGAAGAGTACCCTATGCCAGCCTGGGATTTATTGTCTTCTAGCTTGATCATTTGTCCTAAACCAGTAGTCGCGCCATGCTCAATGGCCAACTTCACATCATTGTAGGATGCAAATGAAGAAGTTCCTTTCTTAGAAGGTTCAGCAATAGATAAAGCTTGGAATTGCGTCCCAACTTCATCCTCAGCATCAATGTAAGAAAAGGAAGACAGATGGCTAACCAAGAGAGCCTCCTCTCCCCCTACCACACCAACTTTTTGTTCTTCACGAACCTCAACTTTTGGTGTAGGGTGGATGTCACGGCGCCTGCCTCGTGAATCCATGGTCTGCCTAACAAACAACTATATGATGGGTGGATATCCATGACTTGAAAAGTGATATGGAAATCACTAGGTCCTATCTTGACTGGGAGTTCAACCTCACCAATCACAGTCTTTCGGGATCCATCAAAAGCTTTAACGACCACTCCACTCTGCCTCATGGGAGGCCCCTGGCATGAAAGTTTGGCCAGAGTGAATTTTGGCAACACATTTAGCGATGATCCTGTGTCTATCAGCACATTAGACAGGGCATCATCCTTGCAGCTCATAGAGATGTGAAGTGCCAAATTATGGTCCTTTCCCTCCCCGGGAAGATCAGCATCGCAAAAGCTCAGGTTGTTACAAGCAGTAATGTTTGCAACAATGCTAACAAACTACTCTATGGTGACATTGTGATCCATGTACGCCACGTCCAACACCTTCTACAAAGCTTCATGGTGTGGCTCAGAGTTCATCAACAAAGACATCACTGATATCTTTGAAGGCGTTTGTAGCAGCTGATTTACAATATTATACTCACTCATCTTGATGAGCCTCAACATCTCATCACAATCCTCTCTTAACATGTCATTCTGGCCAGCAGGGACATGAGCTCTAACAGCAGCGGTAGGTCTGTCAACAGCAAGTGCCGGATTCAGACAAGTAGAAGAATTCCCCAAAGGACGGGCACTAGTATCAGCAGTATCATCTCTTCTGGTGTCAACCTGGGGTTTCGGCGGCGCCGAGAAAACACGACCACTGCGGGTCAAACCACTGACATCAGCAATATTGGTAACAGAAGTGGAGGGTAGAGGCACCTCCTTCCAATCTTCTAATGCAACTGCATTATATCGATAGGGAACAGCCTTATCGGAAGAGTATGGAACAGGGCCAGCTGGCTTGATAATGAGAGTAGGAGAGGCCTTCTGCTTGCTGCCATCATATCGGACAACAACAGGCTCATGTATCCTGAACACAGGGGATATAACATTAACTTCGTCCTCATCACGATTCTGAAGTATCTCGATCACACCCTGATCCAGCATTTCTTGGATGTCTTTCCTGACTTGACAACATCCTCTCTCATTGACAGTGCAAATACAGCAACTGTCATGGTCATGCTCATAGTGACTATATCTATATAACAGTCTATGCATCTTGACCAAAGACTGTCTGATATGGCTGACATATCTGACCTTGTATTTGCCAGGGCAACCCTGAACCATATTAACAGCAGATTTCCCATGCTCGGGCAATGGGTTCTTCTTCACATTAGGACCTACGTCCTAGAAAAACAGAATGTCACTTCTAACAAGGTCTTGAACCTTGGTCTTGAGAGGGTAACAGTTCTCCACATCATGCCCGAGAGCACTAGAATGATAAACACAATGAAGCTCGGGCTTATACCACCACTAAGGGTTGGTCGGTATAGAAGGTGGGTCACGTGGAGTAATCAGCTTCCTTTCAATCAATGAAGGATATAGGTCTGCATATGTCATTGGAATAGGATCAAAGCTAACCCTCTTCCTATCATAGCTAGTGTTGGTTTGATCGTTGTTTCGAGGCTGGTAGGCCTGCTGTTGCAGACGATGTTGTTGTTACTGATACTATTGATGTTGCTGTTGCTGGTTCTGATGCTGATAATGTTGGTTCTCTTTGAATGCAGGTCTTATATGAGCCACCTGGTGCTGGTTACTGGCGGGACATACGGTCTTCCTCTTCATAGAGGGTCTTCGTTGTTTAACATCGGAGGACACAACATATGCCTCTCCATCTTTCTTCTTGGCAAACTCCCCATAACGTTTGGCAGAAGAGCCTTCTTCTCTAGTCAGGCGCCCTTCCCTGACTCCCTCTTCTAAATGCATCCCCATGTTCACCAACTCGGTGAAATCAAAAGGAGCTCTAGCAATCATCCGCTTGCAGTAGAAAGAGCTTAAAGTCTTTTGAAAGATCTTTCTCATCTCCTTCTCTTCGAGCGGGGGCACAATCTGTGCAGCCAATTCACGCCACCTCTGGGCGTACTCCTTAAATGTTTGTTTCTCCTTCTGGGACATGGCCCTCCGTTGGTCCCTATCGGGAGCTGTCGCAACCTGAAAAATACAGTGCGCAAAAAAAACAACCGGCGAAAGAAAAAGACAGAAGAGTCGCCACCGTGCGTTATTCATCCCAAAGGAGGGAAAGGAAACGCTTGAAGTAAACTTGAAAAAGGAAAGGACAAGACGGTGTCTCGCAACCAAATCTTGGGTTCGGGAGTCGGTTATGCGAAGGGAAGGTATTAGCACCCCTACGCATCCGTAGTACTCTACGGGATCCACTTTTGTAGTTTTCGTCTAAAGGGTGTGAGTTTATCTTGTGCTGTTTACCAAAAAAAAAAGGGTTAAATGAAAATGACTCGCGCGGATGTCGCATCCACTGCATACGTATCTCATCTGAATATGAGAATCAGAGTCTTCGTAGCTCGGCTGACCTATGGGTTGGGGGATGTGTGCTCGCTAAGGCATCGCGTCTTATGCCTACGTATCTCATCTGGAATGAGAATCAGAGCAAGCCGTAGTTCGGCTTACTACGGGGTTATGGATTGGGTTTTGGACGAACGACGTCACTACGCAATCTACCGGATGCTCGACCTTTGGAGACTTACTCGCCTGTAGTAGAAGGAGTTAACGTGTTGCTTTGGGTTTTAGGGTTTGGGATGCTCAAGGGAAAAAAGGCAGTCCTTGACGAAGGAACCACGCTACCTGCAGGGATACGAACACATACAAAACAAACATGTATAAAGTAAATATGCCAACAAGGGGCTCAGAAGTAAATAAACAAAAGAAAACAAATGCCTCCTATCGAGGTCTTCAAGCTAAGAAAGCGATAAAATACGGAAAAGAGGTAAAAGTACCACACGGATAAAGATCCGAAGTAACAACAATTAAAGGAGTAAGAAACCCAGGGATCTCCCAAGCTAATGCCATCAAAGAAAGGTGAGTCAGTACAGGTAATCAGAATGAACCTCCAGGGGGTATTCCACAAATAAAGTGGGAAAACCACGCAAACCATCTCTGCAAGAGTCTGTGAGCCCTCACAAAAACTCAACAAAAGGGTTAGTGAAACACGATAAGCATTTTTTTCATGGACAACAGTATGGTTTCAGAAACCTCAAACCCTGTGGCATACACTCAAAAATTAAACGGTTAAACATTCAAGGCATTGTTTATACATTCATATACATATTAAACCCATGGGCAAAAACCTAATGTTACCTCACACATTCAGGTGATCCAAATTAAGAGCATAAAGGTAATGGGAATAAGGGCAAACCTGATTGGAGAAGAAAAATCAAATGGCACGGCTGGATTTGTAAACCAATGTTAGGGTTTGCTTTCTCTGTCAGGTTTCTCTTCAGGTTTTGTCCAGGGTTTTGTTTCAAGGAAACCTCAGAGTATTTTTGCTTCTCTCCCTTTTTCTCAAGTGAAGCCTTGTTATTTATAGACTGAATTTCATGGTTTTGTGGGCTCAAATGAGAGAGACCCAAGTCCAAAATTTTTTATTATTTTTTATTTATTTTTTTATTTTTTATTTTTTCATTTTTTTTTTCATTTTTTTTTCTTTTTTTTTTTTTTTTTGTTTTTTTGTTTTTTTGTTTTTTTTTTTTTTTGTTTCGGATCTAATTCT
The DNA here is from genome assembly GCF_024323335.1 of Lathyrus oleraceus. Classification (NCBI taxonomy): domain Eukaryota; kingdom Viridiplantae; phylum Streptophyta; class Magnoliopsida; order Fabales; family Fabaceae; genus Lathyrus; species Lathyrus oleraceus. The sequence continues at coordinate 280,089,805 of NC_066583.1, read as the reverse complement.
GATTGACATGATGAAATGCAATATGAAATGCTAAATGAATGCATGAATGAAGAGGGCAAATTTTGGGGTGTTATAGCTGCCCCTATTCAATCATCAGCTAAACCGAGTAGGATGAAAGCGAACAACTTATCAGACAAACGGGGTGAACTGTGATTGAATACCAAAGACAGACTGAAAATTTGCGCTCCGAGAACACCACAAAAACACGGAAATACACCGTGCTGTTTATTTTTCTTCCGATCCTCTGGCTTAATCTGGAGTTTCGATCCTCTGGCTGAACCTATACTCAATTTAGTCCTCTGGTTGGATATTAATTTTGATCCTCGGGCTGGATACGATTTTTATCTTCTGGCTAGATCTTCTTCGATCTTCTGGCTAGATCTCCTCCGTTTCGATTCTCTGACTGAATCTATTTCCTTTGATTCTCTGGCTAAATCTACTTCGATCTTCTGGCTAGATCTGAATTGTTGCGATTTTCGATCTTCTGGCTAGATCTTCTTTGTTTCGATTCTCTGGCTGAATCTACTTCGATCTTCTGGCTAGATCTGGATTGTTTTGATGATAAATTCCCGTCATTAGGATCCCGCATCTGAGGCATGCGCTGGTTGACCCTCTTTTGAAATCTACACCCAACCTTCATATTAGATATGCAGCTTCGAGAATATTCCACTTTTGGGCTTCGTACATATTCTTCGGGCTAGAACATGTTGTAACGACTCCTCAATTAGACTTGGGCTTGCTGGGGAAATAAAGCTTGTAGGCGACTTCACTGGGGAATCTTCAAATTGAGCCTTAGGTTGGCTTACTGGAACACGATTCTCAGGCTGAATCTTTGAAATGACCCTCAGGATGGATCACTGGAACATGATTCTCAGGCTGAATCTTTGAAATGACCCTCAGGCTGGATCACTGGAACACGATTCTCAGGCTGAATCTTCAAAATGAACCTCAGGCCGGATCACTGGAACACGATTCTCAGGCTGAATCTTCAAAATGACCCTCAGGCTGGATCACTGGAAAACGATTCTCAGGCTGAATCTTCAAAACGACCCTCAGGCTGGATCACTCACGCTTGATCCTCTGGCTGGATCTCATGACCTTGGTTGTAAAGTAATTCTTCAGTCTGCTTGGAAGAACCTGTTTATCAGCTTATGTGTATGCTTGATATGATATGCATGCAAATGCAAATGTTATGCATGGTGTAAAAAGAAATCTGCTTGGGGAAGCAAACTCCGGTAGGGAACAGATCGCTGTATCAATCCTTGAATGCTCTGTTGGGAACGATCCGTCTGCCGGGACCAATGAGCCACCAAAAATAATTTGGCTGCTTGAAAAGTTGACCTTGCAAGGGGAGTATCAACTATGGAAACTTTGCTTGGCGAGGCTCTGTGAGGAGAGTCTGTGGGGAAAACACTTCTTGGGGAAATGTCGTAGGAAACGGCCTTTGCTGGGGATATGAACTTGCTAATCGCCCTCAAGCTGGGGATTAACAAATCTGTTAAAAATAATCTGCTGGGGAATGAGATGAACACTGGGAACACCACCCTCTTGTCTGTTGGTTATGCAACCACTCCGCTGTTGCTAGGAAGATACAGTCTGACACTGTCAACTCCACTGGGGATATATAGTCTGGATACTGTCAACTCTACTGGGGATAGACAGTCTGGATACTGTCAACTCTGTTGGGGAACATGCTCTGCTGAGGAGAGACTTTGTCAAGCGCTTGGGGATGAGGATTCATGACTTGGCATCCGGTTCCTGTGACCTGCAACCAAAAATACACGTATGCCTCGGGGGAATTACTCGGTTTGAATTCACCGTTCGGGATTAAGCACATTCAAAGCAATTTTAAATGTTTTCCTGTGCAAATCATCTGCAAAAGCCACCATTATGTTCATATGCAATATGTTTTATCAAAAATTCGGACATTTTTGCAAACAAGCTGATAAATGAAAAATAAAGAGGCTCTTTAACTGAATTATTCGACTCTTAATGGGGAGAAAATTTATGCCAGGAATAGGCGAGGGTATCAAGAAGCTGATCCCTGAAAAGAGGTGATCGCTATAAAAAGAGAACTATCCTAATGACAACGGGGATACGGGGTCCCACTGAGTTTCGACTCTGCTATGACTCGTATGTCCTCAAGACGCTCTGCTCATCTTGCTTTCTGAAGTGGATGATTAGTCGATCTTTAAACTTCGAAGATTGTCGGATTGAATGAAACGGTGATATAACACTGATGATCTCAGATCACAGTCATTCGCTTATTCCCTAACTTTTGCCTGGATCGCCCCCTTTTCGGGTTTTCAATCCATCGGGATACCCATTTTTGCCTGAGCCGCCCTTTTGGGTTTTCGACTCACCGGGTGTACTCTTTTTTTATATCCCTAATTTTTGCCCGAACCTCTTTATTCTCTTTTTTTTTTTTTTTTTTTGGTTCGTCGGGATGCCCTTTTTTTGCCCGGACTATTCTTTTTATCGTCCAGCGGGTCTATTTTATGCGAAGTATTTTTTTTTAACTGCGTCTGAGTTAATAGGGGACGGGAATCCTTCGCCATCCATGGTTGTTAGCATCAAAGCTCCGTCAGAGAAAAACTCTTTTAACCACGTACGGACCCTCATAGTTCGGTGTCCATTTGCCCCTGTGATCTGTGTTGGGAGGAAGAAATCTTTTGAGTACCAATTCACCGACTTGATACCCCCGAGGGCGCACTTTCTGACCAAATGCTTTCTTCATTCGTCTCTGACCGAGATACGTCAATTCTGGGTACGTAGTTCCAGCATAGCACCATTTCCCGTTGGTTTGATTGATGACCAAAGCTGAATCCCCGTATACATCCAGGGTTTTAATCTGTATATTGACGGCTTCCTCAAGTCTTAGGATACAAGCTTCGTATTCGGCTTCATTGTTGGTGCAGGGAAAAGTTATTCTGGCACCAAATGGCATATGAACCCCCTTTCGGTGTGATCAACACTATACCAACTCCGCGACCATTGACGTGGACCGCCCCATCAAACATCATAACCCATTTGGATTCAGGGTCAAACCCCTCCTCCGGGAGTGGTTCCTCTCAATCTTTCGATTTGAGAAACATGATGTCCTCATCAGGAAAGCCAAACCTCATAGGTTGGTAATCATCAATCGGTTGCTCTGCAAGATAGTCTGACAAGACACTTCCCTTGATGGCTTTTTGTGAAGTGTATTGGATGTCATACTCTGTCAGTATCATTTGTCACCTAGTAACCTTTCCGGTAAGTGATGGCTTTTCAAAAATATACTTGACTGGATCCATTTTTGATATCAATAGAGTCGTGTGAGTCAACATATACTGTCTTAGTCGGCGAGCAGCCCATGCCAAAGCGCGGCAAGTTTTCTCGAGCAATGAGTATCTTTGTTCACAGTCGGTAAACTTTTGCTAAGGTAGTATATTGCATGCTCTTTTCGACCTGACTCGTCATGCTGACCGAGCACACAACGCATTGACCCTTCTAACACAGTCAAGTACATGATCAACGGTCTTTCCTCTCGGCCTATAGACTGGCCCCGATCTTGATCTCTTTCTTGTCGTCTTCGGTACAACGTTGATGGTCTCAACCACCTCCTGATAAGGTGTAATAGCTCGGTCCTCCTGTTTCAACAATCTGGCTAACCCTTCAGGCAATTCACAATCTTCCTCAGCCCCTTCTTCGGCTTGATAGATAGGATTGTCGAAGTCATACTTGGCCATAACAGTGTCGTTAGCAGTGAGATCCGAGTGGTCGGCTCTGCATGATGGAGGATCATGCTTTACCTTAGAATGAGAGTTTTTTTTTTTGAAAGAAAGGAAAAACGAAAAAAGAAACATTGCCATTTTTTTTTTGTAAAAAGTAAAAAAAACTGAAAGAAAGAGCACACAAGATTGTTTGCAAAAGCCGTCCTTTATTGATGATAAAAATAATTGCGAAACGTAACTAAATGGATGGCCCTACAAATGAGCCGTTACACCTTGGGCAAAGTGTAAGACTTTATTATGCATGTAATAAAGGAACACAATAAAAATCACTCTTTCAGCAGAGTAACCCGGACGGTTTTTTCAGACGACCAATTGTCGAGCTTTTCTCCCGGGACACACGGGCGAATCCAGCTATCTAAGTCACAGTCGCTGTCAGCCTTGTCTTCATCTGCAGCACTGACGATGTGGGGAGAAACCAAACCCCCGCTGGAGAGAGTACCGGTTTCATTCTTCTGAGATCCCGGAGCATACCCCAATCCAAACTTGTCTTCTTTGATGACTGGCTCCACATATTTGCCCCAGCCTTGGGCATTACCAGCTTTAACCACTTCGACAGCTTGCTTGTATGAAGAGATAGAAGTCCCGACCTTCTCAAACTCAGGTGAAAAGACAGCTTCGGGCGCGACCTCATTGATGTTTGTAGTTTCGAAGCCCTGACACAGCATCTCATGCATCTCGCCATCCATCTCTACATACTTAAATGTAGACAGGTGGCTAACAAAAATATCCTCTTCACCACATACAGTGACGATCTGACCTTCTGGTGGAGGGTAGAAGTAACAGCACCGGCAGCATGAATCCAAGGCCGACCTAGCAGACAGCTGTAGGCAGGCTGGATATCCATCACATAAAAGGTGCTCTTGAACACCTGCGGTCCAATCTTAACTGGCAACTCAACTTCGCCAAAAACAGCTCTCTTAGAGCCATCAAAAGCCCTCACAACTAAGTTACTTGGCGTCAGGATGGTGTCATCGCAATCCAACTTCATTAAGGCTTTCTTTGGAAGAACATTCAGAGAAGAGCCTGTATCAACCAAAACATGGGAAAGCACCACCCCTTTGCACTCCATTGTGATATGCAAGGTTTTGTTGTGATTCCTGCCCTCAGATGTCAGGTCATTATCGGTGAAACCTAGCCCCCGGCTAGCATTTACATTGGAAACTACCGACTCCAGCTGGTTAACAGTTATCTCCGGTGGAACATAGGCCATATTCAGTACTTTCAACAAGGCTGCTCTGTGCGCCTCAGAGCACAACAATAGTGAGAGAATGGAGATCTTTGAGGGTGTCTGATTTAGCTGGTCGACTACCTTGTAGTCACTTTTCTTGATAATCCTCATAAACTCATCCACTTCCTTCTCGAATGCGGTCTTAGGAGGATCTTCCTCAGTAGTAACCTCTTCGGTGGATACCTGTTTCCCTTTAGCCTTGGCAGCTGCCTCGACTTCAGTATTCGCGCGTAATGTTTATGGTGCAAATAAGCGTCCACTGTGAGTGAAGCCACCAACCCCTCCAACATTGTCTACAGCGGAGCTACCAATGTCAATGTCTTCTTCGTTAACTTTCTGCCCCTGGCAGTAGATATCAGCCCCATAGTGCCACGGGATAGCACTGTCTTTCTCATACGGAACGGGTCCTGGTACCGTGATGGTGATTGGACCAACAAAAGTCGGTTGAGGGCTGTCAGAGTAAATTGCGACTGGTGCTGAACTTTCGATGTTCACCGCTGCTGGTTCTGTACATTCTGGGAAATATATTGTTGTCGGAGCGAGTCTCTCGGGAACATATATTTCTTCAGGAGTGAAATAAAACGTCACCGTCGATACATCATTCTTCACCGGACGGGCCTGATCGAACTGAAGACAACCTTCATCTATCAGCTGCTGAATACCCCTTCTCAAACTGTCACATCCGTTTTCGGCAGCTTGACAATTTCTACATTCTTCCCCACAGCCCGGGAAAATCTGTCCTTTCAGAAGTCGGTCTTTAACCACCGATAGCGAAGTCTTCACCTTAGTCACATCAGAAACCAAATTCAAAGTTTCCCCACTATCAACAGCATTAATCCTCTGCCCGCCGTGAGCCGGCACCGGGTTCTGGATAACATTAGGCACCGGAGCAAAATTGATAGCCTGGGCATCTCTCAAATCTTGTACCTTTAACTGGAGAGCCTTGCAATTATCTGTAGTATGGCCAGGTGCGTTGGAAGTAAAAGCGCATCTGGCGTTGACATCATAACCTCTAGGAAAATTATTGGGATCGATTGGTGGGGCCAGAGTTCTCAATGTAACCAGATTCATGTCAATCAGCTTGGGAAGTAATACTGAATAAGGCATTGGGATTGGCTCGATGACCCGGTTCGTCTGCCTTGGACGTTGTTGATAGTGTCTCTGCTGACCCGGATTACCTCCTTGTTGTTGATTGTTGTACCTGGGTTGTTGTTGCGGATGATATTGCGGTTGAGGAACAAGTGTTGGAATAGTGACTGCGGCCACTTGATCTTGATAATAATTAGGGCGTCCTTTACTCCTGCCTCTGCCGGCTTACACAACGCTTGCCTCGCCTTCTTTTCTTCGCTGACCGTTACCAGCAAACGGTCTCTTGGGACCTGATGGGTTGGAAACACTATTGTCTTGAATTCGGCCCATCTTCAACAGACTCTCGATTCTTTCTCCAGCAATTACTATCTCTGCAAAGCTGATTGACGGGCAAGCAGCCAATCTCTCAATATAATTGCCTTGAAGAGTGTTCATGAACATGTCCGCCATCTCCCTTTCAGACATAGGGGGTTGGACGAACGCAGCAATCTGTCTCCAACGCTGAGCATATTCTCTAAAGGTCTCTTTGGCAGTCTGGGACATACCTTGCAACAAGGTCCTATTTGGAGCCATGTCCAAGTTGTATTGATATTGCTTGACAAAAGCCTCTGCCAAGTCTTTCCAGCTCTTGATGGTAGTACGAGACAAATGAGAATACCATTCACGAGAAGCTCCAGTTAGACTGTCTTCAAAATAGTACATCCACAGCTTTTCATCTTCCGTGTGAGCTCCCAACCTTCCCAAATAAGATTGGAGATGAGTGCGTGGGCAAGAAGCCCCGTTGTATTTCTCAAAAGTAGGGGGTTTGAACTTGTGAGGAATCCTTACTCCCTGAACCATACCAAGATTTGTGACATCAAAGCCTAAGGAATTTTGAGACTCCAAATATTTGAGCTTCTCAGCAAGCTCATCCATACGGCGAGTGGTCTCGAGGGCCTCGTCGTGCAAAGAAAATTGATCATACTGATAATCTTCAGTAACGGGGTGCCCGTTAATCCGAATTCCTTGATTCACATTGTACCTTCCGCCAATACCATTTCCAACATTCCCTGTGTTGCCAACATTACCCGGGTTTCCATCAGCATTTGCGCTACCCGCGTTACCAGTGTTCACAGGGTTATCAGTGTTCCCAGGGTTACCAGGGTTTCCCTCAGCATTTAGTATCTCCACCTCAGGCCTCGGTTGCCCAACCAATTCCCTCAGCTTTTCTTGACCTGCTGCCATACCAGTCATCAATGTCATGAACTGATCCATCCTTTCACGCATATCAGCCAGCTCTTTCTGTACTTGGTCCATCGCTAGTCGTGGACGGTTTTCCTTTGTCGGGTATTTGTGAACTCGCTTGGGACCAATAACTGCCTGATACAGGGAACAAACATTAGACACTGCGGTGACACCTGCAAAACAGACAAGGGTTAATATGCATGGTATGCGATGCACTGCTTGTTCAGTTTTAAGGCACCCCCGTTTTGAAAGGGAATACCCTGCAAATGAATAAGCATGAGATGTTGGATGCAAATATGCAGATGATGTTATGCAATGCAAAGGCATGTCAATCAGAATTGATGAATCCACTTGAACATCTGTCAGGTTGCACTTCCTGGAGAGAAATTCACTGAGGAATATAATACAAGACCAAAACTCTGCTCCAGAAAACCGGGTTGGTTGGAGGTTAAGGTTTCCTGAATTTAGCCCACCCCTCACTGGTAGGTTCTAAGAACAGAAGTTCGTCAGCTTCAGCCCTTCAGTCGCGAATAATACGTTTACCACTGAAGGTTTGGCATTATTACGGGATAAAAGACCTCCATTGACTCCCCTCAACAGGACATCCTAAAGCAAGTTCCCAGTCTCGGGGTCCTCGGATTGATCAGCGAGAATGCACCCACCAGAGCTAACATAATCACGTCTCGGAGGAGAGGCCTCGACTGAGTTCTCGGGAAATGGTCACCAGAGTCGACGATTTCTAAAGGAACACCATGTTGTTACGGAACATCTGTAGGACATAATATATCCAAAAGAAACCTCGTCTGGGTGTGGTTCTTCACGAACGACTTAACGTAGCAACATGCCACGCAAGCCTCATGATCATCCACTATAAAACCTGTGTGTACACTCAAGCCTGGGTAATGGGCTTATCTCTCATAGAACATCCCATCCCAACAAGCAAACAAATAGATCCAATAGATACAACAGATGCGTGCAAGCAGGTAAGCAAATAAATGTACAAAAGCATGAACACCCAATAAACAAGAAATCACACAAGCTAGGAGGGACTCGCTTAGGGAAGATGGACCAGCAAGAGGTCAACTTCTTAGTCCCCAACAGAGTCGCCAGCTGTCGCAACCTGAAAAATACAATGCACAAAAAAAACAACTAGCGAAAGAAAAAGACAGAAGAGTCGCCACCGTGCGTTATTCATCCCAAAGGAGGGAAAGGAAACGCTCGAAGTAAACCTGAAAAACGAAAGGACAAGACGGGGTCTCGCAACCAAATCTTGGGTTCGGGAGTCGGTTATGCGAAGGGAAGGTATTAGCACTCATACGCATCCGTAGTACTCTACGGGATCCACTTTTGTAGTTTTCGTCTAAAGGGTGAGTTTATCGTGTGTTGTTTACCAAAAAAAAAGGGTTAAATGAAAATGACTCGCGCGGATGTCGCGTCCACTGCATACGTATCTCATTTGAATATGAGAATCAGAGTCTTCGTAGCTCGGCTGACCTATGGGTTGGGGGATGTGTGCTCGCTAAGACATCGCGTCTTATGCCTACGTATCTCATCTGGAATGAGAATTAGAGCAAGCCGTAGTTCGGCTAACTACGGGGTTATGGATTGGGTTTTGGACGAACGACGTCACTACACAATCTACCGGATGCTCGACCTTTGGAGACTTACTCGCCTGTAGTAGAAGGAGTTAACGTGTTGCTTTGGGTTTTAGGGTTTGGGATGCTCAAGGGAAAAAAGGCAGTCCTTGACGAAGGAACCGCGCTACCTGCAGGGATACGAACACATACAAAACAAACATGTATAAAGTAAATGTGCCAACAAGGGGCTCAGAAGTAAATAAACAAAAGAAAACAAATGCCTCCTATCGAGGTCTTCCAGCTAAGAAAGCGATAAAATGTGGAAAAGAGGTAAAAGTACCACACGGATAAAGATCCGAAGTAACAACAATTAAAGGAGTAAGAAACCCAGGGATCTCCCAAGCTAATGCCATCAAAGAAAGGTGAGTCAGTACAGGTAATCAGAATGAACCTCCAGGGGGTATCCCACAAATAAAGTGGGAAAACCATGCAAACCATCTCTGCAAGAGTCTGTGAGCCCTCACAAAAACTCAACAAAAGGGTTAGTGAAACACGATAAGCATTTTTTTCATGGACAACAGTATGGTTTCAGAAACCTCAAACCCTATGGCATACACTCAAAAATTAAAAGGTTAAACATTCAAGGCATTGTTTATACATTCATATACATATTAAACCCATGGGCAAAAACCTAATGTTACCTCACACATTCAGGTGATCCAAATTAAGAGCATAAAGGTAATGGGAATAAGGGCAAACCTGATTGGAGAAGAAAAATCAAATGGCACGGCTGGATTTGTAAACCAATGTTAGGGTTTGCTTGAGCTGAAAGTGTGTGAGTCAGAATGAACCTTTCAGAGTTGCCTGGGGGTTGCTCTGAGTTCTCTGTCAGGTTTCTCTTCAGGTTTTGTCCAGGGTTTTGTTTCAAGGAAACCTAAGAGTATTTTTGCTTCTCTCCCTTTTTCTCAAGTGAAGCCTTGGTATTTATAGACTGAATTTCATGGTTTTGCGGGCTCAAATGAGAGAGACCCAAGTCCAAAATTTTTTATTATATTTTATTTATTTTTTTATTATTATTTTTATTTATTTATTTTTTTTGTAAAATCTTTTTTTTTTTTTTTCGTTTTTTTTTTTTTTTTTTCGGATCTAATTCTGATTGACATGATGAAATGCAATATGAAATGCTAAATGAATGCATGAATGAGGAGGGTAAATTTTGGGGTGTTACAGGAGCCATATCAACGTTGTACTTGTACTACTTGACGAAGGCGTAGCCAAGGTCGTTGAAGGAGCGAATGTTCACACTATCCGGACCAATGTACCATCTCAACGCGGCACCGGACAGGCTGTCCTAGAAGTAGTGGATCAGGAGTTGATCATTGTCAGTCTGAGTCGACATCTTGCGTGCATACATCACAAGATGGTTAAGCGGGCAAGTGTTTCCTTTGTACTTTGCAAAGTCAGGCACTTTGAATTTGACAGGAATCTTGACATTAGGCACGAGGCATAGCTCATCAGTAGATTTTCCAAAGAGGTCCTTCCCTGTCTGGGAAAAAGATAGTGAGAGTAGAACCCTGGGGAAAAAGATAGTGAGAGAAGGGCTAACAGAGTTCAGAGCAACCTCCAGGCAACTCTGAAAGGTTCATTCTGACTCACACACTTTCAGCTTACGCAAACCCTAACATTGGTTTGCAAATCCAGCCGTGCCATTTGATTTCAACCGATCTCTCCAAACAGGTTTGCCCTTATTCCCATTACCTTTGTGCTTTGAAGTTGAATACTCTGAATGTTTGAGGTATGATGGATGAATTTCATTAGGTTTTTGCCCACGGGTTCATAATTATGTATGAATGTATAAATAATGCCTTGAATGCTTAAACGTTTAATTTTTGAAGTGTATGCCACAGGGTTTGAGGTTTCTGAAACCATATTGTTATCCATGAAAAACCATACTGTTTTGCTCTAATCTGACTTACGTTTGTCATATCTCGTTGATACGTGGCTCCGGCGTTCTTCAAACCGAAGGGCATCACTCGATAATAGAATGTTCCCTAAGGTGTGATGAATGTTGTCTTCTCCATATCCTCGGGTGCCATTTTGATCTGATTATATCCGGAAAATCCGTCCATAAATGAGAAGACATTGAATTTAGCTATATTATCTACCAACATATCAATATGTGGTAGAGGAAAATCATCTTTCGGACTAGCTTTATTAAAGTCTCTATAGTCCATATACATTCGGACTTTTCCATCTTTCTTAGGCACAAGCACAATATTGGCCACCCATTGAGGATATGTAGAAGTCACCAGAAACCCCGCATCAATTTGCTTCTGAACTTCTTCTTTGATATTCACTTCCATATAAGGATGAGTTCTTCTGAGCTTCTGCTTCACAGGCACACACTCAGGTTTCAAAGGCAGGAAATGTTGCACGATATCAGTATCCAGACCAGGCATATCTTCATATGACCAGGAAAAGACGTCGACATATTCTTGTAGCAACTCAATCAACCCCTTCTTGACAGACTCTTCCAGGAGTGCCCAAATCTTCACTTCACGAACGCAATCTTCAGACCCCAAGTTGACTGTTTCCAGATTCTTAAGATGCGGCTGAATGATCTTCTCTTCGTGTTCAAGTAGACATGTAACTCATCAGGAATCTCTTCAACATCATCTTCTTCGACCTCAAATACAGGGAACTCAAAGTTGGGAGATGGTGTTGGATCATTATGTTCAATGGGTTTGATCAACCTGCATAATAATTTTGGAGATAAAAAGAGATTTTAGAATTCAAACAAGGAAAACTATTATGCACATGAAACGATTGATTTTATTATATTTTTAGGTTTTTTTTGTGATCACCAATTTCATGCAAAAAAGCAAAAAGTGAAAATAATTTGAAAAAACAAACATTTAACATGTAATTATTGAATGAATATCATTGTATTTATCGGCCAACAATGTCATCATGTCTCCTTTTGGCATGGAAGAAGGGTTTTTAAACAAAAATGAACATTACGTGGACTTATGGACAACTGTTGGAACATCAACAGCGACCCAATTACTGCAGACTCCTCAAGGGATGACAAAGTTTCCAGAATCTTCCTCTGCATCATCTTCCACAATAGTAGCAGCCTCCTGGTCTTCGCCTGTGTGGATGAAACCACCACTCTCAATCAGACCGTGCTTGTTAAAAGTGCCTGAAGAGTACCCTATGCCAGCCCGGGATTTATTGTCTTCTAGCTTGATCATTTGTCCTAAACCAGTAGTCTTCACATCATTGTAGGATGCAAATGAAGAAGTTCCTTTCTTAGAAGGTTCAGCAATAGATAAAGCTTGGAATGGCGTCCCAACTTCATCCTCAGCATCAATGTAAGAAAAGGAAGATAGATGGCTAACCAAGAGAGCCCCCTCTCCCCCTACCACACCAACTTTTTGTTCTTCACGAACCTCAACTTTTGGTGTAGGGTGGATGTCACGGCGCCTGCCTCGTGAATCCATGGTCTTCCTAACAAACAGCTATATGATGGGTGGATATCCATGACCTGAAAAGTGATATGGAAATCACTAGGTCCTATCTTGACTGGGAGTTCAACCTCACCAATCACAGTCTTTCGGGATCCATCAAAAGCTTTAACGACCACTCCACTCTGCCTCATGGGAGGCCCCTGGCATGAAAGTTTGGCCAGAGTGAATTTTGGCAACACATTTAGCGATGATCCTGTGTCTACCAGCACATTATACAGGGCATCATCCTTGCAGCTCATAGAGATGTGAAGTGCCAAATTATGGTCATTTCCCTCCCCAGGAAGATCAGCATCGCAAAAGCTCAGGTTGTTACAAGCAGTAATGTTTGCAACAATGCTATCAAACTACTCTATGGTGACATTGTGATCCATGTACGCCACGTCCAACACCTTCTACAAAGCTTCATGGTGTGGCTCAGAGTTCATCAACAAAGACATCACTGATATATTTGAAGGCGTTTGTAGCAGCTGATTTACAACATTATACTCACTCATCTTGATGAGCCTCAACATCTATTCACAATCCTCTCTTAACATGTCATTCTGGCCAGCAGGGACAGGAGCTCTAACAGCAGCGGTAGGTCTGTCAACAGCAAGTGCCGGATTCAGACAAGAAGAAGAATTCCCCAAAGGACGGGCAACAGTATCAGCAGTATCATCTCTTCTGGTGTCAACCTGGGGTTTCGGTGGCGCCGAGAAAACACGACCACTGCGGGTCAAACCACTGACATCAGCAATATTGGTAACAGAAGTGGAGGGTAGAGGCACCTCCTTCCAATCTTCTAATGCAACTGCATTATATCGATAGGGAACAGCCTTATCGGAAGAGTATGGAACAGGGCCAGCTGGCTTGATAATGAGAGCAGGAGAGGCCTTCTGCTTGCTGCCATCATATCAGACAACAACAGGCTCATGTATCCTGAACACAGGGGATATAACATTAACTTTGTCCTCATCACGATTCTGAAGTATCTCGATCACACCCTGATCCAGCATTCCTTGGATGTCTTTCTTGACTTGACAACATCCTCTCTCATTGACAGTGCAAATACGGCAACTGTCATGGTCATGCTCATAGTGACTATATCTATATAACAGTCTATGCATCTTGACCAAAGATTGTCTGATATGGCTGACATATCTGACCTTGTATTTGCCAGGGCAACCCTGAACCATATTAACAGCAGATTTCCCATGCTCGGGCAATGGGTTCTTCTTCACATTAGGACCTACGTCCTCGAAAAACAGAATGTCACTTCTAACAAGGTCTTGAACCTTGGTCTTGAGAGGGTAACAGTTCTCCACATCATGCCCGAGAGCACTAGAATGATAAACACAATGAAGCTCGGGCTTATACCACCACTAAGGGTTGGTCGGTATAGAAGGTGGGTCACGTGGAGTAATCAGCTTCCTTTCAATCAATGAAGGATATAGCTCTGCATATGTCATTGGAATAGGATCAAAGCTCACCCTCTTCCTATCATAGCTAGTGTTGGTTTGATTGTTGTTTCGAGGCTGGTAGGCCTGCTGTTGCAGACGATGTTGTTGTTGCTGATACTGTTGATGTTGCTGTTGCTGGTTCTGATGCTGATAATGTTGGTTCTCTTTGAATGCAGGTGTTATATGAGCCACCTGGTGCTGGTTACTGGCGGGACGTACGGTCTTCCTCTTCATAGAGGGTCTTCGTTGTTTAACATTGGAGGACACAACATGTGCCTCTCCATCTTTCTTCTTGGCAAACTCCCCACAACGTTTGGCAGAAGAGCCTTCTTCTCTAGTTAGGCGCCCTTCCCTGACTCCCTCTTCTAAACGCATCCCCATGTTCACCATCTCGGTGAAATCAGAAGGAGCTCTAGCAATCATCCGCTCGCAGTAGAAAGAGCTTAAAGTCTTGAGAAAGATCTTCGTCATCTCCTTCTCTTCGAGCGGGGGCACAATCTGTGCAGCCAATTCACGCCACCTCTGGGCGTACTCCTTAAATGTTTCTTTCTCCTTCTGGGACATGGCCCTCTGTTTGTCCCTATCGGGAGCCACATCAACGTTGTACTTGTACTACTTGACGAAGGCGTAGCCAAGGTCGTTGAAGGAGCGAATGTTCACACTATCCGGACCCATGTACCATCTCAACGCGGCACCGGACAGGCTGTCTTAGAAGTAGTGGATCAGGAGTTAATCATTGTCAGTCTGAGTCGATATCTTGCGTGCATACATCACAAGATGGCTGAGCGGGCAAGTGTTTCCTTTGTACTTTTCAAAGTCAGACACTTTGAATTTGACAGGAATCTTGACATTAGGCATGAGGCATAGCTCAGCAGTAGATTTTCCAAAGAGGTCCTTCCCTCTGAGAGTTTTAAGTTCCTTGTGCAACTCAAGGAATTGATCATTCATAGCGTCCATTTTCTCATACACATCTGGGCCCTCAGATGGCTAATAGTGGTAAATGGTGTCATCAACTCTCGGCAAAGTATGCACGACTGGAGGTGGCATAGAAAGGGCCGGGCTAGATGCCGGCAGAGAAGCAAATGTAGGGGCGAGACCCTCTGGAACAAAGTTAGCGGGCATTGCCCAAGGAAGCCCGGCTGGCATAGCAGCAGGAGCGAAATGGGCACTAGCAGCAGGCACGGTAGAGGAAGCAACCTCTGAGATGTCCGTCCTCTAGGGAGGAGTTGAAGGTGTTGGAGAAGACTGACTTTGGGCGGCCAAGAATGACTCCATCAGGGCAGTCAATCTTGCCACTTCCTCCTTGAGTTCTCTGTTCTCTTGCTCGAGGTGATCCATTAGCTTTGATGAGTTGGCTCTAGTATAGTACCGGTGCGTCAGCTTGTCTTCAAAATAAATGAAGAACACAGAGTTAGACACTGAACAAGAAGCCCTGGAATAAAACCTGCTTATGCACATGATGTATGCAATGCTTGTGCATATGATTTAGTTTACTTTAGAGATCTATTTGCAAACATTTGAAAATATTAATCATTTAGACATATAATGGAATAATCATATCAATAATATCTGGAAAATATTTACACCAACGAAGTACAGTCTTGGTAACCAAATACAATACAAGAGAGAAGGAAAATGAACATCCTATGGAACCCTAAAAACAATCATCCAAAGCTCTCGAGACCGGAAGATAAGCTGCACGAAGCCTCTTCACCTCTCTCTCATAAGCTGCCTCCATATCTGCCTTCTCTTTGGTGAGACGATCATACTTCCTCTTCCAAAACCTGGAAGACTGAGGAAGAAGAAAAGTGACCACATCATCAGGATCGTCGATAACCTGATGCTCCAGAAACTCTATCAATGCATCCTTATCGCTAAGCTGCTGAAGTAGCTCCTCTCGTTCACGAATCCAAGCACGCGAACGATCTTCATCTCTCAACTCCTCTACTCCTTGGTTAGGGAGGGTTGAAGGCCCAACCATAACCATAGGTGTAGGTCTCGGGTAGTCATACGGCATGTGGTACTCAGAATCTCTCTTCCTAAACCATGAGGTATAGGGTTCCAAAGCAATACAATTCTTTGGACCAAGCTCTTTCCTTCCCTTCCTATGAATCTTGCGCCAAGCACGGACCATCCTGACCATCAAGTTTTGGGGATCTTTACCCTCTTGAAAGAACACACCCTCTAACAAAATGTTATTAGGTTTATCCTTTAAGGGGAACCCAAGCCGATGGCGTGCCAAAACAGGGTTGTAGTTAATCCCACCACATGTACCAAGAAGAGGCACATTGGAGAATTCACCACAAGAGTCAATAATTTGCACACCATCATATACACGGTTATACCGAAAGATATCATCATTAGTGAGAGACATAAGTCTCGTGGACCACCGTAGACATCCTTTGTTTTCCTTGAAGGCGAGCGTCTATGGCAAGTGCAAAATAAACCACTTGTACAACAGAGGCAAACAGCACACAATGGTACCACCACCCTTTGCATTCCTCATATGCAAAGAGAAATAAGTGTCACTCAACAGAGTAGGAACGAGATTAAGAGTAGAGAAAATCCTAATAGAGTTCACATCCACAAAATTGTCGATGTTGGGGAATAACACTAGCCCATAGATGAGAAGTACAAATATGGCCTCAAAGGCGTCCTCACTCATGGCCTTCCCATACATAGTAGCTTGAGCAATGAGGAAATCAGATGGGAGACCTTGAATTCCACCTTTGGTAGTCATATGAGCACCAACAACAGATTCATCTATATGCAATAGATCAACAATCTCTTGGGAAGAAGGAACTCTCTCCAAGCCACTGAACAGCAACTGATCTAGAATAGGTATACCCACAAGATAGGCATACTCCTCAAGCGTAGGAAAAAGTTGGAAATCCGGAAATATGAAGCAACGGTACTGTTAATACCTTAGGATTGGCATTAATTTTGTAAAACAAATAATGTATTCATCTCTGTTGTTTTAATATGTTGGGTTGAAGAAATTCAACATCTGGACCAACATGTCATGTACGATGTCACGACATCATGCCTGTGACATCGCATATGTGTAGAAAACTGAATTAATTAATTCAATATATATTCTGGGATTAGTAAGGATATTTGGTGAATATCCTAACTCCCATGTGGAGGTCTTGAAGACTCAATCAGAAGATATATAGGCTCAAAGTAAGAAGATATATATGGAGAGATTTTAGGATTGAAGACCTTGTTTGTAGCAGAATTTTTTTGCTGAATTTGTAACTGCAAAGAACAAGTTTGCTGCGATTTCTGAAGGCCCAAATCCAGTTGGGTGATTAGGTTATAAATAGCACATTGTAACCTAGTATTTGTAAGCCTCTTAGAATGAATTTTTAGGGGTGTGTGTGAGGTAAACCTCCCAATCTGTGGGAAGGTTACCATGTGTTTCTCAGTGGTCAAAGCTGAGAGTATTTGTAACTCAAAGCCTGTAGGCAAGAGTGATTTTGTTCTTGAATGAAGCTGTGAAGCAAGTTCAAGGTGTGTTAACATTACATTGTATTTGTAGTGATAGGAATGGAAACTGGAGGTTTCTATCTAGGAGTTCCTAGGTATAGATTGCATTGGGTAGGGATTAAGTGAAGAGTTGTAAATGGGGGAGTTTAACTCTGAATTAATACTGCTAATAGTGGATCTTCTTCCTGGCTTGGTAGCCCCCCAGATGTAGGTCATGTTGGACTGAACTGGGTTAACAATTTCCTGTGTTTCTTTTCCTTCTGCATGTGTTTTTATTACTGTCATAACTCAGCTGGTATTCCAGTCAGCTTATCAAGATGATAACAGACCTGGTATATAGCCTTCTGTTTGAATGTCAATCAGAATGTTGTAACATTCATCAGTGACAGCGTATACTGAATAATAAGCAGGTTAATTTCAGTTCAGTATTTATTTAAGTCTGTTATTTTCAAGGATAACAGACCTGGCTGAAGGATCATTGTGAAACTGTCAAACTGGATGTTTTGACAGTTGATACTGAAGGCTGGTACTGAAGTAGAGACTAGTTGGTCTTTTACAGTACCGCAAACTTAGCACAGTACGTTTCCAAGAACATAACAAAATCAGCATATGTTCTGGATGTCGAACTGAATGTTGTGACATTCATTCCCGACAGCAGGTGCTAAAGTGTAGGATGATTAGTTTTTCTGGTTTAGTATTTTTCTCAGGCTATTCTTCAGGGATTCAACAGCTGAGCTAAAATCCAGGAAACCAACTACTAACCTACAATTAATGAAGCTAACAAATAGCCTAGTTGTTAGCAATCTAATAAGTGGAAATTAGATTAACGTGTTCAACCTTTAATTCAGGAAATACAAGTAAAAGACAAACACACTGGAACAATGTAACAGATGATGTCCAAAAGCAACAGTAAGACATCATGCTGATGACTGTGTAAGAAAACAACAGAAGTGAGTGCTAGGATTTATCTCTGTTGAGTCTTTCTTCCTGATGCACAGAACCAGGTGTTCGTCCATTCTAGGGTGACATAGAATGAGATGTCGTGACATCTGTGAACGTGTGCATATTAGTTCAGTGGTTAATAACTATCTTACTGTATTAGTTACAATGTTAGATCAGATGTCATGACTAGGAATAGAACATCTGAATTCTGACTACACCAGAATTTCAAATGGTCTCAGAGCTGGCATCCTGTTCTGCTTCTGGATGAGATCCATGGGTGATACTTTCTGGTATCTTGCAAGAAGTTATGTTGGAACCTATAGAAGGTTCTGTATTCTCCCTGAATGGTCCCTTGAAGTAGGTGGATGGACTGTTCATGACAGGAATGGTGTGTACCTGTCTCTGGAGGTTGGCTATGGACCTTGGTGTGGGACTGCTGTGCCAGTATTGAATCACATTCAAACTTGGTATGGTCTTGGAGGCTGATCTGGCGACGTGCGTGTTCATAGGTCGAGTTGTATTATGATTTCCGCTGCATAATACCTGGCAATACTCAAACTCTGATGTAGTTTCCCCTTATGTGGATGAAAGGCTGTTGTATTCAAGATTTCATCATAATCTATTGAAGATGTCAAAGATACTCGAGTCCCCTCAAGTCCACTCATCATGACGCTCTCACTTCAGGATGGTAAGAATCAACTGATCACTGATTCTTTTACTCTTTTGGGTAATGTATATGAAGACCTTGAAAAATTTCAAGGAAAGTTTGTTCCAAGGAGGTGGAACTAATGTTCTATGTGATGTTAGAATATGTTGTTCAACAAGTATGCAGCTACTGGTTGAAGAGCAGATGTTTTTAGGTGTCAAACAAAGGGAGACCTTGTTTGGAACCTACTCCTGACCTGGAAGAGGAGACATCTGTGTGGGCTAAGTTGACAAGGGTAGGGTCAACTGTGTGTATGCTCAAGAAGGTCACATGTAGAGGTCTGGTCTCTAGAAGTGGAGTTGGGTGAGATGTGACATTGCGCAATTTCCTGATGCTTGTCCTACTCCTGTAGATTGATCAGGGTTGGATAGCTGTTTTCTGGAGTACTATGGAGTGTTGGAAGACAAGTCCTCTGGATGTTAGAAGTCAACAATGGGGTAACCTGACTGCTACCTCATTTAAGAGGATTGGGACCATGAATCTTGCTATTCAAGCACCACGATCAGAAGTGGGAGTTCTTTCAAGGAGTGAGAATATGAAGATTCATAGGTTGTTTGATGTAGTATGCTCTGGCAATGCATATCTGCTATTGCTGGTGTTCCTCTAGTACTTATGGTCAGCTAAAGTCTGATTGGTGTGATAGGAGTATGCGTAGGTATAACTCATAGAGTTAGCTACCACTGGTAGGGATGGAGTATGTCATGTTGAGACATGTTTGTACAATGCATGGATATTGGTGTGAAGTTTCATTGATTGTTAATTTGAAGGGGGAGTTTTGGTTAACCTCCTCACATGTGGTCAGCCTAAAGTCTGGTTGGCTGTTGAACTGTGTCACATGGGTTCTGGTGGTTGTGTGACACACTTGCAAGGAAGAATTCATCTCTCTCATTCCTAAGGGTGAATTTAATCTGAGAAGATTTTCAAAACTGTTGAAGTGCTTGCAAGCAGAAGATGTTGACACTATAAGAGTATGTTCAAAGTAGTCTTATGGTGGAAGTATCTGAAAGGAATATTGGGAAAGGATTTAAAATCAATGTCAGCTTGTGCCAAGTACAAGTATTTAATTGATTATCCTTGGAGCTCAAGATATCTGATGTTCTTAAAGATGTTGGAACATCTCTTCTTCAAGACCCTGTGCAGAATCACAGGAAGGATAGTACATTGGCTTATGATCTATCTCTTTGGTGGCAGCAAAAGCATATGATCTCTGAAAAGGTTTCCTCGAAAGAAACATGTTCAGCCTTGGTATGTACAAGAAGAAGAAGACATCATAGTCTTGATGGTGGTTAATTGGATCAGCTTATTCCTGATCTAGGTAAGGAAGTGCATTGGCTAATGCACACTATGAAGTTAAGAACAAGTGGCAGCTTTCTTAACATCATGGAAACAGTCGTGCTTTAGGAAGTAGAATCCTTGGTATAGTTGAAGGGTTAGTTGCCAAATGGTCCTTCTGAAGACTCATGCACCAGAGTGTCTGATGTCTTTCGAGAAGAAGCAGGAATTCATCAAGGTGTAAACTTGGATGACTTAACTGCAAACCTGCAGAATGGAGGTTGTTTACTCAAACTTGGTTCCACAATCAAGTCTATGAGAACATTGAACTCTTGTTCTGTGAAGGGAGGAAGCTCTTTCAAGTGGCAGAAGAAGGAGTTGAATTCAACAGCTGGATGTCAAAACACAATGTTGTGACATTTGGTTCAACATTAGACTCTTAGTTGGTGAAGTGGCACATCAACTTGAGATAGAAGGGTCTGTAGGGTTGTAGATTGGACACTTCAATAGGCTTGAAGTTCAAATCTCACTTGGAAGGTCAGAATATCTTTGGGAGAAGTCTGATAAACTTGGAGAGGTCAAAAGGTGGCATTTGACTTTTTCATATGAGGATTCATGAAGGAAGTAATCAACCAGTGGCAGTTGGTCTACCTCAGAAGTGAGTTCGAAGAATCAAGATAATCAACATATGGCCGCTGATTATTCTTGAGGAAAGTCTGAGACAAATTACTTTTGAGCAGAAAAGTATTAAGTTGAAGACAAAAGGGGGTGCCTTCTATTCATCCCTTGGAGCTTGTGGTAGGAGTTCTGGGCCATCTATGGAAGATTATCTCTTGTAATGGGATGAAAATGTATATGTCCCAATGTATGTCTGGGTTCTTCTTGATCAACCCGGTGACTCAGTGATATCTGAAGACTATCAAATGGTGTGCCTTGTCTTGTTATGAAGGATGTCCCTGCTGATGTTAGAACATCTTGTGAAGTGGTCTTCTGTTCTGGTTAGAAAAGAGATTGTCACAGAGTGTGAATGTGTTCAGCTAAGAGGGTTGAACAGAGGGTGTGCTCTTGAAGACATGAAGATGCGTCTTATGTTTTCCATTCATCTAGTGGTCTGGATTCTCTTTGAATCAGGAAGTATGTGAAGGTCCAACTTTGGGATGTTGGATATGCCCATGTGTGATCTCTAAGGTTCAAGAGGAGAGTGGGTTGTTCAGGACAGGGGGAGTTCTGTCTGTGTGCTGCAAGAAATCATCAAGCTTGTGGTCTACGTATTCTCAGATAACTAGATATGGCACCTTGTCAGTTATCAGGATGCTGTGATGTATGTCAAGGCTGAGTGAGCAGAAGAATGTCTGACCGGATGTCATGACATTGCCCTGGACAATGCTATAAATTCCTTTTGAGTCTTAAAGTCATTAGGAATTATAAGGGTGTTGTGTCAAATTCTGATAAATCAGAATAAGCCTGATGGCTACAGCTGTGTGGTACAGGGGGAGTAACCATCTGCTGAAGTGTGGGAATTTGACTGTAGCAGTGCCAGATGTCAAGTCACTACTGGAGGAATGACATGAACCTTGGGAAATGTTGAATACTGGCAGAATGCAGGAAAAAGCCGCGTGGAATGGTAAGACATCGCGTGCAACGTGTCTGACTGCATATATGGATTAGTCTCCATGCACTGGAACTGCTGTTTTGGAAAAGAAACAGTCAAGAGCTATAAAAGGTATTCAAAGATAGTCTGAGATTTTGTTGGTGATTCTCTGACTGTTTCTCAGCAAAAATTAATGAATCTTGACCAAGCATTAATTCCTACCGTTAATTCCTAAGCACGGGCTGGACTATTTAAAGGATGTAATAGCCCTCTTTTTCTCACAAGAGAAACACTCCATTCCCTCAGAATCATGGGTATGTTAAGGTTTGGGCAAGCTGCGCCTGGATCTGGTTTTGTGAGGGGTGCCTTTACAAATGTTTAGCTAAAAAGGGGGAGAGAAATACAGTCCTGGGGTTGAGAATGTACCAGAAGCAAGCTAACTGTGGTAGCTAACAGAAGTTGGTGTCAGGCACAAAATCCACCAACTGGGTATATCACTTGTGTCTTGTGATCTGAGTTAAGAGGACAGTTGTGTCTTGTGATCTGAGTTATATTATCTATGTACTCAGTATTACATATTCTTCCGGAAGCTCTCCTGTTGAGGGAAAAGGTTCTGGTACAACTGATCCGTGTTCCTCTACTTCCTCATGTACACCAACATTGGTGTTTGGGGTGGTGGAGTCAATGACAGAGATGAAGAGCATACCCATAATGGGATGTTTTGTCCAGTATAATGTTTATTTTTTTTAGCTAAAATTTTCCAAAGGGGGAGATTGTTAATACCTTAGGATTGACATTAATTTTGTAAAACAAATAATGTATTCATCTCTGTTGTTTTAATATGTTGGGTTGAAGAAATTCAACATCTGGACCAACATGTCATGTACGATGTCACGACATCATGCCTGTGACATCGCACATGTGTAGAAAACTAAATTAATTAATTCAGTATATATTCTGGGATTAGTAAGGATATTTGGTGAATATCCTAACTCCCATGTGGAGGTCTTGAAGACTCAATCAGAAGATATATAGGCTCAAAGTAAGGAGATATATATGGAGAGATTTTAGGATTGAAGACCTTGTTTGTAGCAGAATTTTTCTGCTGAATTTGTAACAGCAAAGAACAAGTTTGCTGCGATTTCTGAAGGCCCAAATCCAGTTGGGTGATTAGGTTATAAATAGCACATTGTAACCTAGTTTTTGTAAGCCTCTTAGAATGAATTTTTAGGGGTGTGTGTGAGGTAAACCTCCCAATCTGTGGGAAGGTTACCATGTGTTTCTCAGTGGTCAAAGCTGAGAGTATTTGTAACTCAAAGCCTGTAGGCAAGAGTGATTTTGTTCTTGAATGAAGCTGTGAAGCAAGTTCAAGGTGTCTTAACATTACATTGTATTTGTAGTGATAGGAATGGAAACTGGAGGTTTCTATCTAGGAGTTCCTAGGTATAGATTGCATTGGGTAGGGATTAAGTGAAGAGTTGTAAACGGGGGAGTTTAACTCTGAATTAATACTGCTAATAGTGGATCTTCTTCCTGGCTTGGTAGCCCCCAGATGTAGGTCATGTTAGACTGAACTGGGTTAACAATTTCCTGTGTTTCTTTTCCTTCTGCATGTGTTTTTATTACTGTCATAACTCAGCTGGTATTCCAGTCAGCTTATCAAGATGATAACAGACCTGGTATATAGCCTTCTGTTTGAATGTCAATCAGAATGTTGTAACATTCATCAGTGACAGCGTATACTGAATAATAAGCAGGTTAATTTCAGTTCAGTATTTATTTAAGTCTGTTCTTTTCAAGGATAACAGACCTGGCTGAAGGATCATTGTGAAACTGTCAAACTGGATGTTTTGACAGTTGATACTGAAAGCTGGTACTGAAGTAGAGACTAGTTGGTCTTTTACAGTACCGCAAACTTAGCACAGTACGTTTCCAGGAACATAACAGAATCAGCATATGTTCTTGATGTCGAACTGAATGTTGTGACATTCATTCCCGACAGCAGGTGCTAAAGTGTAGGATGATTAGTTTTTCTGGTTCAGTATTTTTCTCAGGCTATTCTTCAGGGATTCAACAGCTGAGCTAAAATCCAGGAAACCAACTACTAACCTACAATTAATGAAGCTAACAAATAGCCTAGTTGTTAGCAATCTAATAAGTGGAAATTAGATTAACGTGTTCAACCTTTAATTCAGGAAATACAAGTAAAAGACAAACACACTGGAACAATGTAACAGATGATGTCCAAAAGCAACAGTAAGACATCATGCTCATGACTGTGTAAGAAAACAACAGAAGTGAGTGCTAGGATTGATCTCTGTTGAGTCTTTCTTCCTGATGCACAGAACCAGGTGTTCATCCATTCTAGGGTGACATAGAATGAGATGTCGTGACATCTGTGAACGTGTGCATATTAGTTCAGTGGTTAATAACTATCTTGCTGTATTAGTTACAATGTTAGATCAGATGTCATGACTAGGAATAGAACATCTGAATTCTGACTACACCAGAATTTCAAATGGTATCAGAGCTGGCATCCTGTTCTGCTTCTGGATGAGATCCATGGGTGATACTTTCTGGTATCTTGCAAGAAGTTATGTTAGAACCTGTGGAAGGTTCTGTATTCTCCCTGAATGGTCCCTTGAAGTAGGTGGATGGACTGTTCATGACAGGAATGGTGTGTACCTGTCTCTGGAGGTTGGCTATGGACCTTGGTGTGGGACTGCTGTGCCAGTATTGAATCACATTCAAACTTGGTATGGTCTTGGAGGCTGATCTGGCGACGTGCGTGTTCATAGGTCGAGTTGTATTATGATTTCCGCTGCATAATACCTGGCAATACTCAAACTCTGATGTAGTTTCCCCTCATGTGGATGAAAGGCTGTTGTATTCAAGATTTCATCATAATCTATTGAAGATGTCAAAGATACTCGAGTCCCCTCAAGTCCACTCATCATGACGCTCTCACTTCAGGATGGTAAGAATCAACTGATCACTGATTCTTTTACTCTTTTGGGTAATGTATATGAAGACCTTGAAAAATTTCAAGGAAAGTTTGTTCCAAGGAGGTGGAACTAATGTTCTATGTGATGTTAGAATATGTTGTTCAACAAGTATGCAGCTACTGGTTGAAGAGCAGATGTTTTTAGGTGTCAAACAAAGGGAGACCTTGTTTGGAACCTACTCCTGACCTGGAAGAGGAGACATCTGTGTGGGCTAAGTTGACAAGGGTAGGGTCAACTGTGTGTATGCTCAAGAAGGTCACATGTAGAGGTCTGGTCTCTAGAAGTGGAGTTGGGTGAGATGTGACATTGCGCAATTTCCTGATGCTTGTCCTACTCCTGTAGATTGATCAGGGCTGGATAGCTGTTCTCTGGAGTACTATGGAGTGTTGGAAGACAAGTCCTCTGGATGTTAGAAGTCAACAATGGGGTAACCTGACTGCTACCTCATTTAAGAGGATTGGGACCATGAATCTTGCTATTCAAGCACCACGATCAGAAGTGGGAGTTCTTTCAAGGAGTGAGAATATGAAGATTCATAGGTTGTTTGATGTAGTATGCTCTGGCAATGCATATCTGCTATTGCTGGTGTTCCTCTAGTACTTATGGTCAGCTAAAGTCTGATTGGTGTGATAGGAGTATGCGTAGGTATAACTCATAGAGTTAGCTACCACTGGTAGGGATGGAGTATGTCATGTTGAGACATGTTTGTACAATGCATGGATATTGGTGTGAAGTTTCATTGATTGTTAATTTGAAGGGGGAGTTTTGGTTAACCTCCTCACATGTGGTCAGCCTAAAGTCTGGTTGGCTGTTGAACTGTGTCACATGGGTTCTGGTGGTTGTGTGACACACTTGCAAGGAAGAATTCATCTCTCTCATTCCTAAGGGTGAATTTAATCTGAGAAGATTTTCAAAACTGTTGAAGTGCTTGCAAGCAGAAGATGTTGACACTATAAGAGTATGTTCAAAGTAGTCTTATGGTGGAAGTATCTGAAAGGAATATTGGGAAAGGATTTAAAATCAATGTCAGCTTGTGCCAAGTACAAGTATTTAATTGATTATCCTTGGAGCTCAAGATATCTGATGTTCTTAAAGATGTTGGAACATCTCTTCTTCAAGACCCTGTGCAGAATCACAGGAAGGATAGTACATTGGCTTATGATCTATCTCTTTGGTGGCAGCAAAAGCATATGATCTCTGAAAAGGTTTCCTGGAAAGAAACATGTTCAGCCTTGGTATGTACAAGAAGAAGAAGACATCATAGTCTTGATGGTGGTTAATTGGATCAGCTTATTCCTGATCTAGGTAAGGAAGTGCATTGGCTAATGCACACTATGAAGTTAAGAACAAGTGGCAGCTTTCTTAACATCATGGAAACAGTCGTGCTTTAGGAAGTAGAATCCTTGGTATAGTTGAAGGGTTAGTTGCCAAATGGTCCTTCTGAAGACTCATGCACCAGAGTGTCTGATGTCTTTCGAGAAGAAGCAGGAATTCATCAAGGTGTAAACTTGGATGACTTAACTGAAAACCTGCAGAATGGAGGTTGTTTACTAAAACTTGGTTCCACAATCAAGTCTATGAGAACATTGAACTCTTGTTCTGTGAAGGGAGGAAGCTCTTTCAAGTGGCAGAAGAAGGAGCTGAATTCAACAGCTGGATGTCAAAATACAATGTTGTGATATTTGGTTCA
The DNA here is from genome assembly GCF_024323335.1 of Lathyrus oleraceus. Classification (NCBI taxonomy): domain Eukaryota; kingdom Viridiplantae; phylum Streptophyta; class Magnoliopsida; order Fabales; family Fabaceae; genus Lathyrus; species Lathyrus oleraceus. The sequence goes on along the minus strand of NC_066583.1, from coordinate 280,063,250 downwards.
ACATTAGACTCTTAGTTGGTGAAGTGGCACATCAACTTGAGATAGAAGGGTCTGTAGGGTTGTAGATTGGACACTTCAATAGGCTTGAAGTTCAAATGTCACTTGGAAGGTCAGAATATCTTTGGGAGAAGTCTGATAAACTTGGAGAGGTCAAAAGGTGGCATTTGACTTTTTCATATGAGGATTCATGAAGGAAGTAATCAACCAGTGGCAGTTGGTCTACCTCAGAAGTGAGTTCGAAGAATCAAGATAATCAACATATGGCAGCTGATTATTCTTGAGGAAAGTCTGAGACAAATTACTTTTGAGCAGAAAAGTATTAAGTTGAAGACAAAAGGAGGTGCCTTCTATTCATCCCTTGGAGCTTGTGGTAGGAGTTCTGGGCCATCTATGGAAGATTATCTCTTGTAATGGGATGAAAATGTATATGTCCCAATGTATGTCTGGGTTCTTCTTGATCAACCCGGTGACTCAGTGATATCTGAAGACTATCAAATGGTGTGCCTTGTCTTGTTATGAAGGATGTCCCTGCTGATGTTAGAACATCTTGTGAAGTGGTCTTCTGTTCTGGTTAGAAGAGAGATTGTCACAGAGTGTGAATGTGTTCAGCTAAGAGGGTTGACCAGAGGGTGTGCTCTTGAAGACATGAAGATGCGTCTTATGTTTTCCATTCATCTAGTGGTCTGGATTCTCTTTGAATCAGGAAGTATGTGAAGGTCCAACTTTGGGATGTTGGATATGCCCATGTGTGATCTCCAAGGTTCAAGAGGAGAGTGGGTTGTTCAGGACAGGGGGAGTTCTGTCTGTGTGCTGCAAGAAATCATCAAGCTTGTGGTCTACGTATTCTCAGATAACTAGATATGGCACCTTGTCAGTTATCAGGATGCTGTGATGTATGTCAAGGCTGAGTGAGCAGAAGAATGTCTGACCGGATATCATGACATTGCCCTGGACAATGCTATAAATTCCTTTTGAGTCTTAAAGTCATTAGGAATTATAAGGGTGTTGTGTCAAATTCTGATAAATCAGAATAAGCCTGATGGCTACAGCTGTGTGGTACAGGGGGAGTAACCATCTGCTGAAGTGTGGGAATTTGACTGTAGCAGTGCCAGATGTCAAGTCACTACTGGAGGAATGACATGAACCTTGGGAAATGTTGAATACTGGCAGAATGCAGGAAAAAGCCGCATGGAATGTTAAGACATCGCGTGCAACGTGTCTGACTGCATATATGGAATAGTCTCCATGCACTTGAACTGCTGTTTTGGAAAAGAAACAGTCAAGAGCTATAAAAGGTATTCAAAGATAGTCTGAGATTTTGTTGGTGATTCTCTGACTGTTTCTCAGCAAAAATTAATGAATCTTGACCAAGCATTAATTCCTACCGTTAATTCCTAAGCACGGGCTGGACTATTTAAAGGATGTAATAGCCCTCTTCTTCTCACAAGAGAAACACTCCATTCCCTCAGAATCATGGGTATGTTAAGGTTTGGGCAAGCTGCGCCTGGATCTGGTTTTGTGAGGGGTGCCTTTACAAATGTTTAGCTAAAAAGGGGGAGAGAAATACAGTCATGGGGTTGAGAATGTACCAGAAGCAAGCTAACTGTGGTAGCTAACAGAAGTTGGTGTCAGGCACAAAATCCACCAACTGGGTATATCACTTGTGTCTTGTGATCTGAGTTAAGAGGACAGTTGTGTCTTGTGATCTGAGTTATATTATCTATGTACTCAGTATTACATATTCTTCCGGAAGCTCTCCTGTTGAGGGAAAAGGTTCTGGTACAACTGATCCGTGTTCCTCTACTTCCTCATGTACACCAACATTGGTGTTTGGGGTGGTGGAGTCAATGACAGAGATGAAGAGCATACCCATAATGGGATGTTTTGTCCAGTATAATGTTTATTTTTTTTAGCTAAAATTTGCCAAAGGGGGAGATTGTTAATACCTTAGGATTGACATTAATTTTGTAAAACAAATAATGTATTCATCTCTGTTGTTTTAATATGTTGGGTTGAAGAAATTCAACATCTGGACCAACATGTCATGTACGATGTCACGACATCATGCCTGTGACATCGCACATGTGTAGAAAACTAAATTAATTAATTCAGTATATATTCTGGGATTAGTAAGGATATTTGGTGAATATCCTAACTCCCATGTGGAGGTCTTGAAGACTCAATCAGAAGATATATAGGCTCAAAGTAAGGAGATATATATGGAGAGATTTTAGGATTGAAGACCTTGTTTGTAGCAGAATTTTTCTGCTGAATTTGTAATAGCAAAGAACAAGTTTGCTGCGATTTCTGAAGGCCCAAATCCAGTTGGGTGATTAGGTTATAAATAGCACATTGTAACCTAGTTTTTGTAAGCCTCTTAAAATGAATTTTTAGGGGTGTGTGTGAGGTAAACCTCCCAATCTGTGGGAAGGTTACCATGTGTTTCTCAGTGGTCAAAGCTGAGAGTATTTGTAACTCAAAGCCTGTAGGCAAGAGTGATTTTGTTCTTGAATGAAGCTGTGAAGCAAGTTCAAGGTGTCTTAACATTACATTGTATTTGTAGTGATAGGAATGGAAACTGGAGGTTTCTATCTAGGAGTTCCTAGGTATAGATTGCATTGGGTAGGGATTAAGTGAAGAGTTGTAAACGGGGGAGTTTAACTCTGAATTAATACTGCTAATAGTGGATCTTCTTCCTGGCTTGGTAGCCCCCAGATGTAGGTCATGTTGGACTGAATTGGGTTAACAATTTTCTGTGTTTCTTTTCCTTCTGCATGTGTTTTTATTACTGTCATAACTCAGCTGGTATTCCAGTCAGCTTATCAAGATGATAACAGACCTGGTATATAGCCTTCTGTTTGAATGTCAATCAGAATGTTGTAACATTCATCAGTGACAGCTTATACTGAATAATAAGCAGGTTAATTTCAGTTCAGTATTTATTTAAGTCTGTTCTTTTCAAGGATAACAGACTTGCCTGAAGGATCATTGTGAAACTGTCAAACTGGATGTTTTGACAGTTGATACTGAAGGCTGGTACTGAAGTAGAGACTAGTTGGTCTTTTACAGTACCGCAAACTTAGCACAGTACGTTTCTAGGAACATAACAGAATCAGCATATGTTCTGGATGTCGAACTGAATGTTGTGACATTCATTCCCGACAGCAAGTGTTAAAGTTTAGGATGATTGGTTTTTCTGGTTCAGTATTTTTCTCAGGCTATTCTTCAGGGATTCAACAGCTGAGCTAAAATCCAGGAAACCAACTACTAACCTACAATTAATGAACCTAACAAATAGCCTAGTTGTTAGCAATCTAATAAGTGGAAATTAGATTAACGTGTTCAACCTTTAATTCAGGAAATACAAGTAAAAGACAAACACACTGGAACAATGTAACAGATGATGTCCAAAAGCAACAGTAAGACAACATGCTGATGACTGTGTAAGAAAACAACAGAAGTGAGTGCTAGGATTGATCTCTGTTGAGTCTTTCTTCCTGATGCACAGAACCAGGTGTTCATCCATTCTAGGGTGACATAGAATGAGATGTCGTGACATCTGTGAACGGGTGCATATTAGTTCAGTGGTTAATAACTATCTTGTTGTATTAGTTAAAATGTTAGATCAGATGTCATGACTAGGAATAAAACATCTGAATTCTGACTACACCAGAATTTCAGGTACAAGGGATCATAGAACTGCACCAACACACTCATCAGACCTTCATCCACCTGAGTAGCAAGAATAGACAGACGCTTCCCATGACGAGGCTTGAACTCCAAGGGATCTAATACATAAGATGTCAAACTCCTTAACTCTTTTAAGTCGGGTTGTCTGAAACTGTACTTCTTTGTATTCCTTCTTTGCTTATCCATGTTCGAAAATTTGCAAATAGACCTCTTAAGTTCCTTGAAAGTTTTCTCATTGTTGATGATATGGATGTGTATGAATGCATGGATTCATGGATGCAACAATCACACTCAAGGATCAAGCAAATCACACCACACAAAGGTCACGGGATGGATCAAGTCATCCTTAATATCAATCATCCATTTTGGTGGATTATGGTTTACACCTTATCAACACCCAAGTTCCCTTGATATTAAGGATATACAAGAACAGATCAACCATGAATCAAGGGTTTGTTGCAAGTCACGAGCATGGAGTCTCGGTTAAGAACCACCCAAAGGGAGTGTACTATGGTTAAACCTGACGATCATGTTCTACAAGAGGTTCCCATAGTCATCATCCCATCTTTCGGATATTATCGGATAAACTACTACTCGTATTCCAAAAATATTCTCAAGAGAGACTCTTATGAGTGTAGTATCGCGTAACAATCGTATCAAATCTTACACTTGAACGACCATCACACTACGTCCTAAAAATAGGCCAAGATGGGCTAGGTAATCTAAGGTGCTTGGCTTCTAAGGCATATATTGGAAAGAGTAATGCCTAACCATGACTACTCGTGTGACATTATTGATCCCAACATAACCTCCACCAAGTGAATGGGCTTGCAAGTCAACTTGCTAAGGAATAACTCCACACAAGTCAACAAGACTATGCCATTCTCCTATCATAAGTGCACTCGAGTTCGGGTATACAACTCATCTCACAAAAGACCACCAAGCACACAAGCAATTGATATATATCAAGCAATTCATACATTACACACAATACAATCATCCCAAATTTGCATAAAAATATGTCACAAATAATATAAACATACAATACAACAAAGGTAAAAAGTAGGCAAAACCCACTAGGAAAATGTTCATCCCCAGCAGAGTCACCACTTTTCTGTAGCGGGGTATTCGTTACCTTTAGATTTATTGACTAAATCAAAAGTAAATCATACATTTTGAGTCGCCACCGCACTTCTATTTATCCAAAGGAAAGGTTAGAAAGCGAACAAAAACCGAGAAGTTTTATCAAATAAAAAACTAATAAAAATGTCAGAGATCTGGGTAAAGGGGTTGGTTATGCAATGGGAAGGTTTTAATTACCCAAAATATCCTTAGTACTCTAACGGAGCCCTTTTTACAAATGTTGTTAGGTAGGTTGGTATTTGTGAAAATATTTGTGCAAACATGAGTGGGGAGATGAGAAAAGAATATACAAATTATTTACAATTTTGGTGTTTGAATGGATGAACCCATTGCCTACGTACCATCTTAAAAAGGTAGGATCAAAACCTCGTAATTCGGGGTAAAAATCTCAAAAGAAGTTGGTGAATTGATTTGACAAAGGCCTTAAGGTCTTTTGTTATCAAAGGGAGAAAACTCAACCCCAAACCACAAATCCACCATATGAGGAGAGCTTCAACATGCTAGTGAGGGGTTAAACCTATAATAAGCATGGAAGACTTATAGTCCATCACTAAGGACATAGGTAAGTATTATATCAACCTCTAGGATAACTCAAACCTAATAGCTAATGTTCATGAAAATATTTAACACAAATGGTCATTGGAACCATAAAAACAATTGAGTGAGTTGTATTTACAAATGAAAATTATTCACAAAACAGGGTCAAAGTTGACTTAAGGTTCAATTCAAAATAAGTGTTATGAAAAGAGTTTGAAAAATCAAAGGCATACTGCCTAGGTTTCTAATTTTTAAAAAACAATGTTAATGTTTGCACAAATGTTTGACTTGGGTTAGAGTGGAGAGAAGAAGAGAAAGGCTAGGTCCTAAACATGCAAAGGTGAGGGAAGAGAAATAAAACCACTTGGAGTTCCCTTCTTGAGATCATAAATATGATCCAAGTTGCTCCTTTCCTTTGGACTTAGCAAGCAATAATCAAATAACTCAAGCAATCAAGCAAATAATGAATCAAGCTCCTAGGAATCTTCCAATTAGCTTTTTTATCTCTTATCTTAGATGTCCATGACAATGGTTCTTCTAAGTAGCTCAAGTTTGGGATCCCTAGCACAAGAACACACAAATAAAAAAGTTCCACAATGCAATAGAAAGAATGGTCAAGAGTGAGTTTAGAATTAGGGGTCCTTTCAATGTTGTCTTCAAGATTAAGCATTCTAAAGGCATGAGCCCTAGTTGCTCTTTGACAATTTTAGCATTCTAAAGGCATGAGGCCTAGTTGCTCTTCAAACTCCATTGGCATATGTAAGGTCCTAAATCTAAGTCCTTTCTCCATTTGCATTGGGTTCATACAAACAAAACAAAACAAGCACAAGGCAATAGTATATACACAATAATGTGCTCAAGTGAGCAAAAGGCAAATTGCATAAACATAATCATGAGCTTAAGTGAGCAAAGGGCAAAGACAAATGAATAAATGAGCAAGAAATTAAATTGCATTAAAAGTTAGTAATTAGTAATTAGTGTTAGTGTGCCATAAGGCAATTTAGCGCTATGTTAAGCAATCGTAAGTGGACTAATGTAGTAGTCACACCTTTCTGAGGCCAGTCAATAAAACTATAGGCAACAAACACAAGTTAGAGACCATGACTAGTAAGCCAAGCTCCTACAACTTGCCATGCCAAAAGAAAACAAGAAGGACCTTGTATCGATTTAGGTTTTTTGCTTGACCAAAAAGCAACCTATCTTTAATGCAAAGCAATTCACTTTATCTTTGATCAAGATGAATTTGATTTAAATCAAAAAAGGTTAAGCCCCTCATATGTCAAGGCTAACCACCAATCTTTAACTCATTGGTCAAAAAGAAAAAAAAGAAGAAGAAGAAGAAGAAATGAAATGTACATAATTGAAATTCAAATGACATAAACAAAACACATTGACCAAATATGAATGGAATCAACATCAATCCATGGTAAACAGGAAGAAAATGAAGCTTAGAAGTCAAGAAACAATAAAAATATTTTTGGTATTTTTTGGAATTAAAATAAACAAATAAAGGTCAAACTTCAAATCCAATTCAAATAAACTTGGAAAAGTCCGATTGGATCATCACAAGTTCAACATGGTCAAACAAAGTCTGACAAAAAATTTAAACATTTTTTGAAAACATAAACTAATTTTAAACAATTAAAAATGAGGAAAAAAATAACATAATTGAACTAAAATCACAAATAAATCTCAAATCAATTAAGAAATTGATGAGAATATTTTTCATTGATTCATCATCACTCAAAGATGTTAAGAAAATATTTTTGGTATTTTTGAATATTGGAAAGTATTTTAAATGAATTAAAAACAATCAGAAAAGTGAAAATTCACAAAAAATATGAAATGGAATCATAAAAAATATAAAAAATCATTTTTAGAAACTAGAATTTAAAAGGGTAATATTGCAATTGGTCCCATATTTTTATGATTAAAAATGAAGAAGTTATGAAATTCAGAAATTGCAAAAAAATCAGGGAGCGTCTGATCTTGATTCATTAATTGACATGGCGTATCAAGTGGCTGATAAGCGCGTGCTCATGGTGTACTTGAGTCAACAGCATCACACATGGCATTAAAGTAAGTCAATCATATGAAACGCTGAGATTAGATTAGAGGCAACAGATCCAATGGCCATGAACTCGTCCACATGGGGACGGTTGTGGAAACCACCGTCTTCTCCGACGAGACTCACAGTTCCGGCCAAAATTTACAGGTTTCAAAACCTTCACCAAAACGTACGATCTATATATCAATGGAAAGTTGGGATGATGTACATCACCCCTGTACCCTTGGTTTCCACTCAAGATCTCTATACAGAGAGAAATCTGAGATGGAAATTTGTGGTGTTCAAACTGAACCTATTCAATTCATGAAATTAAAAGCTCAAATCAATTGCCTCTCACATTAGGACTTTAGAGGTAACAAGCAATGCAAGAAATGATCAATATCCAAGGAGTTTCGAATGAAAACAGTTTGAACAACAACCTTTGAAGTGCAACTTTACAAGACTTGATCTACTCCAATTCTTTGATGCAGTGTGCTCTTGAAGTAGCAAGGAAGCAAGGTTTAGGAATTGAAGTTCAAAGATCAACCAATGAAGTTGAAAATTGAACATGAAAATTGAAAAAGAAAACTCAGAATTCCTTTTAATGGAGGTTGGGATTTCACTTGTGCAGCAGTTCAGGCGTCTTTAGGTTGGATTTTGAAGAGAATGCAACACTCTATTTATAGGCAAGGCTGATGCAAGCAAGGAGAAAACTCATGTGCATGTGGAGTTGGGTCCTCCATGCATGGGCCTGTACAGGCGCATGGGAGGCCCAAATGCAATGGCAAATGCAAGCTGAAGTCACATGGATCAGGTTTGGACGTGCAGATTTCATTGCAATGGAGTGTGCACAAAGATTCAACATGTTATGCATAATTCGAACCAAAACTTCTCCTCTTCGAAAAGTCCACTTGTAAAATTGAAACATAGGCATGTGGGTAATGGTTGGAAAGGTTTTGACATGAGGAACAAATGTTATGTTGAATAAAAATCCATTTGGAGTTGGGAAAATATTGAAAACTGGTCATGAAGTTCAAGGTGCAAAACATGTATATGGAAATTTAGCCAAAATGGACCAACTTCAAGCCCTTCTATTTCAATGATGAAAGCCTCAGTGACAAAACCTCCAACATCAAAGTTGTATATCTTTTCAAGCATTTCAATGACTTTGGTCATTATGTTGGACATCAAATTTGGACTTAAATTTTGCATCATTTGGATTTTTGATGAGAAAGTTATGGGCACTTGAAGTTGGATTTTTTCACATTTCAATGACTTTGGTCCAAAGTGACCTATAATGTTTTGTATTATCACATGTCTTTATTTTAATATTATGAAATTTTGTCCAACATAACAATTTAAGTATACATCTTAAACTTTCCAATGCATTTGGTCCCACCTCAACATCATGAAAAATTAAGGAGTTAGGTCCTTGGGAAGTTGACCCATAATTAGGGTTTCAATCAAAATGACCTATAATGTTTTTTAATGAATGATGACCTTCAAAGTTTCAATTTATGAACATGAAAGTTGTTCATTCGACAAAAACATAAAAAGTTAGGTCTCAATGGATTTCAAAATAGTCAGATGAATTGACTGATCAACTTTTCAAGTCCAAACTTCAAATCTTGATGAATTGATGATTGAGGACACTCACATAAGCTCATATATGCATGAAATGATGAATGAAAGAACTTCCCTTGATTTTATTTGATCATGGATTGAGGTTGCTTCATGAGCAAGGCACAATCAATGCATAGTTGAATTAGGGTTTCCTTGGGAAACAATCCTCAAGCCCTTTGGTTTATCTTGATCAAATTGACAAATTGAGAAACTTGGGAGGCATATATGATGATTGAGAGGTTTGTGAACCATTGTCATGCTTGCTTTCACTTTCATCTGGCCATTCTTTGAGCATAAGGGCCTCTTAGGAGCCTTGGATCACATGATTGCTCAAACTTCAACACAAAAGATGTTAGTGACATATTTTTGTGCATGCTTGGTGGTCTCAAACCAACTCACACAAGTTCCAACCCAAGGGCAAAGAGCCAAGATGTTATGATCCTTGAGGCAAATGCAATGTGCAATGATATGATGCCATGAGGGATCTTAGGGTCAAAATTACGGTCTTACACCCTGGTCAGTTGTATCAGCAAAGGATGAAGAAAGCCTTTGATAAAAAGGTCAAGCCTCGTGTGTTCCGAAAAGGTGACCTCGTGCTCAAGAAAGTTTTGTCTTTCGCGCCCGATTCCAAGGGCAAGTGGACTCCAAACTATGAAGGTCTATATGTTGTTAAGAGAGCCTTTTTAGGAGGTGCTTTGATACTTACAACTATGGATGGGGAGGATTTCACTCGTCCTGTGAATTCAAATGCAGTCAAGAAATACTTCGCCTAAAAATAAAAACAGAATAGCTCGCTAAGTTGAAAACCCGAAAGGGCGGCTTAGGCAAAAATGAGCGTCTTGATGGATTAAAAACCCGAAAGGGCGAACCAGGCAAAAGTTAGAGACATGAAAAAAATGAATATATATCCCGCTAGATTGAGTACCTCATCCTGGGGCAATCTAGGCAAAAATTAGGGATTTGGCAAGTAACTGCATCCTGACAAGACTTTGTTCTTCAACTGTCGTCTGTCAAATATTCTCGCTCAGTCATCGTCAACTGAAGCTTGAAATACATTGGATTCAAAGTTGGTGGAGAAATGATCATTATGTTCAATGTATCCTTTTTCCAATATATATCACCAATTCCAAATTTGTAAAGATCCATGGAGTCTCGTCATTTGCGGACTACCATTCTATCAAATAAATTTGAGCTTTCATCCAATTCTTTGCATTCTTATTTGTTTCTGCTTAACAAATGTTTGCATGTTTTAATTGATAAATATCATTGTTTTAAACAGATAAAGTTTTTATAAACTATTTTCGAACAAAGTGAACATTCACAATGACTAAAAGGATAGTTGGAATGTCTTTAGTGCTCTCCCAAGGATAGTATGATCTCCCAAAGGGTAAGACATTTGTTCATACTTCTGGCATGGTTGTATCCTTTTCATCATCTTTCAGGTTGTCTCCAGCAAGCGCAGAGAAGATTGGTACATCTTTAACTCCCGAGAGAGTCTGGAGTTTTGGCCTCGATCTTTTAGAGATGTGTATACCATTATATCAGGCACTAACATTGGTGTTTTATCAATTATATGGTTTTCATCCCTTGTGTGGATTGACCTAAAATCCCTTATAGATTGATAAAAGTTGATATGCTATCTATTCATGAGGAAGTTTGTCTTTCCCCAGTGAGCGGAAATTCCCAGCATGAATAGAAATCTCCAGTAGAGTGAGCATGTGTTCCCTGCATAGCTATCTTTCAGATATCTCCTCAGCAGTTAATTGCTTAGAGCAGTTGGTGAAGGGTTTGTTCCCTTTTCATCCCCAGCATGACACTTGTTGACGTAGGATTCATTTCTGATTCCCTCAGTCAGGACAGCTCCTCCGGAGGTACTTGTAGTTATCCCCAGCAGGTTGGCTTACATCTCATCCCCAATAGGGTTGCTTACAGCAGACTATCCCCAGTATTGTCGCTTATAGTCCATTCCCAGTGGAGTTGCCTGATCCTAGCTTGACGTTTGTATCCCCTCTGTGGTTGAAGATTTCTTCCAGTATTGGATGGTGATGAGGAAGATGTGTTATTTCCTTCCCCAGCGGAGCAATTGGTTCTCTCTCCCTCGGCAGAGATGTTTCTCCAGCAGTTAGAAGGGAGTATTTGATTGATGAGTCTTTTTGGTGGTTGTTCCTCACAAAGCTTCACATCATTCCTTTGATAAGTTCCCCAGTAGAGTTTCTTCTACGACGGATCTTATCCGTGTTAAGATCCCCAGTAGAGTTCTTCTATGGCGAATCTTATTGATATCTCTGCATGTTTCCAAGCTGAGACTTTGCATATCCCCGGCGGTTGGTAGCTGTGACCTTTGCTTATCCCCAACAGTGGTCTTTGTCCCCAGCGGTGATTGGTGTCTCTTGGTAGTTAGTGCATCCCCACCAGAATTGATTTCTCCTGTGGGCCCGGTCTTTCTCTTTTGAGATGTTATACGGGATGTCCGTCCATTGATTCTTGGACCTGTTTGTGTTAGATATGTTTATCTGTCAGCATTAATCATACATAAACCATGCATATACATGCATATTTATAGCATTCAGATTTTCATATTGCATTCTTTTCCATATACCTTTGCTTGTTATCCCCTGCTATTGGTGAAATGTTCTTCCCCAAGCAGATGTTTGTGTCTGATCTCTCCATCTAGAGTCAGCCCTATAGGTAGAAAGTGTATATCTTTCCTTCTATATCCCCCACTGAGTTATGTCCTCGTGGATGATTATTGTTTCAGTTTCCTCCCCAATTATGTATTGGGATGGAATTACTCCCCTGATTTATATCCTCATTGGGTTGAGTCTTGTTTCATTGTGTCTCTCTAGTTTGTTCCTAGATTGACTCCTTTCTTGTTATTCCCCTGCAGTTTCCTGTGGTTTAGTTGTTCAATTGCTCAGTAACCAGTAATTGTTCATTCTTTTCCCTAGTGGACTTTGTGACCTTCTACCCAGTAACCGGTAGTTTAAGTCCTATTTCTGTGGTTTTCTACCCAGTAACCAGTAGATGTAATCCCCTCTTCGTATTTCACCCAGTAATCGGTGATATATCTCATGGATGATTGCTTTTTGTCAAGCAATTCACCCCCCTACGAGTCATCTTTCATTTACCCTTGTTTGGTAATGATCGTTTCTCCTTCTGATTGGTCATCATTTTATAACCAGTAACCGGTATCCCGATGTCCTTTATTTTCGGTCGATTTATCCTTATTTAACCCAGTAACTGGTTGTGGATAATCTTCCACGCGAGTATGTTATCTATGTTCTGACGGTAATAGATGATATATCTCATGCGCTCTTCAGTCGAAGTCTTGTTCTTCCCCAGTTGAGTAAGATTCGTATTTCCTTATGGAATCGAATACCCATCTTGTAAATCGAGTTTGCTTTTTCAGCCCTCCCTTTTGGGTGATGAGTGTCTTGGATATGTTCCCAATTCACGCCTGGTTGGTCACCTATTATATGCCCAGTAACCGGTATCCCTGGTGTTCCTTCCTTCTGCTCCCTATTATGACTTTTTGTCCCCTGTGGAGTCAGATTTTTCTAAGCGATGTGCCTTTTGGTCCTCCTCAGATTTTTCGGATGATTGATATCTCTCACCCTTATACCGGTCTTAGATATTCTTTCTCCCTGAACATGTTGTTCTCTCACCCTTATACCGGTGTTTTGGATAACATGTCTCCCTTTTGATTTTATTACCCAGTAAACGGTAATATCTCGTTGTTTCTTTCCTCAGTTGGTTCCTTTATGGACATCCCCATCTAAGTCCGGATTTTTATCCGAAGTATCCTTTATGGATAGTTTTGCTGTCTTGGCATATTCCCCAATACATGCATCTTTGCATTAGCTCGAGTCTTTCCATTGATTTATTTTCATGGAATCCCTTCGTGTCTCCCAGCAAGTTTTCAAGTCGTGACCTGCTCACGCATTTTACCCTATTCTCCCCAGAGTCTCTATCTCCTTAGTGAGTGTGCTACTCCTACGGACTTTCGGTCTTTCTCTGATTTCTTTTTCCTTTGTGGTCATATTTCCTCACAGAGTATTAACTTTTGCATGCATACATCTGCATCATGAAGTCTCTTAGGGACCAAAATTCGTCTCTTTGTCATTATTTAAGCCCATTCTACCTCATCGAGACAAAGATTTTAACCTTCATATATCCGTCTAGAATGACCTTAAATAGGGGCATCTGTAAGACCCTAATTTTGACCCTAAGATCCCTCATGGCATCATATCATTTGCTCATTGCATTGCCTCAAGGATCATAGCATGTGTGGCTCCTTTACCCTTGGGTTGGGACTCGTGTGAGTTTGTTTGAGATCACCAGGCATGCTTGAATTGTATATTATTGCTTTTATTATTTTGTTTACTAACCAAAAGCACAAAAATATGTCACTAACTTTTTTGGTTTGTAGCTCAAGTGATCATGTGTGCCCATGCTCCTAGGAGGCTCCTATGCTCAATGAAGTGGATATATGAAAGCAAGCATGACAATGGTCCACAAAGTTCCTAATCATCATATATGTCTCCCAAGTATCTCAATTTTCCAATTTGATCAAGATAACCCAAAGGGCTTAAGGATTGTTTCCCAAGGAAACCTTAATTCAATTATGCATTGAATGTGCCTTGCTCATGAAGCAACCTCAATCTATGATCAAATTCAATCAAGGTAAGTTCTTTTATTCATTATTGTATGCATATATGAGCCTATGTGAGTACCCTCAATCATTCATTCATCAAGATTTGAAGTTTGGCTTTGAGAAGTTGACCAGTCAAGTCATTTGATTAAATTGAAGATCACTGAGACACAACTTTTGATGTGTTTGTCAAATGAAGATGACCCCAAGAGACAAAATGTTCTTAAGAACCATATGAACAACTTTCATGTTCATAAAAAATCCATTTGAAACTTTAAAGGTTATCATTCATTTCAAAACATTATAGGTCATTTTGACTGAAACCCTAATTTTGGGTCAACTTCCCAAGGACCTAACTTCCTTGTTTTTTATGATATTGAGGTTAGACCAATTTCATTGGAATAATTAAGATGTCTACTTCAAATGTTATGTTGGACAAAATTTCATAATCCTAAACGAAACACATGTGAGAATAGAAAACATTATAGGTCACTTTGGACCAAAACCATTGAATCTTGAAAAAGTCCAACTTCAAGTCGAAATTAATCATATTGAAAAGATCTACAACTTTAATGTTGGAGGTGTTTCCATTTGGGGCTTGCATCATTGAAACAGAAGGGCTTGAAGTTGATCACTTTTGGTAAAAAATTTCAAAGGGAACCTAGACATGTTTTGTACCTCAAACTTCAAGGCCAATTTTCATAATTTTCCCAACTCCAAATGGAGTTTTTCCCAACATATCTTTTGTTTCTTATGTCAATACCTTTCCAACCATTACTCACACCACCATGTTTGGATTTTCCATGTGGGACTTTCGAAGAGCTTAAGATTTATGTTCAATTATGCAATTCACTTTGAATCTTCATGGGCATGCAAGTACCAGGCCAATTACACGTCCAATTCAACTCATTGTGATATCAACTTGAATTTCCATCCACTTTTGGGCCTCACATGCGCCTGTACAGGCCCATGCATGGAGGACCCAATTCTCATGCACACGAGTATTACACTTGCTTGCTTCATCTCCATCTTTAAATACATGGCATTACTCATTCATAATTCAACCTCAAGGTGATCAGAAACCCTGTAGAATTGGAATCCCAACCTCACTTAAAGTAATTTCATCGTTTCATTTCTCAATTTCAAGCTTGAATTTCAACACAATCAGTTGATCTTCAAGTCTTATTCCTTAGCCTTGCATTCATATCACATCTCAGGATCAAATTGGAAGCAAAATCTTGAAGGAATCGTGTTGTTCAAAGATGCTCTTCAAAGGTATAACACCAAACTGTTTTGATCTAAAGCTTGCTATACAATGTGAATTGCTTGTGTTTAAACTGTTTTCTGAAGTCCTCGAGAAAGAGGCAGGTCAGTGGTGGTCTTGATTTCATGATTGGAAGCATTTCAGTTTACATACCTGGATTTTCAAGCTCAGATTTCTCATTTATTAGAAACATTGAGCACAATCCAAGGTTACAGGGGTGATGTACATCACCCCAGCTTCATTTTGGTACCATGCTTGTTTAATTTGGTTAAGGTTCAAAAATCTGCGCGTGGTTGCCGGAGTTCGTTCTCTGGCCGGAGAAGATGATGGTTTCCACCACCATCCCCACGTGGATCCACCTGTTCCCTTGGATGATGCTCACACGATCTAATCTTGTCCATTGCTTTGGCTGACTTGTTTTAAATGAGTGTGTTGCGCGCTTGACTTTAGACCATGGTGAGACCGCGCCTCTAAGCCTTTGGATACAACCACGTCATTTAATGAATTCAATCCAAGCGCTGTTGATTTTTTGCCATTTCCTATTTTCTGTTTTATTTCTTTTAATCCCTTTTAATTTCAAAAATTCATAACTATTTTATTTAAAGTCACAAAAATATGAGACCAATGGCAAAAAAATTCTTGAAAAATCTAGTTTCATAATCTGTATTTAATTATTTTTGTGACTTCATTTAATATTTTTGTGAATTATTTTATTTTAATAGTTTTTAATTCATTTTAAATACTTTTTGATATCTGAAAATTCCAAAAATATTTTCTTAACACATATGGATCATGACAAGTCTATGAAAAATATTCTCATCAATTTCTTAATTGATTTGAGATTTATTTGAGATTTTAATTCATTTGTGTTATATTTTATTGTATTTAATTGATTTTAAATAGTTTCTGTTTTCAAAAAAATGTTGAAATTTTTTGTCAAACCTTGTTTGACCATGTTAGACCTATTATGATTCAATTGGACTTGTCTAAGTTGATTTGAATTGAATTTGAGGTTTGAGCATATTTTGTCCATTTTAATTTTGCATTTATTTTAATCCCAAAAAAATACAAAAAATATATATTTGACTTGTTGACTTCTAATCTTCATTTCTCTTCTGTTTTACATTGGTTGATGATGATATTATTCATATTTGATCATTGTGTTTTGTTTATTTCACTTGGATTCTCCCTTTATTCCATTTTATCTCCATCTCATTTCTTCTTTTTCTTTTGGCCAATGAGTTAATGATTAGTGGTTGGTCTTGACATATGAGAGGCTTAACCTTCTTTGATCCAAATCAAACTCAACTTGATCAAAGATCAAGTGAGTTGCTTTGTGTCCAAGATAGGTTGCTTCTTGGTCAAGTAAAAAAACTTAAAATCCATACAAGGCCTTCCTTCTTTTCTTTTGGCATGGCAAGTTTTAGGAGCTTGGCTTACTAGTCATGATCTCTAACTTGTGTTTATTTGCCTATAGTTTTATTGACCGGCCTCAGATAGGTGTGATTACTACATTAGTCCACTTACAATTGCTTAACATAGCGCTAAATTGTCTTATGACACACCAACATTAACTGCTAACTACTAACTTTAATTCAAGCATTTAATTTCTTGCAATTTACTTTAATGCAATTTATTTTCTTACTCATTTATTCATATTGCTTTTTTCCCTTTTTGCTCACTTGAGCACATATTTCATGTTTATGTCATTTTCCTTTTTGGTCATTTGAGCTCATTATTGTATATAAATATATTGTTGCTTTGTGTTTTCTTTTGTCTTTGTTTGTGTAAACCCAGTGCAAAAAGGAGAAAAGACTTAGAATTAGGACCTTACCTATGCTTAAAGGAGTTCAAGAGAAACTAGGCCTCATGCGTTTAGAATGCTAAATTTGTTGAAAAGCAACTAGGCCTCATGCCTTTAGAATGCTAAATCTTAAAGTTGACTTCAAAGGACCCCTAATCTAAACTCATTCTTTGTCCATTCCTCTTATTGTGTTGTGAATTTTTTGATGTTTGTTCTTGTGTGATAGGGATTCCATCTTGAGATAGTAAGAAGGACCATTGTCATGAATAGCCAAGTTAAGAGAGACAAGCCAAATGGAGATCCTATGAGCTTGAATATGATATTTGTTTGATTGCTTGAGTGATTGCTAAGTCAAAAGGAAAGGAGCATCTTGAATCATCTTTATGATTTCAAGAAGAGGAACTCGAAGGGTTTTATCTCTTCTCTTATTTTCACATGTTTAGGACTAGCCCTTCTCTTCTTCTTTCCAGTCTAACCCAAGCCAAACTCATTTTGTGCAAACTTTGACATTATTTTCAAATTAGAAACCTAGGCCTTATGCCTTTGATTTTTCAAACTCTTTTCATTAATACTCATTGTGATTGAACCTTAATCATACTTTGACTTCATTTTGTAAATACTTTTAACTTGTAAATACAACTCACTCCAAATTGTTTTTGTGGTTCCAATGGCCACCTTTGTTAAAACCTTTTCATAAACATTAGCCATAGGTTTGAGTTATCATAGTGGTTGATGTAAGCCTCACCTTATCCTTAGTGATTGGACTATAAGTCTTCCATACTTATTATAGGGTGGATCCATCACTAGTATGTTAAAGCTCTCCTCACATGGTGGATTGTTTGTTTAGGTTGAGTTTTCTCCCTTTGATAACAAAAGACCTTAAGGCTTTTGACAAATCAATTCACCAATCTTTTGAGATTTTTACCCCGAACTACGAGGTTTTGATCCTACCTTTGTGATGGTACGTAGGCAATGAGTTTATCCATTCAAACAACAAAATTGTAAATGTAATATTCTCTTCTCATCCCTCCAATCTTGTTTGCACATATTTTCACAAATACCAACCTACAATACACATTTGTAAAAAGGGCTCCCTTAGAGTACTAAGGATGTTTTGGGTGCTTAAAATCTTCCCATTTCATAACCAACCCCCTTACCCATATCTCTGACATTTTTATTAATTTTTGATTTGATAAAACTTCTTACTTGGTTTTTGTTCGCTTTTTAACCTTTCCTTTGGATAAATAAACGTGTGGTGGCGACTCGAATTATATGATTTACTTTTGGTTTAGTCAATAAATCATAATGTAACGAATACCCACAAATACCAATTCAATAACAACAACATCAATATCAAAATCAACGTCAACAACAACAACCCCAACAAAGAACAAACACCTACAACAACAACAATTCCAACAACAATCATTACCAACAACAGAATTTTGAGAGGAAGAAGGTCTCTTTTGACCCTATTCTTATGTCATATGCATAACTGTATCCATCTCTGGTTCTCAAGAACCTGATTCAACCAAGGAGCCCACCGCAGATCCCAGAACCACTTCCATGGTGGTATATACCTGAGCTTCGTTGTGCTTTTCATCAGGGTGCACCTGGGCATGATATTGAAAACTGTTATCCGCTGAAGTATGAGGTGCAAAAGCTTATGAAGAGTGGTATGGTATCTTTTGAAGACCGCACACCTAAGGTGAAAGCTAATCCTTTGCCCGCTCATGGGAATTCTTCAGTTAACATGGTGGACGGTTGTCCTGGTGAATTCAAGCTTTTTGATGTCCGGTTTATCCGAAGATCTTTGGTGCAAATGCATAAAGATGTCTGTTTGGTGAGTGAATGTGAACATGATCACGATGGTTGTGATATTTGTAGCGTGAACCCAAGGGGGTGTGTTATAGTGAAAAGGGACATCCAGCGTTTGATGGATAAAGGCATGATTCAGATTGTTCAATCCCGTCATGAAGATGATGAAGTTAATGTCATAGTACCCATTTTCAAGCAACCAGAGCGGTTGGTGATTCAGTATGATAGCAGCAGTAACAAGAACGTCAGCAATAGGTCAGTTTCCTCGTTGGTAATACGGTTAGAGGGCCCGGTCCCGTATGCATCTGATTAGGCTGTACCGTATCAATACAATGCTACGATGATAGAGAATGGTCAAGAGGTCCCATTTCTTACGACCAATTCAGTGGTGAGCATTGCAGATGTTACAAAGGTGACCCGTAGTGGTCGAGTTTTTGGACCGGTGTTCCCGGAGAATAAAGAAGAAACAGTTGAGGGTAAGAAAGTGGTGGTGCCCAATGTTGATCCGGTTGGTTGTTGAAAGAATAAGTCTGGTGAATCCAACAATTTGAAAGCCAGTGATGATGATGAGGTGCTCCGACTGATTCAAAGGAGTGAATTTAATGTGGTTGAGCAGTTGCTCCAGACTCCCTCAAAGATTTATGTGCTGTCTCTGCTTTTGAATTCTGAAGCGCATAGAGAAGCACTCCAGAGAGTTCTTGAACAGGCATATGTGGAGCAGGATGTTATTGAGGATCAATTTGATCATATTGTGGCTAACATCAATTCCTGCAATAATCTGAGCTTTTGCGATGAAGAACTCCATAAGGAGGGAAGAAATCACAATTTGGCTTTGCACATCTCGACGAATTGCAAAGAAGATGCTTTGCCAAACGTCCTCGTTGACACCGGTTCTTCACTCAATGTGCTTCCAAATTAAACATTGTCAAATTTATCTTATCAAGGAGCTCCCATGAGGTACAGTGGAGTAATTGTCAAAGCCTTTGATGGCTCGCACAAAACAATTATTGGTGAAGTGGACCTTCGATTAAGATAGGTCCGAGTGATTTTCAGATTACTTTCCAGGTAATGGATACTCACCCATCCTACAACTGTTTATTGAGAAGGCCATGGATTCACGAGGCAGTGGTTGTTACTTCCACTCTTCATCAGAAGCTCAAATTTGTCAAAAATGGCAAGCTAGTGATTGTGGGAGGAGAGAAGGCGTTGTTGGTTAGCCATCTTTCATCTTTTTTATATGTGGAAGCTAAGGATGAGGTTGGAACTCCGTTCCAAGCCTTATCTATTGATGCTGATAAGAGAATTTGGGCACCTATGTCCTCTCTGAAAGATGCACAGAAGATTGTTGAAGAAGGTTCTGTTGATCAGTGGGGGCGTGCGGTAGAGGTCGCCGACAACAAAGGAAGAACTGGTTTGGGGTTCCAGAAGGGCTCGTCAGCTGTTAGATTGAAAGACATGCAACAATTGGACTGTTGTTGATACTCCTATTATTTTGCATCGATCTAAGTAATTTCTTTTATATATAAAAAAAAATTCCTTCTCCTATGCCTAAGGGAGAAGTGAACATTGTTTGGGCATTTTAATTTGATCATCAATAAAATTAATTCTACTCATCCACATATTTGATGTTTATTTTTTACTTTTTGCTTTATTCTGAAAATTGTAATCCCAAAAAAACATAAATAAACACTATAGTTTTCCATCTGCATAATATTTGGTCACAAATTCATTTCTCTAAAATCAAAATATCAAATCATTATGCTGGTTGGTTCCTAACCCCATTGAATACAATGATCCTTCTCCTTCTCCAAATTTTGAATTCCCTGTGTTTGAAGCCGAGGAGGAAAGTGATATAGAGGTGAGTGAGGAATTGTCTCGTCTTCTTGAGCAAGATGAAAAGATTATTCAGCTGATTGAAGAGAAGATTGAGCTAGTCAACTTGGGTTCCGAAGATGATGTGAAGGAAGTCAAGATTGGGTCTCGACTATGTCCAGATGCTAAGAAGGGGTTGACTGATCTTCTTCGAGAGTATTCAGATGTGTTTGCTTGGTCCTATCAAGACATGTCGGGTTTAGATTCTGATATTGTGGAGCATAGATTGCCTGAAGCCAGAATGCCCGCCAATCAAGCAGAAGTTGAGAAGAACGCATCCTGATATGGTTGTGAAGATAAAAGAGGAAGTTCAGAAGCAGATTGATGCCGGTTTCCTTGTGACCATTGAGTATCCGCAATGGGTGGCCAATATTGTGCCTGTGCCGAAGAAAGATGGAAAAGTCTGCATGTGTGTCGACTATAGAGATTTGAATAAAGCCATTCCAAAAGATGATTTCCCTCTGCCACACATTGATATGTTGGTAGAAAATACTGCTAAATTCAAAGTCTTTTCGTTTATGGATGGATTTTCCGGATACAATCAAATCAAGATGGCACCCGAGGATATGGAGAAGACCATATTCATTACACCCTGGGGAACATTCTATTATAGAGTGATGCCTTTCGGTCTAAAGAATGCTGGTGAAACTTACCAGAAAGAAATGACCACTCTTTTCCATGATATGATGCATAAAGAGATTGAGGTATATGTCGATGACATGATTGCTAAATCAATTGATGAAGAGGAACATGTTGAGCATTTGTTGAAGCTATTCCAGTGTTTGAGGAAGTATAAACTCCGCTTGAATCCCAATAAGTGTACTTTTGGTGTTTGTTCTGGTAAGTTGTTGGGCTCTATTGTCAGCAAGAAGGGTATTGAAGTTGAACCTGCCAAGGTCAAAGCAATACAAGAGATGCCTACGCCCAAAACTGAGACGCAAGTCAGAGGTTTTCTCGGCTGCTTGACTTATATTTCCATATTCATTTCCCACATGACTGCCACATGTGCGCCTATATTCAAGCTTCTTCAGAAAGATCAATCTTGTGATTGGACCGAAGACTTCCAGAAAGCATTTGATAGTATCAAGGAATATTTGCTCGAACCTCCTATTTTGTCTCCACCTGTTGAAGGAAGACCGTTGATCATGTAATTGACTGTACTCGAATATAGCATGGGTTGTGTTCTTAGTCGGCAAGATAAGACTGGAAAGAATGAATTTTCAATTTACTACCTCAGTAAGAAGTTCACCGACTGTGAGACTCAGTATTCTATGCTTGAGAAAACTTGTTGCGCATTGGCTTGAGCTGCTAAGCGTTTGCGTCAGTATATGTTGAATCATACCACTTGGTTGATATCAAAAATGGATCCAATCAACTATATATTTGAGAAGCCTGCTTTAACTGGGAGAATTTCCCGTTGGCAGATGTTGGTATCAGAGTATGATACCGAATACCGATCTAAGAAAGCGATCAAAGGTAGTATCTTAGCTGACCATTTGGCTCACCAACCAATTGAAGATTATCAGTTAGTGCAGTATGACTTCCCTGATGAGGACTTTTTGTACTTGAAAATTAAATATTGTGATGAACCATTGCTAGAAGAAGGGCCAAAACCTGGTTCCCACTGGAGCATGGTATTTAATGGAGTTGTTAATCAATATGGAAATGGCATTGGGCAGTAATTATTACTCCTCAAGGCACGCATCTACCATTTACAGCTAGATTGACTTTCAAGTGTACAAACAACATGGCAGAAGATGAAGCTTGCATTATGGGGCTTGAAGAGGCCATGAATCTCAGAATCAAGTATTTGGATGTCTTCGGTGATTCGGCTTTGGTTGTGAATCAAATCAAAGGAGAATGGGAGACGAATCAACCTGGTTTGGTACCATATAGAGATTATGCGAGGAGGATTTCAACTTTCTTTATGAAGGTTGAATTTCATCATATCCCTCGAGATGAAATCCGGATGGAAGATGCTCTTGTAACGTTGGCATTAATGATTGTAGTGAAATATTGGAATGAAGTTCCCAATTCATCTGTGATGCGTCTTGATAGGCCAGCTCATGTGTTTGCTGTTGAAGAAAGTAAAGATGAGAAGTTGTGGTATTACGACATCAAATGTTTCCTCCAAAGTCAAATTTACCCGCCTGGGGCATCTTTGAAAGATAAGAAGACTTTGAGAAGATTATCCAGTAATTTCTACTTGAATGGTGATGTACTATACAATAGAAACTTTGATATGGTTCTTCTCAGATGTGTGGATAGACACGAAGCAGACTTGTTGATGACCGAAGTGCATGAAGGTTATTTTGGTACTCATTCCAATGGACATGTAATGGCGAAGAAGATGTTATGAACATGCTACTATTGGCTGACAATGGAATCTAACTGTTGCAAGTTTGTGAAGAAATGCCACAAGTGTCAAATTTATGCTGATAAGATTCATGTTCCTCCGACACTATTGTATGTTATCTCTTCCCCATGGCCCTTCTCCATGTGGGGAATTGAAATGATTAGGATGATTGAGTCCAAAGATTCTAATGGACATCATTTCATTTTAGTGGCAATTGATTACTTCACAAAATGGGTTGAAGCGGAATCGTATGCGAATGCGACCAAGCAAGTCGTTGTGAGGTCTATCAAGAATCAAATCATATGCCGGTATGGTGTGCCAAGTAAGATCATTACTGATAATGGATCGAACTTGAATAACAATATGGTGGAAGCTCTTTGTAGAGACTTCAAGATTGCACATCATAATTCTTCTCCCTATAGACCCAAGATGAATGGGGTTGTTGAAGCTGTGAATAAAAACATCAAGAAGCTTATCCAGAAGATGGTTGTCACGTATAAGGATTTGCATGAGATGCTCCCATTTTCTTTCTATGGGTATCATACATTTGTCCCCACTTCAACAGGGGCAACCCCTTTCTCTCTCGTGTATTGTATGGAAGCAGTACTCCCCATAGAGGTTGAGATTCCTTCATTATGTGTGCTCATGGAAGCCAAGTTGATTGAGGCTGAATGGTGTCAAACCAGGTTTGATCAGTTGAATTTAATCTAAGAGAAGAGATTGACTACCATGTGTCATGGTCAGTTATATCAGCAGAGAATGAAGAAAGCTTTTGATAAGAAGGTCAAACCTTGAGTGTTCAGAGAAGAAGACCTTGTGCTCAAGAAGATTTTATCGTTCAAGCCGGATTCCAAGGGAAATGGAATCCTAATTATGAAGGCCCATATGTTGTTAAGAAAGCCTTTTCAGGCGGTGCATTGATTCTTACAACTATGGACGGTGAAGAGTTCACTCGTCCTGTGAATGCAGATGTAGTAAAGAAATACTTCGCCTAAAAACAGAAGAACAACTCGCTAAGTTGAAAACCCGAAAGGGCGACTTAAGCAAAAATGAGTGTCTCGGTGGATCGAAAACCCGAAAAGGGGATCCAAGCAAAAGTTAGAGACATAAAAAAAACAGAAAAATTTCCCGATAAGTTGAGTACCCACCCTGGGGCAACTTATGCAAAAATTAGGGATTATGGCAAGTAACTGCATTATGCTGATCTTCAGTGTTTTTGAAGACTTGTTTGAGTACAAAGGTTGACATCAGTTCGTCATCCCAACAGCGGTCAAGAGCACAGTGGATATCAAAGTTTGGTAGAGGGATTAAGGATCAGTTGTATTCAATGTAACCCTTTTCCATGTAAATTACCATTTTCAACTTTGTAAAAATCTATGGAGTATTGTCATTAACAGACTATCATCATATTAAAATAGTTGAACTTTTATCCAATTGTTTCTACTCTTATTTACTTCAGAAAATAGTTTTAAATTTTATTATGATCATTTTTAAAATTAAAGTTTTAAATCAAGATCAAGTTTTCTTTAAAATATAAAACGAAGGACTTTTCCAAAGCAAGTAACAGTAATATCAACAGCATTTAAGTGAAAAGAAAGCTTTTGAGTGTGAAGCATCGGAGGTTCCCCAAGCAGTAACTCTTCGGGCATCCCTAGACATTTAGTGTTGATTCATTTCCTCAATGGATTGCTGTTATCCCCAGCTAACATATTCAGTTCCACGGTGGAGTGTTTGATCCCTAGTGGAACTTCTTTCTTTTTTCCCATCTAAGTCCGTTGATTCAGATACCCTGTGTAATGTCCTTATCCCTAACAGAGTTTCGGCCTTCCCCAACAGAGTTCGTATTTCCTCAGTAGGTGGATCTTCATCAGAGATGTTTGGTATTTTCCCTAGTAGATCGCTTTGGTATCCCCACCAATCGATGTATCTTTGCTCTAAATCAGAGTTTCCTCCTAGTTCCTGAGCAGCTTTTTGATTATTCCCCAATAGGGTTGTCTCCCATTTTTATGGTGTTGACCTAAAATTCCCCACAGATTGATTGTTTTATCCTCGACAGATCTACCCTGTCTTTCCCCAGCTAAGGTTGGGTCTTTGGAATGTTGATCTCTCTGTTCTCCAGCAGGTTGTCTCCATATTTTGTGGATTGACCGAGGAATGTACCGGTGGTTCAATTTCTTTGTAACACCTCTGTATCCTTTGAGATCGCTTTGTCAGCATAATCATCATATATGCATATACATATACATTCATACAATTTCATAATTTGCATATCCTGCATATTTGATGTGTTTGAGATTCTTATTCTCTGTTATGGCAGTATTTTATCCCCATACCAAATCGGGTGTCTGTCCTCCTTCAATTGTAGAGTGTCATCCCCTTAAGCAAAAAGACTTTAACCTTTCTCCGTTTCCCCACTGAATTTGTTTCCTCGTGGATGATTGTTATTTCCGTTTCCTCTCCAGCAAATTTTCTGGATGGAATTACTCATCTTGAGTTATGTCCTCATTGGATGGAGTCTTGATTGACCGTTTTCTTTCTAGCTCTTACCTAGATATATATTTTGGTCCCCTAAGAGTCTATTACCCAGTAACTGGTAATATTCTTCTTAGCTTGCAGTGCGTTGCTTCTTGCCCAATACCCGGCAAAACTACTCTTTTTCTCCTTGGCAATATCCCTAGTGGTTCTATTCCCCGTAGGAGTCTATCCTTGATATGTTCACTTTAACCAGTGACGAATATTCTTGCCTTTGGTATTCTACCCAGTAAAAAGGTAGTTGTAATCCCTATTTGGTTCCTCAGAGAGTTAATCCTTGATATGTTCATCTTAATCGATGACGGATTTTCTTCTCCTTGTTGGTTTTCTACCCAGTAACCGGTAGTTGTAAATCCTGCTTTTTTCCAGTGCAGAGTTAATCCTTGATATGTTCACTTTAACCGGTGACAGATTTTCTCTTCTTTGGTATTCTATCTGTAGTGGGGTATTCGTTACCTTTAGATTTATTGACTAAATCAAAAGTAAATCATACAATTCAAGTCGCCGCCGCACTTCTATTTATCCAAAGGAAAGGTTAGAAAGCAAACAAAAACCGAGAAGTTTTATCAAATTAAAAACTAATAAAAATGTCAGAGATCTGGGTAAGGGGTTGGTTATGCAATGGGAAGGTTTTAAGCACCCAAAATATCCTTAGTACTCTAAGGGAACCCTTTTTGCAAATGTTGTATGGTAGGTTAGTATTTGTGAAATTATTTGTGCAAACATAATTGGGGAGATGAGAAAAGAATATACAAATTATTTACAATTTTGTTGTTTGAATGGATAAACCCATTGCCTACGTACCATCACAAAGGTAGGATCAAAACCTCGTAGTTCGGGGTAAAAATCTCAAAACAAGTTGGTGAATTGATTGGTTCAAAATCCTTAAGGTCTTTTGTTATCAAAGGGAGAAAACTCAACCTAAACCACAAATCCACCATGTGAGGAGAGCTTCAACATAATAGTGAGGTATCCACCCTATAATAAGTATGGAAGACTTATAGTCCAATCACTAAGGAGAAGGTGAGGTTTACATCAACCACTATGATAAATAAAACCTAATTGCTAATGTTTATGAAATGCTTTTATCAAAAGGTGGTCATTGGAACCACAAAAGAATTTGAAATAAGTTGGATTTACCAATTAGAAGTATTCACAAAAGGAAGTCAAAGTTGACTTAAAGTTCAATTCAAAATGAGTATTATGAAAAGAGTTTGAAAAATCAAAGGCATATGGCCTAAGTTTCTAATTTTGAAAACAATGTCAATGTTTGCAAAAAATAAGTTTGGCTTTGGTTAGAGTGGAGAGAAGAAGAGAAGGGCTAGGTCCTAAACATGCAAAGATGAGAGTAGAGAAATAAAACCCTTGGAGTTCCTTTCTTGAGATCATAAAGATGATCCAAGTTGCTCCTTTCCTTTGGACTTAGCAAGCAATCAAGCAAATATTCAATCAAGCTCCTAGGATCTTCCAATTTTGCATTTGTCTCTCTTTTCTTGGATGCTCATGACAATGGTCCTTCTAATTAGCTCATGTTTGGGATCCCTCTCACACAAGAACAAACAAATCAAAAAGTTCCACAATGCAATAGAAAGAATGGACAAAGAAAGAGTTTAGATTAGGGGTCCTTTCAATATCATCTTCAAGATTAAGCATTCTAAAGGCATGAGGCCAAGTTGCTCTTCAACATATTTAGCATTCTAAAGACATGAGGCCTAGTTGCACTTGAAACTCCATTAAGCATAGGTAAGGTCCTAATTCTAAGTCCTTTCTCCTTTTTCATTGGTTCACACAAACAAAGACAAACAAACACAAGGCAATAGTGAATACACAATAATGTGCTCAAGTGAGCAAAAGGCAAATGACATAAACATAAACATGAGCTCAAGTGAGCAAAGGGAAAAAGACAATATGAATAAATGAGCAAGAAATTAAATTGCATTAAAGTAAATTGCAAGAATTAAATGCTTGAATTAAAAGTTAGTAATTAGTAGTTAGTGTTAGTGTGCCATAAGGTAATTTAGCGCTATGTTAAGCAATCGTAAGTGGACTAATGTAGTAGTCACACCTATCTGAGGCCGATTAATAAAACTATAGGAAAACAAACACAAGTTAGAGATCATGACTAGTAAGCCAAGCTCCGACAACTTGCCATGCCAAATAAAAAAAGAATAACATTGTATGGATTGTTAGGTTTTTTGCTTGACCAAGAAGCAACCTATCTTGGACACAAAGTAATTCACTTGATCTTTGATCAAGATGAATTTGATTTGGATCAAAGAAGGTTAAGCCTCTCATATGTCAAGGCTAACCACAAATTATTAACTCATTAGGCAAAAGAAAGGAAAAAGATGAAGATGGAAATCAAATGTATAAAATTGAAATTCAAAAGGCATAACCAAAACACATTGATCAAACATGAATGGAATCAACATCAATCAATGGTAAACATAAGTAAGATGAAAATTAGAAGTCAAGAAATGAAAAACATATTTTTGGTATTTTTTTGGAATTAAAATAATGCATAAAATAAAATAAACAAATAAAGGTCAAACTTCAAATCCAATTCAAATCAACTTGGATAAGTCTAATTGGATCATCATAAGTCTAAAAAGGTCAAACAAGGTTTGACAAATTTTCTCAACACTTTTTGAAAACAGAAACTAATTTTAAACAATTAAAAATGAAGAAAAATAATATAATTGGACTAAAATCTCAAATAAATCTCAAATCAATTAAGAAATTGATGAGAATATTTTTCATAGATTCATCATCATCCAAAGATGTTAAGAAAATATTTTTGGCATTTTTTAATATCAAAAAGTATTTTAAATGAATTAAAAACAATCAGAGAAGAAATAATTCATACAAAACTTTAAATGGAATCACAAAAATAATGAAAAATCATTTTATGACACTAGAATTTAAGAGAAAAGTTTTGCAATTAGTCCCATATTTTTGTGATTCCAAATAAAGAAGTTATGAATTTTTAAAATAAAATGGAATAAAAGAAATGAAAGTGGAAATTCAGAAAATAGGAAAAAACCACAAGCGTCAGATCCAGCCTCATTAATTGGCGTGGTTGATCACATGTCTAGGAAGCGCACACGTATGGTACACATTAGTCAACAGCGTGGCATTCAACATTAAATTAAGTCATAACATTCAACAACCAAGATTAGATCGTGACCAATGGATCCAATGGCCAAGGTTTGGACGCGTGGGGACGGTGGTGGAAACCACCGTCTTCTCCGGTGAGAAGGCCAGAAAACACCACCAGTTGCAGGTTTTACAACCTCAACCATAGCACACGATCCATATACCAAAAGAAAGCTGGGGTGATGTACATCACCCCTGTGACCTTAGTTTTAGCTCAAGACTCTGATATAAGAAGAAATCAGAGGTTGAAAAACAAGGTACTCAATCTGAAGTTAACCAATTCTCAAAATCAAAACCACCAATCAATCGCCTTCAGGTTGCCTATTGAAGTGAGCAATGCCTTCTATTTATAGCCACAGCTAATGCAAAATGGTGGGAAACTCGTGTGCATGTGAAGTTGGATCCTCCATGCATGGGCTTGTACAGGCGCATGGGAGGCCCAAAAGCAATTGGTTTTTCATGATGAAGTCAAATGAATCAAATTTGGACGTGCAGATGGCAATGCATTAGCCTGTGTATGGAAATTTAATATGTTATGCATAATTGATCATAAAGCCTCACCTCTTCTAAAATGCCAATTGGAAAATTGAAATATAAGCATGTGGGTAATGGTTGGAAAGGTCTAGATATAAGGAACAAAAGTTATGTTGAACAAAAATCCATTTGGAGTGTGGAAAATATTCAAAACTAGCCATGAAGTTCAAGGTACAAAACATGTATTTGAAAATTTTGCCAAAATGGACCAACTTCAAGCCCTTCTGTTTCAATGATTCAAGCCTCAAATGACAAAAACTTCAAAATACAAGTTGTAGATCATTTCAAGAAAATAAATTTGGACTTAAATTTTGCATCATTTGGATTTTTGATGAGAAAGTTATGGGCACTTGAAGTTGGACTTTTTCACATTTCAATGACTTTGGTCCAAAGTGACCTATAATGTTTTGTATTATCACATGTGTTTTTTAGGATTATGAAATTTTGTCCAACATAACAATTGATTTAGACATCTTAAAATTTCCAATGAACTTGGTCTCACCTTAAAATCATGAAAAATGAAGGAGTTAAGTCATTGGGAAGTTGACCCAGAATTAGGGTTTGAGTCAAAATGACCTATAATGTTTTGAAATGAATGATGACCTTCCAAGTTTAAAATGGATTTTTGATGAACATGAACGTTGTTCATATGGTTCTTAAGAACATATTTTATCTTGGGGTCATCTTCATTTGACAAACACATAAAAAGTTAGGTCTCAGTGGATTTTAGAATAGTTAGATGATTTGACTGATCAACTTCTCAAAGCTAAACTTCAAATCTTGATGAATAAATGATTTAGGACACTCACATGGGCTCATATATGCATAAAATGATGAATTAAAGAACTTACCTTGATTGTATTTGATCATAGGTTGAGGTTGCTTCAGGAGCAAGGCACATTCAATGCACAGTTGAATTAGGGTTTCCTTGGGAAACAATCATCAAGCCCTTTGATTTATCTTGATCAAATTGACAAATTGAGATACTTGGGAGGCATATATGATGATTGAGAACTTTGGGAACCATTGTCATGCTTGCTTTCATCTTCATTTAACCACTTCTTTGAGCATATGAGCCTCCTAGGAGCCTTGGATCACATGATTGCTTAAGCTTTACAACAAAACAAGTTAGTGACATATTTTTGTGTGTTTGGTTAGTAACCAAAATAATAAAAGCAATAATATACAATTCAAGCATGCTTGGTTGTTTCAAACCAACTCACACAAGTCCCAACCCAAAGGTAAAAGAGCCAAGATGCTATGATCCTTTAGGCAAATGCAATGAGCAATAATATGATGCCATGAGGGATCTTAGGGTCAAAATAAGGGTCTTACAGATGCCCCTATTTAAGGTCATTCTAGCCGGAGATATGAAGGTTAAAATCTTCGTATCGACGAGGTAGAATGGGCTTAAATAATAACAAAGAGACGAATTTTGGTCCCTAAGAGACCTCATGATGCAGCTGTATGTATGCAGAAATTAATACTCTGTGGTTATATATGTCCACAAAGGAAAATAAATCAGGATAAACTGAAGATCCAAAGGAGTAATACACTCACTAGGGAGACATAGACTCTAGGGGGAATAAAGGGTAAAAATGCGTGAGCAGGTCACGACTTAAGGCTTGCTCGGAGACACGAAAGGATTCCATGAAAATAAATGAACGGAAGAACTCGAGTTGACGCAAATATGGATGTATTGGGGAATATGCCAATACAACAAAACTATCCACGAAGGATACTTCGGATAAAAATCCGGACTCAGGCGGGGAATGTCTACAAAGGACTCAACTGAGGAAACGACAAATGAGGTATTACCGGTTACTGGGTAATAAACTCAAAGAGACGTATGATCAAATACACCGGTATAAGTGTGAAAGAACAACACGCTCAGGGAGAAAGAATATCTAAGACCGGTATAAGGGTGAGAGATATCAATCATCCAAAACATCTGAGGAAGACCTAAAAGGTATATTTCAACTCAGGAAAAGCTGACTCCACAGGGTGTCGCATCGCGCGAAAAACCGGCGGGAAAAGAATGAAACAACAGAGCCGCCACCGTGCGTTATTTATCCCAAAAGAGGGAAAGGAAACGCTCAGAG
Organism: Lathyrus oleraceus; assembly: GCF_024323335.1. NCBI lineage: Eukaryota > Viridiplantae > Streptophyta > Magnoliopsida > Fabales > Fabaceae > Lathyrus > Lathyrus oleraceus. Next base: position 280,032,121 of record NC_066583.1, on the reverse strand, counting down.
TAAACCTGGGAAAAGACATGGTCTCGCGACCAAAGAGTATGGGTTCGGGAGTCGGTTATGCGAAGGGAAGGTATTAGCACCCCTACGCATCCGTAGTACTCTACGGGATCCACGCACGCTAGAAAGGAAAATTGGTTGCTAAACGCTGCTCAAATACTCACACACACTGGCTGAAAGAAACGAAGGAGACTGACTGAAACTGAACTCGGCAGGATGTCGCATCCTGGGCCTACTTAGTCTATCAGGCATAGACATCAGAGTCGAAGTAGTTCGGACTGGGGAGACGACACATGCTCGCTAGGATGTCGCATCCTATGCATACGTATCTTCTCGGACGAGAGAAGAATCAGAGCATTCGTAGCTCGGCTGACACGCACGCAAACAAATAAAACACAGGCAAACTTGGAGCCCGACTGCCAATCATTGGACTTATGTCAGCATCCGAACCTAAAACACACGCAAAGAGGCAAACATGGAGCCCGAACGCCAATCACTGGACTTACATTGACATCCGAACCTAAACACACGCAAAGAGGCAAACATGGAGCCCAAACGCCAATCACTGGACTTACATTGACATCCGAACCTAAACATACGCAAAGAGGCAAACATGGAGCCTGAATGCCAATCACTGGACTTACATCAGCATCCGAACCAAAACACAACAGGTTGATAGGGAGTCGGGGACTCAGCCTATAACTGTCAAGCACACACTCGAACAAACAGACAACAAATTGCTAAGGAGTCAGGCACTCGAGCCTAGCAACTGTCAAACAACTCACACAAAAAGAAAAAAGGGCGCCCGGAGAGATCAGTTCAATCTCCTGCCTACATACTTCATCTGGTATGAAGATCAGGGCGATGTAGTTCCCCTACAGAGGGACAAGGATCTAGCCTAACCAGATAACAGAGGGAGACACAACACTAGGGAGACTACGACTCGAGCCTAGATGTTGTCATGCAAAATCAACCCTAAGTTATGGTTTCTAGCAAAATGGCACGAGGGCCAACCTATCCTAAGCATGGCTCACACAGGAAGCAAGCCACACACACTTAACTTGCACAGGAAGCAAGCCAAGCAAAACCTAACTTGCACAGGAAGCAAGTCTAAACTAAACCTAACTTGCACAGGAAGCAAGTCAAACAATCCTATCTTGCACAGGAAGCAAGTCCAACAATCCTACCTTGCACAGGAAGCAAGTCAAACAATCCTACAAGCACAGATAGCACACGCTATACACAAACAAGTGGCTCAAACAAGGGTTAGGTTTTAGTCAAGGGGTCATATCAACCTCGACAAACAAACCTCTGGAATGGGGTGAATGTTGCTCTTAACCTTGCCATTGAGGGGCTAAGGTGAAGCAGATGAAAGGATGAAGTGAGGATGAGACCTCACAGCTCTTATCCCTGGCCTGGGAGAGCTCAAGACAAGAATGTGTGGGTTCAGAAAGTGGGAACCCTTCTACACATTTAGAACTGACTCAACTGTGCAATTGCACAAGATCTTGGGTTTGTATCTGTAATGCATCAACACAGTGGTGTGAGCAAAGCAGATGACACACTGAATAGTGGGGGATAGATTGCATATCCCTACCTTCCACCAATTGCCTCTTCACTTAGGAGGTCTTTGACTCTATGCAAGGACAGAATTAAACAATCACAAACATTGCCTCTTAAGGAGGGCTTCAGACAATTGCCTGGCCAAGTAACAGGCCAGGTCTTCCAGACTACATGAAGTAAAAGAGACATACCTCAATGCAAATTGCTTATACAAGCAAAGCAAAGCAAAAAGTTCACAAGGAACTAAGCAACTAAAGCACCTGAAACAGTCAAGCAGATGTTAGTATGCAACCTCAAACAAAACAAACAGAAACAGACAACAACTGTCCATTAGAGGCGCATGGATGTGCAAGGCACAAGGCTTAGGGCATGTGAGCCAAGCCACCTACAAAACAAGGAGGTTAGACAACAATATTCAAGCAAGCTCAGTCAAAAGAATTGGTCTCAATGGCCATTTGATGGTCAACCTGAAATCACAAACTCAAAGGTGAGTAACAGGACCACTAGGGCGAGCCTAGGGTCGAAAGTGAATGAGAAAGTCCAAACAGCAAGGGGTAAGTATCCAAAATCATGTTCAAACAATTAGGAAACAAAACCAATTGGGTTCACATTCATATCAATCATCATCATCATTTCATGAACCATTTAGGTCAAAGTATGGCAAACAGAGGCTCATAGAAGTCAACAGCAAGACTTAACTCAAAAGCAATCTAAACATTTTCCAAAAATCACCAAATAAATCATGATCAAACCTAACACATAGCATGGTAAGCATGTCAAATTTCATCCCATTTGGATGAGAGGAAGGCAGTTAATGAAAATCAGAAAGTCAAAGCCAATTTGAACATGCCCAAAGAAGTCAACCAAACATGCATCAACTTAGAAAAATCATAAGTCAAGAATGGTGTATGATAAATGAATGGGACTAAAGCCATGGCAAAGATGAGGATGTCTAGTTATCTCATGCAAAATTTCATGTCCATCTAATAAAGTATGAGAATTTCACAAATGAAATGGGAACATGTGTCACACAAAGTCAACATTTGACTAGGCAGGAAAGGAAAATCTCAAACAAATGGAAAATAGTTCAATTAAATCCAAGAAAATTCACAAGTCAACTAGACATACAAGAGTAAGTTCATGCAAAATTTGGGGTCATTTGGATGTAAGGAAGCATGTGAACAAAATTAGGGAAAATGCATGATCATGGTATGGCACCAAATGTAACACATGACTTCAAAAAATCATAACCAGCAAACCACAAATGGGAAATCCACAAACTTTATACCAAAATGAAGGTGAACATGTCTAGTTTCATCACAAAAAATTTCAAGCTCATTGGATGCAACATGAGTATTTCACAATTGAAATGGTAAGATGTATCATTTATGCATACATGTTAGGAAAATAATTGTCAATTAAAATCCAGCCAATGGAAAAATAATTAAAAATCACAATCAAAAACTAGACACATTCATGAACATTGTGGAAAAAACCTCATGATTTTTGGATAAAAATTGAAAGAGAAATGGATTTGTAAAGTTGGATGAATAATTGATGAAACATGAAACAACATAGCATGGCATAGGTCAACTAATGGTCAACGCAGTGGCAATTCAGTAAATAAGTGTGCCACTAATTGAAACGGCATCGTTTCACACAGCCAAACGAAATAAGCTGATTGGCTCTCCCTTAATGAAACAGTAACTTAAGAACTTAGGGTTTAAGCTTCAACAGCATGAACATTCATCATCGTGCAATCAGTCATCAATATGAACAACAACATCAACAAATAATCATGGCCATGAAACAATCATCATCATGCAACATTAACCAATAACAAAACAAGCATAATCAAAGGAAGATTCTGGGCATGGTTGGGTTTAGCATGAACAGCATACACACATTCATCATCATGCATCTCAAAATTTAATGTGCCCAGAAACTGGAATCCAAGGTACCAACAGCATCATTAAACATCAAGTAACACAAATATAGCTATGGTTTTCACTGAAGCAACAAACAATAAGCAAATCGAAGGAAACTAGGTTTGAGCATGCAAAATGAAATCCAAATTTCTCATGATATGTTTAACCAATCAGCATGACTCAAGTTGCATTGGAACAAGCATGGAAAGACCTTTTAAAAACATAGCGTAGCAAAGCAAAAGAAGGGATTCGAAAACTTACTTGGTTGTGAAGAAAAATGGATGCAGGGCTTCTTTTGAGATTGCAAGCAAAAACAGTTGCCAATGATGGTTGATAGTGATGAATGCTTGCAGGAAATCGGTTCGAATTGCAAGGCTTGGTTTTGTTCAATAGTTTGTTGACTGGTTTAGAGGAATGGCCAAGTGAAGTGAATTTTGTGTTTTCTGGTGGCAAGGCAATGTTGGTTCCTTTGTGTCTGGACAGAAGGATTAGGAATGCCAAAGCAGCAAGGTGAGTTAGGTCTTGTTATGTTGGTTTGTTGGCTAGTTGGTTTTTGAAGATGTAAAGCAAAATGGCCAAGGTGAACTTCTATGTCCCTCCTCCAATTGATGCTGCCTGGTTCCTTTTGATGACAGGAAAATGAGGTGTATGGTCAAGGGTCAAATGCAGGGTTTTGGTGCTGCTCGAGTTTGGCAATTGATTTTACTGCAGTTGGATGGTGGCTGGCAAGGTAAGGCAAGGTTCATGTCATTTTGAAGTCTTTGGCAGCAAAACAGAAATGCATAGCAAAAGTGAGGTTTGAGAGAAGTGTGAATGTTGTTTGTGGTAGCTTTTGGACAGAAAATGCAAGTGAGGTGGTTGGAATAAATGAGGTTTGTTGGTTGCCAAGCAAGGTTGGATTATGCTGCTGCAGGGTTTTGTTCTCTTGCTATTTCATGACAGGTTTTCAAATGCCAAGGGGTGGCCTTTAGCACCAGGCATTTTCTGCTGTGGATGGTGGTATGATGCTGCTAGGCTTTTCATGACAGGAAATGCAGGAGGGTATGTATGTGCAGGTGGTTCATCTGTTGTTTGGCAGATTTTTTTAGTGAATGCAAGGCAAGGTTAGGGAAGTTAACAAATTTTTTGAGGAATGGCCAAGGCAAGGTGAATGGTTCTGCTATGTGGCTGCCATGGATTTTCTGAAATGCAAAGCAACTAGCAAGGGTGAGTTTTTAGAATGCTGCATCCAGTGTGGTTTGTGCTGTTTTTCATAGCAGCAAAGTGGTGTGGAACCATGTGCAAGGCAAGGTTGGGTTTGGTTTGGAGCTTTTCATGGCAGGGTTTTGAGATACAAAACAAGGGCTCAGGCAACTTTGGTTTTGGACAGAAGATGTCAAAGTGAAGGCCAGGAGAAAAATCCTTTTTTGCTGCAGTGGCTTGTTCTTTTTATTTGATGACAGCAAAATGCAAGTGGCAAGGTGGGAGGCCTTTTGAGAATGAATGAATAGTCCTTGGTCTGTTGGTTAGCAAGTTTTTTTTAAAACCAAAGCAAGGCCAAACGGATGCAGTATGTTCAAGGTATGGTTGGTTTGTGCTTTTGGAAGTTCTCTTGACAGTCCCCTTGAAATGCACAGCAGGGTGAGGCTTGAGAATTTTTGCTGGTCTGCTAATGCAGGGTTTGACAGGAAATGCAATTGTTTGATGTTCCTTGTTTAAAGCCAGGCCGGAGTTAGGTTACCTCACTTGGTGTTTTTGAATAGGTCTTGAAGAAGTGCAAGAAGAGGTTGTCTTTTGAAGATGAATGAGAGGTTGGTTTAAAGGCAATGGCTATTGGAAGCTGTTTCTAGTGGTAAGGCAAAGGCAGGTTAGATCATGCTGCTCAGTTTGTTGTGTTTTTGACAGAACAATGGCCAAGTGAGCAAGGGCTTTGGTTGGAAAAATAAGTGAAGGTTTGTTTTTGGCCTGCCACTTGTGGCAGGGTTTTTGGTTATTTTGAAGCTATGTGTTTGGACAGCAAATGACCTTGGCCAACAAGTGAAGTGTGTATAAATGTGAAGTTGGTTGTGATAGGGCTACTAGTGTTTAACATGACAGAAGATGACCATGATATGCTGTTTTATGTTGCTCTTTGGCAAAGGCAAACTTGGTCTTTTTGGAAGTTTTGACAGGTCTTGTAGAAAATGCAAGTGAGATCATGTTTGAGAAAATGAATGCAGTTCTGTTGGCAGTCTCATGGCTTGGCTGGTATGGCTGCTCTTAGTTTCTCATGACAGAAAAAATGATGGAGAATATGGTGTCTCAAGCAGGGCCAGGTTTGGTTCCTTAGTGTTTTGACAGCAAATAGCAAGGTGAGGGCATTGTGCATCCATGATTTTCTGCTGCAGTATGGTGGTATGCTGCTAGCAGCCCTTTCATGACAGGAAATGCAGGAGGGTATGGTTGTTCTTGGCAGAAAAATAGGAATGCCAGTAGGAGAGAGTCAACATGAGTGAGTTGTATGCCGTGCTGCTAATGCCCTTGCCCTTGACAGCAAAATGGTGGATGAAAAATCTGCTATGGACAGTACAAATTATTGTTGGAAGTATGGTAGCATTTGTCCTTTTCCCCCTAATCTCAAGTAAGCAAGCATGGCCTTCTATTGTTGTTGGTTTAGGCTGCTAATTAGGTTCACAAATGACAGAAAAAATGATGCACAATGCTGTTCTTTTGAGGTACAAGGCAAGGCATGGTGGATGGTATGGACAAGTATGGTTAAATTGTACTTTTCTTACAATTCAAGCAACCAAGCAATGGCTTTATGTACTGCATATTTTGACTTTGCAAACACATTCTAAATGACATTTATGAGCTGTTCCAATTGGCCAAATGTTGAAAAAATGTTTAAATCAAAAAGTCAACTCTTGGTCAAACTTGTATTTAAATGAAAAAGGTCAAAATATGCCATTTTGATTGGTGAAGTTTTGGCTCATGAAATTTATATTTTTGGAAAGAGGGGATCAAATGTGACTTGTAGGAAAAAACCCCACCAAAATTGTCCAAACGGTTTGGGAGATATGGCCCTTTGAAGTTCAAGATTTTCTGAAATCGATTCGATCATAACTTGCCAACCACACATGGGAATTGAGAGTTCTAGGACTTTTTGGAAATGGGAGAACAAGATCTTCAACTTTCATGTTGGGCAAAAATTCATTTGAGGCTTGTATCATGATGTAAGTTTGAGGATCAAAACTTTCCATTTTTAGTAAGTTTCAGTTACAGGCCCAGTTTCCATTTTGGGAAATTCATGATCTGGCTTCAAATTCTTCCATGATGGTGTTTGGCATGATATATGATGACTATTTGGACATGAATGAACTCTCACAAACCAATTCCAATCATCCAATCACTGATTAAATGGACAGTTGACCAACAGTTGACTTTTAGGGTTTCTGTCTGATTGTGCATTGACTGATGACTTCCAAACCCTAATTCCTTGAGGACTTGACTTCAAATGATGTCCCAAGTTGTTTGAACTCTTGATTATTGACCATGGTGCCCAAATTCCACAAGAATGACCACCATCCACTGCTTTGACTGACAGTTGACTTTTTTAGGGTTTTTGACTGTCTGTGTGTGAACTGATGACCTCTGAGCCCTCAACCCTTGACCAAAATACTTCAAATAGACCTCCAAGCCATGTGAACTTGTTGGACAAACCCCAAGGCCTCGATTCAATGAGAAATTCCTTTGCTTGCTTGATTGACTGATCAGGAGATTGGTTTGACCTAATTTCTTGATTGACTTGCACTTGAGGCAAAAGAGGCAATGCAATGCCATGCAATGGATCATGATATGGTATGACCTAATATGAAAATGTATGCATAATGATAGGTGCAAATTTGAGGTGCTACACAGGGGACAAAAAGTCATAATAGGGAGCAGAAGTAAGGAACACCAGGGATACCGGTTAATGGGCATATAATAGGTGACCAACCAGGCGTGACTTGGGGAATATTTCCAAGACATTCATCATCTGAAAGGAGGGCTGAAAAAGCAAACTCGATTACAGGATGGACAATCGATTCCATAAGGAAATACGAATCTTACTCAACTGGGGAAGAAAAAGACTTCGACTGAAAAGCGCATAAGATATATTATCTATTACCGTCAGAACATAGATAACATACTCGTAGGGAAGATTATCCACAACCGGCAACTAGGTATAAAATGATGACCAATCCAAAGGAGAAACGATCATTACCAAACAAGGGTAAATGAAAGATGACTTGATGGGGATAAATTTCTTAATCGGAGCAACTATCCAAGAGACATATCACCGGTTACTGGGAGATACGCTCAAAACTAAAGGAATATCAATACCGAATATTGGATAGAGATAACCAACAAAGAAGAGATTACATCTACTGGTTACTAGGTAGAAAACCAAAGAAGAGAGTATCTGTCATCGGTTAGGATGAACAACATCAAGGATTAACTATGCAAGGGGACAAGATGGGGTTTACAACTACCGGTTACTGGGTAGAAAACCACAGAAATAGGACTTACAACTACCGGTTTACTGGGTAGAAGGCCACAACATCTGCTGGGGAGAGAATGAACAATTACTGGTTACTGAGCAATTGATCACCTGCCACAGGGAACTGTAGGGGAAATAACAAGAAAAGAGTCAATCTATGGACAAACTAGAGAGACACAATGAAACAAGACTCAACCCAATGAGGATATAACCCTGGGGAGTAATTCCATCCCAATACATGTTTTGGGAGGAAACTGAAACAATAGTCATCCACGAGGACATAACTCAGTGGGGAATATAGAAGAAAAGATAGACACTTTCTATCTAACGGGCTGACTCTATATGGAGAGATCAGACACATTCACCAACTAGCAGGAGATAACAAGCAAATATATATGGCAAAGAATCCAACATGAATATCTGAATGTTATGATTATGCATGTATATGCGTTGTTTATGTATGATAAATGCTGACAAACAGGCATATCTGACACAAACAGGTCCAAGGATCAATGGACACATATCCGGTACAACATCTCAAAAGAGAAAGCCAGGCCCACGGGAGAAAATCCAATCTGGTGGGGGCAACAAATACTAGGAAACACCAACCACTACTGAGGATTAAACAGAGTCACTGCCAGGGATCAAGACCATTGCTAGGGATTAGCCAAAGGACACAACTACCAAAGTCGGGGATCTTCCAACAGTATGCAGAGATATGGATAAGATCAGTCATAGAAGAACTCTTCTGGAGATCTTATTAGGGGATATGAAATTCTGTGGGGAACAACCACCAAACACAAGCACACTAATCAAACATTCACTTCTAACCACCGAAGGAACATCTATGCTGCGGAGAAAGAGAAACAAAATCACTCCGCTAGGGAAGGAAACAACACATCTTCCTCGAAGTTCCAACGCCAAACTAATGATCAGGTAAAGTCTCAGCTAGGGAAGCTACAAAGCCACTACCAGGGAGCTCAACACGAATAAGATTCCATTATAGAAGAACTCTACTAGGGAATCTATCAAAGGGGAGATATGAAACTCTGTGGGGAATAACCGCCAAACAGAAATTCCAATAGTCAACATATTTCCTCACATCTACTGGAGAAACATCTCTGATAGGGAGAACCGCTGCTCTTCCAGGGAAGGAAATAAACGTCTTCAACATCAGCTCTACTAGGAGAAAAAATATCAAAGGAGGAAATAACAGATGATCAGGCTTCGATCAGGCAACTTTATTGGGGAAAGATTGATGACGAATGAACTGGGGATAACCTGTAGGCGATCATGCTGGAGATAATCTACTGGAGAACCAACTGAGGGGAAGTCTAATGTGAGCAACCCTACTGAGGGCGAGTGGTAAGCAAACTTGCTGGGGGAAAATTGTACACGAATCCGCTAGGGATAAGCTACAAACCAACCTGCTGAAAATTTCCACTCATGCTGGGAATTCTTGCTCAAACTGCGGGAGATTTCCACTAATGATGAGGGAAGACCAACTTCCTCAAAAAAGATAGCATATCAATTTTTATCAATCTATAAGGGATTTTAGGTCAATCCATGCAAGGGATGACAACCATATATTTGATAAAACACAGATGTTAGATTCAAACTCTCTGAGGATCTGAGGATGGAGGCATACATGATAACACTAAAATTTACCGTATTTTCGACTCCGATTTCACATGCATTCTAGTTGTTTTATTATCATTTTGTTGTGTTATTGCTATGTTTTTCTTTGTTTTCAGGTTTTTACTTTAATCGGAGCCCCGATCGAGAAAAGGAGCGAAAAAGAGCCCAAAACCCTAAAATTCAGCATTTTGTTCTTGTGGCCTACCCCATGGCTGGCGCCATACACCCTGCCATGATGTGTCTAAGCTCAACTTCCCTCAACTCCCACGTTCCCCACTACCTCCACTAAGGCGCCTTAGATTGGCCTTGTGGTGGGCGCCATGGCCTTGTGGCGGGCACCACAAGAGGAAAATAGTTTCCCTCCCATTTTCAAGTTGAAGGGCATCCAAGTCATTTCCATCTTTTTACTTGCTTATAAATAGAAACTCGAATTCACTTTTACAATCATCCAAACATAGAGCAGAGGCAAACTCAGAGCAACTTTGTTTCACTTTGGCATATATTCAGTATTATAAAGTGGTAATCGCTTCACATTGGAGTGTTACCACAATTGTGTAATCGAGTATGTGATGGAGTCTGTAATCGAGTTTGGAGCACTTTGGAAGGAAGTTAATCCTGCCACCATTTTCATTTCCGCATTGCAATTTATTCAACCCTCCGATTGAAGCAGGTTTTTATTACTTGTCTTTATCTTATTTATTTTCCCGCACTCGCTTTACTTTATTTATTTCTCGCACTCGCATTACTTTATTTATTTCTCGCACTCGCTTTACTTTATTTATTTCTCGCACTCGCTTTACTTTATTTATTTCCTCGCACTCGCTTTAAATTATTTATTTCCTCGCACTCGCTTTAAATTATTTATTGCCTCGCACTCGCTTTAAATTATTTACTTTCCGCACTCGCACTACTTTTATTTACTTTAATGCACTTTTACTTTACCATGTCTAACTAAATCTATAAGGTTAGAATGTAAGGATCGTAATTGAACCGATAATCCGTACAATTGTTCGTAGAAACACTTAAGGGCTATTTTAACTTTCAACTTAAGTTTTCCCGCACTTCAATTTCGTTGGGTAAGATCGAAAGTCGTCCAATGTCTTTTTAAACTTAATTGTTTTTAACTATTTCAAAAACAGCGAAAGCGTTTTGTCTAGTTCATTAGGAGTTTTTAACATTAAGAAGAAAAGAGATTTTAAAACTATTTTCGGACGCGTTTATAAGTTTAGAGTCTGGTTTGTGAGAACCTCTTTTGGTTAAGAAATCCAGGTTATAATACTTTTCAACTTAGTCAAGATACTATATTTCTTAAAAATAGGTTTACTACTCTAACGCAATGCACGCCTTTTTATAAGTGACAATAAGAGGGTTTGATTAGGGAGTACAACTCGATTCTGAATACGCGAAGGCGACAGTTCTTGTTATAGAAAAACTTCATGTAGAAATCCCTTTCACAGAAGCCATCACCCAAATACCTTCTTATGCAAAGTTTCTCAAAGACATCCTTACCAACAAACGTAGACTTGATGATCCGAAGCCTTTGGAATGTAATGCTATTTCCGAGGACAAATTAGCAAAGAAAGATAAAGATCCTGGAAATTTCTCCATTCCTTGCCTTTTGGGTAATCATGTCATCGAAAAAGCTTTTTTAGACTTAGGAGCTAGTGTGAGCCTAATGCCTTTAGCAGTTTGTGAGAGGTTGAACTTAGGAGAACTACAGCCCACTAAGATGTCACTTCAGTTAGTCGATAGATCTGTTAAGTATCCGATAGGCATTTTAGAAGATGTTCCTGTTAGGATAGGTCAGTTATTTATCCCTACTGATTTTGTTGTCATGGACATCAAAGAGGACAATGATATACCAATCCTTCTAGGTAGACCATTCTTATCGATTGCAGGAGCCATAATAGATGTCAAGAAAGGAAAGTTGACATTTGAGGTAGGTGACGAGAAAATAGAATTTATACTTTCGAAATTTCTTATGGCACCTGTGATGGGAGACTCGTGTTATGCCTTAGATATCATTGATGAATGTGTTAGAGAATTAGAACAAAAAGAAATTATAAAAACAATTAAGTTACCATCAACTCTCATAAGGGAAGATGATGACTTTAAGAAACCCTACATCGATGATAACCTTTACGAATGTTTATCCCTTACCCCAGATCCTATGCCATGCCCTAAGAAACCAACCTTAGAACTTAAGGAACTGCCTAAGAACCTGAGATACGAGTTCCTCGATGAAAAGATGAACCGTCCAGTTATAGTTAGTGCTACTTTGAGCCAAGAGGAAACGAACCAACTTTTAGACGTTTTACGTAGATATCCCTCAGCCTTAGGATATAATATCTCTAACCTGAAAGGTATAAGCCCATCCGAATGCATGCATCGGATTTCGCTCGAAGTAGATTCAAAACCCTCTAGGGAACATCAGAGAAGAATAAACCCTATAATGAGTGATGTTGTTAAAAAGGAAGTTCTTAAGTTACTTGAGGCGGGTATAATCTATCAGATCTCGGATAGTAAGTGGGTGAGCCCTGTACATGTAGTACCTAAAAAGGGAGGCATCACAGTCGTGCAAAACGATAAAGTCGAACATGTAGCAAAACGTTTAGAAGGAGGATGGCGGATGTGTATAGATTATAGAAAATTAAATAAAGCAACTAGGAAGGATCATTTCCCTTTACCATTTATAGACCAGATGTTGGAGCGTCTAGCCAGACACTCTTACTTCTGCTATCTAGATGGATACTCTGGATTCTTCCAAATACCTATCCACCCCGAAGATCAAGAAAAAACTACCTTTACATGCCCTTATGGAACTTTTGCCTACAGAAGAATGTCGTTCGGCCTCTGTAATGCCCCAGCTACTTTCCAACGCTGCATGATGTCAATCTTTGCAGATTACCTAGATGGTATCATGGAAGTGTTTATGGATGATTTCTCGGTTTGCGGATTTGATTTCCACAATTGTCTTGCTAACCTTGAGAAAATCCTGGAGAGATGCGTGGAGGTGAACCTCGTGCTAAATTGGGAAAAGTGTCATTTCATGGTGACCGAAGGAATAGTTTTAAGACATATAGTTTCCGAAAAAGATATAGAGGTAGATAAAGCTAAAATAGAAGTTATAGAAAACCTAAAACCCCCAAAAACCATCAGAGATGTCAGAAGCTTTCTTGGACACGCTGGATTCTACCGGCGTTTTATTAAGGACTTCTCCAAAATAACTAAACCTTTAACTGGACTTTTAATGAAAGATGCTGAATTCATTTTCGATGAAAAATGTAATGATGCATTTAATATTTTAAAGCAAGCATTAGTATCTGCACCTATTATGAAACCACCTGATTGGTCAGAACCTTTTGAGATAATGTGCGATGCTAGTGATTATGCAGTTGGAGCTGTTCTAGGACAAAGGAAAGATAAAAAATTACATGCCATTTATTATGCTAGTAGAACCCTAGACGCTGCCCAACTTAACTACGTAACAACTGAAAAAGAATTACTCATTGTAGTTTTCGCTATAGACAAATTTAGATCGTATCTAGTAGGAGAAAAAATTATAGTTTACACCGATCATGCTGCCATTCGTTACCTATTTAGTAAAAAAGATGCCAAGCCCAGATTACTCCGATGGATTCTATTACTACAAGAGTTTGATTTAGACATAAGAGATAAAAAAGGCACTGAAAATGTAGTAGCCGATCACCTTTCTAGGCTAGAAAATCTAAAACCTGAACTAGTACCCATAAATGATGACTTCGCCTATGATAGACTGATCGCTAGAGTAGAAACCATTGAAGATAATAACCTAGATCCTTATGAGCACCCTCAAAATTCCTTAGCAATAAGTAACGTACCCTGGTATGCAGATTTCGTTAATTACCTAGCTGCTGATATAGTACCCCCTGATCTTGATTACCACCGCAAGAAGAAATTCTTCCACGATGTGAGAAACTTCTATTGGGATGAACCACTCCTTTTCAAAAGGGGTAAAGATGGCATTTTTCACTGTTGCGTTCCAGAAGAAGAGGTAAATAATATTATCGAGCATTGTCATTCTGCACCTTATGGTGGACATGCGAGCACCTCTAAGACATACGCCAAGATTCGTCAAGCTGGCCTATTCTGGCCTACCATGTGGCGTGATGTCTATGCTTACATTGTCAAGTGTGATAGATGCCAACGCACTGGAAACATTTCAAGACGTGATGAAATGCCTCTAAGAAACATTCAGGAAGTAGAACTCTTAGACGTATGGGGTATAGATTTCATGGGACCTTTCCCACCATCCTTAGGAAACAGGTATATCTTAGTAGTTGTAGACTATGTGTCTAAGTGGATTGAAGCTATAGCTGCACCCACAAACAACACTAGGGTAGTAATCAAATTATTTAAAAAATATATATTCCCTAGATTTGGAACACCACGTTTAGTCATAAGAGATGGAGGATCACACTTTATATCGAGAATATTTGACAAACTTTTAATAAAATATGGAGTTAGTCATAGAGTAGCAACACCATACCACCCACAGACTAGTGGCCAAGTAGAAGTATCTAATAGGGAGATAAAACAAATCCTAGAGAAAAAAAATTCTATTTCTAGGAGAGACTGGTCTCAGAAGCTTCAAGAAGAATTATGGGCCTATAGAACCGCTTTCAAAACCCCTATAGGAACTACTCCTTATCAACTAGTTTATGGAAAATCTTGTCACTTACCTTTCGAATTAGAGCATAAGGCCTATTGGGCCATTAAAACTTTGAATTTAGACTACCTAGCCGCTGGAGAAAAGCGTACCCTAGACATTCATAAATTAGAAGAACTTAGGCAATCGGCCTACGAGAATGAAAAAATATATAAAGAGAGGACAAAAGCCTATCACGACAAAAGAATAGTAAAGAAAAATTTCAATATAGGAGATCTTGTTCTCCTTTTTAACTCTAGGTTACGAGTCTTCCCTGGAAAGCTACGTTCAAGATGGACTGGTCCTTTCGAAGTATCCAAGATTCTGAGATCCAGAGCCGTAGAAATCAAGAACGAAACCTGTAGTCCATTCATTGTAAATGGACAAAGACTGAAGCTCTATGAAGGAGGAGACATTCCAGCATACTACTCGAGCCACACCCTGATTGATCCACCGATTCCTACTACTACAGGTGTATAAATTCTAATCATCAAGCTATTGACGTTAAACAAGCGCTGCGTGGGAGGCAACCCATGGTTTTTCTTTCATTTTACTTTTTCGCATTTATTTATTTTTATTTTATTTTATCATATTTTGCATTGAGACTAAGATTTGAATGGTTTGTATTTTCAGGATCATTTTCTTAACTTTTACAGGATGCAGGATTTCGATGACATGCACGTGCCCTATAGAGATAATGCTCACAAGAAGTGCTACATCGCTCTGTATCAACGTCCTATGGCACCCACACGTTATGCCGATCAGCACTGTATGGAGGCACTGGGTATCGAGCCGAGTATCCGATTCCTTAGCCACCAGCTTCACTGGGATGAGTTTGCTGATGACTTGAGTAACAAATATAGGAACCTGACTTTAGAGTTCCTGAGTTCATTCGATTACGACCCATATTCTGGACCAGATGGGTATGCTGCTAACAGGCTTTTCGGGGTTGAGTACTCCTTCAGCCAGAAAGAGTTCGGCGACTTATTGGGCTTCCAGACTACTCCTGATGCTATCCCGGAGACACCTATGGGATATTTCCTAGGTAAGGAGGTTGAGAAGTTTTGGAGTGATGTATCGGGTGGCGGAAGCCATGATTCATATATGCAGCTATCTCATGTCATACATAACCCCGCCTTCAGATACTTTTAAATGATATTAGCACATTCCTTCCTGGGAAGGCCGGATGCAGAGACACTACTGAGTGAAGAGGAGATCTTCCTGTTATTTTGTGCATCCCAGTCTCGCCCAGTCGCATGTCGGAACTTCCTGTTATACAATCTCAGCGGTATATCCAGATCTACCAAAGGAGTCATCCATGTTGGCGGAATCATCACGCAGATTGCTGTCGCTTTAGGTCTGTCTCGCAAGCTGTCACATCTTTGGATCCACTGTAGGTACACTACCATGGACATCGATTTCTGTTTGACCAGAGGATTGATGAGGAGAGCCTCTTTCCACCCATGCCAGTTCCGATTGCTAGTTGACAGTGAGGCTATTCACTATTTCACACTGCGAGATCCTATGATGACTTGTGTGCATGATCCAGCGAATTGGAGTTATGCTCTAGAGGGCCAGGGAGAGACCGTTGAGGAACCGAGATCAGCACCCATTACTGAATACACGCCTACACCACCATCTCCCAGAATCACTATTTTCTCTAATAATCTTTCATTGCAGACACCCGACATCGGCACTCAGATTGTTGAGTGTCGTAGAGAGATCGCAGCGCTTAGACAGGAGGTGGTAGACCTCACTTTACAAATGGGAGTGTCTGATCTCACCCATGCTACTGAAGCCGACTGTCTATATCAGGAGATCGCAAAGCTCAAACAAGAAGTAGCCATGCTCCGTGGTTCCTCTTAGGAAGATGACATCCCCACTATATGATCTCACCATTTAATCTTATTTTATCTACTTTTTATATTTCTTGTATTTACATAACTCATCTTTTATTATCGCATTTGGAATATTATATAAAATCTATACATTAGTATTTCTATTTTTATCTATATATGTTCTATGTTTATTTTATTTGCATTTTAATTTTTCAGTTATTTATTTATTTATATTTAATTTTTGTTTTTGTTTTTGTTTCATTTTTATTTTTTGTTGTTTTTACCTTTATAAAATTATGCAAGTCAAAGATACTAGGAAAATCACAAGACACATGCTATCCGGACCCCTCAAAGCCAAAAGACAAGAGAAGCCCAAGCCAAAGGACCAAAATCCGGCCCAGCCAGATTTTGCCTTGTGGCGCCCGCCACAGCGTCTGTAAAAGGTCGAGGCAGAACCCCTTTCTTCACCATTTTTGCAACTTACAACCTTCCAAACCCATTTTTTCACCTTGGAAAAACATCCTTGAACCGACAAAAAGCTCATACTTTTCTAACCACCACACCATATAAATCATTATTCCAATTTCCATTCTCGATTTCACCCGTCGGATTTTGTAAAAATCCAACCTTTTCACAAACCACTTCATCTTCTTCATCACTTTTCAAGAGCTTTTCAAATGGAGTTTAACGGATTCATTCTTCGAGGAGGGAAATCGGGGGATAGACAAAGAAAAATTATCCAACGGTTGCAAAATCGAGAAACCCTCCCGACAAGGTATGTTGACGAAAATTGTCTCTACACTTTAGGTATCTATCATAGCATATTTCATTTATTAGATAATTTAGGTTTGCATAATTTCTTTTCCAACAAAGAACCTACCCATGAGCGGTTGACAATTGAATTTTTGAGTTCCTTAATTTATATTGTCAACCCTAACACTGCTAGAACAGTTGGTATTGTCAAATTTAGAATGTTTGTTGTTGAATACCAATTCAGTACCGACGAACTAGCCAGCTTGTTAGGAATCCCTCATGGGGACGGTGCTATTTGTGAGGCCCTTTTGGATTCCGAATGGTCTGTTGAGGTATTTTCCTTCTGGGAGCGTTTATCAAACACTTCAATAAACTCTTTTGAAGGAGTTCTTGCCTCAACTATCCATAACCCGACCATCAGAGTTTTTAGATATCTGTTGGCATGCAGTATTTTTGGCCGGGAGAATCCAAATAAGGTTAATGCTAGAGAGTTTCTATTTTTACAAGGAAGCCTCACAAATAGACGTATTAATTCGGTCCCGTTCATGCTTGCTCATATGACTTTAACTTTGAATAAAGCGGGACCGATTTCTTTTGGTGGATTGATTACATCTATTGCTCGGGCGCTTAACCTGAACGATGAGATGGCTACCCTAGAACCCTTACCTCCTCATACAATTAACCTAAAATTTCTAAGAGACATGAAATTCTGCCGTTCGAGGAGAGAAGGAGGCTATATGCTTATGGTTCATGGTGTAGCCATCCTGTCTGTTGTTTTACCGTGCACTAGACGTACAGATGTACGAGATGAAAGGAATTGGACCTACGCTTTAGATGCCCCACCTGTTTTGGGTCCTCTTCCTTCTAACATTCCTGATGAGGCGGGACATGACACTGATAATGAATATGATCGGAGAGAGAGATCTCCCGTACCCCATATGTCCCCCCATCATCCTTCACCACCACACACCGCACCATCTTCTTCTTCTGCAGGTACCACTCCTGGCTTCTATATTATAGAGGAGATGTGGCGTGACCACATGGCTAGAGAGCAAAGGCGTGACGACCTACTCTCTACCATCCAGCAACAAATGGCGGATAACATGAGCTTAATGCAAGAGTCGCAGCGGAGGAAAAACAGGTCCTACGACACTGGTCTACAGGCTCTGCTTATGATTACCAATACACAAGCCCGTCAGCAACAATACCACCAGCAACACATTGCTCTCATAGAAATCACTCAGGGTACCATTCTAGGTCACCTTCGAGAGGTGAGGACCACTCAGGATGCCCTGATGGCGAGGATGGTTCAGAGAGATCGTCGTCATACCCGATCCCGTCGTCCACCTCAGGATGGCGAGGGCACTAGTGGTCAGCAATAGCTTGTCAGGTAACTCTTCCCAAATCCTATTTCGAAACATTGGGGACGATGTTCAATTTAAGTGTGGGAGGAGACTCTATCGTCTTTTCTTTACTGCTTCTCTCGTTTTTCCTTTATCGCTTTTTCTTTGTTTTTTTTAGATAGTTTATTTATTGTTATTTCCTTTTAGTTGTTTATTTTGCTTTTTAGTATAATGCATGAGTCTGATGAGTCACCAAATATAGTATATCTTCGGTACAATCCTACCTCCCCATACCTTTAGCCCCACCGAAAAAAAAATTGCAAAAGAAAATAGTGTTATTCCGAAAGTTTTCAGGTTTTAAAGACATGTTTTGAGTAAGGATGCGGTGACTTGGGAGAACTTTGCGAAACATTAGTATCTGTTTTAGCACCATAAGCTTCGTAAATATAGGAATCATTCCCGAAACCCCATATACCATGGCCTTAATCATCATTTCCGTATAAGTCCTTAGTAGTTTATCTCAGCAGTCAGCTCCGGCCTACGCATCCTCTACGTAGGGGACCGATGCAAATAAGTGAATGATCCAGAAAAACAAAAAAAATAAAAGAAAGCAAAAAGGCAACTCCGGTATAGGTGACCCTCACAAAGTCATTTAAACCAAAGAATTGTAAAAAATTGCTACAAAAACAAAAAGAAAAAGAAAAAGAAAAACTTACCCACTGTTAGTTGGTTCAGAGGTATCTGGCACTGAACTCGGTAGGGCGGATTACGATCCGATCCCCCACAACTACAGTTGGGTCCAATAAAAGGGTTTACACATATTTATGTGCCAGAAAACCCATGCTCAGATCATAATCACTAACAGGCCACTCTACTATGAAGCATGTACGGATAACGGGCTTAATGTGATTACGCCTGAATGAAAAGGACACAAAAAGAGATGAAGAGGCAGGCCTCGGTATTGTGGGATAATATGGGTTGGTTAATATAGGAATGAAGTTTATGTCCGTATTTGCCGATTAGTGTCATCATGATACCCTTAGTTCACTCAGTTAGTACCTATCATTGCATCCCGACTTGAACATAGAATTTTTACCTAAAACACTCGTTTACACAAATTTTCTTTTATGAGCTTTTTAATGTTTTGCTTGAGGACAAGCAAAGGTTTAAGTGTGGGAGAGTTTGATAAGACTAAAATTTACCGTATTTTCGACTCCGATTTCACATGCATTCTAGTTGTTATATTATACTTTTGTTGTGTTATTGCTATGTTTTTCTTTGTTTTCAGGTTTTTACTTTAATCGGAGCCCCGATCGAGAAAAGGAGCGAAAAAGAGCCAAAAACCCTAAAATTCAACATTTTGTTCTTGTGGCCTACCCCGGGGCTGGCACCATAGACCCTGCCATGACGTGTCCAAGCTCAACTTCCCTCAACTCCCACGTTCCCCACTACCTCCAGTAAGGCGCCTCAGATTGGCCTTGTGGAGGGCACCATGGCCTTGTGGCGGGCGCCACAAGAGGAAAATAGTTTCCCTCCCATTTTCAAGTTGAAGGGCATCCAAGTCATTTCCATCTTTTTACTTGCTTATAAATAGAGACTCGAATTCACTTTTACAATCATCCAAAATTAGAGCAGAGGCAAACTCAGCGCAACTTTGTTTCACTTAGGCATATATTCAGTATTATAAAGTGGTAATCGCTTCGCATTGGAGTGTTACCACAATTGTTTAATCGAGTCTGTGATAGAGTCTGTAATCGAGTTTGGAGCACTTTGGAAGGAAGTTAATCCTGCCGCCATTTTCATTTCCGCATTGCAATTTATTCAACCCTCCGATTGGAGCAGGTTTTTATTACTTGTCTTTATCTTATTTATTTTCCCGCGCTCACTTTACTTTATTTATTTCTCGCACTCGCTTTACTTTATTTATTTCTCGCACTCGTTTTACTTTATTTATTTCTCGCACTCGCTTTACTTTATTTATTTCCTCGCACTCGCTTTAAATTATTTATTTCCTCGCACTCGCTTTAAATTATTTATTTCCTCGCACTCGCTTTAAATTATTTACTTTCCGCACTCGCACTACTTTTATTTACTTTAATGCACTTTTACTTTACCATGTCTAACTAAATCTATAAGGTTAGAATGTAAGGATCGTAATTGAACCGATAATCCGTACAATTGTTCGTAGAAACACTTAAGGGCTATTTTAACTTTCAACTTAAGTTTTCCCGCACTTCAATTCCGTTGGGTAAGATCGAAAGCCATCCAACGTCTTTTTAAACTTAATTGTTTTTAACTATTTCAAAAACAGCGAAAGCGCTTTGTCTAGTTCATTAGGAGTTTTTAACATTAAGAAGAAAAGAGATTTTAAAACTATTTTCGGACGCGTTTATAAGTTTAGAGTCTGGTTCGTAAGAACCTCTTTTGGTTAAGAAATCCAGGTTATAATACTTTTCAACTTAGTCAGGATACTATATTTCTTAAAAATAGGTTTACTACTCTAACGCAATGCGCGCCTTTTTATAAGTTACAATAAGAGGGTTTGATTAGGGAGTACAACTCGGTTCTGAATATGCGAAAGCGACAGTTCCTGTTAAATTAGTTCTTTTCAAAGTAGGAAACACTGCCCATAAGTAGCTCTATTAGCAAGTACTTGGATTATCCATTGATTGCGTGAATTACATTCGACCCTGTCTTTATTAATTATATCTTTATTTCAATACTTCACTTTTCATTGCACACTCCAAAAAACACCTATTTTGATTGCCTTTGATAAACACCATAACAATAGATAACGATAGATTGACACTTGGTCTCTGTGGATTCGACAATCTTTTATATTACTCTGACACGTTCGTATACTTACGAAACACCGCATCAATACACATCTCCAAAGCTCCAGACTCCCTGGGGACTTGATGATGTTAGAGGTATACATCTCTAAGACAATCAAGACCAAAACTCCAGACTCTCTGGGGAATTTGGTGGTGTATCATCTCTCTCTGCGCTTGCTGAGGAGACAACCTGAAAGACCATGGAGAGGATAACAAATATGCTAGGAATATGAACAAATATGCAAGACTCCATGGATCTTTACAAATTTGAAATTGGTGATATATATTGGAAAAAGGCTGCATTGAACATAATGAACATTTCTCCACCAACTCTGAATCTAATGTATCTGAAGCTTCAGTTGACGATGACTCAGCGAGAATCTTTGATAGATGATAGTTGTAGAGCAAAGTCTTGTCAGGATGCAGGTACTTGCCAAATCCCTAATTTTTGCCTAGATTTCCCCAAGATGAGGTACTCAATCTAGCGGGATATATATATTCATTTTTTATGTCTCTAACTTTTACCTGGATCGCCCTTTCGGGTTTTCAATCCACCGAGACGCTCATTTTTGCCTAAGTCGCCCTTTCGGATTTTCAACTTAGCGAGCTATTCTGTTTTTATTTTAAGCGAAGTATTTCTTGACTGCATCTGAATTCACAGGACGAGTGAAATCCTCCCCATCCATTGTTGTAAGTATCAAAGCACCGCCTGAAAAGGCTCTCTTAACAACATATGGACCTTCATAGTTTGGAGTCCACTTGCCCCTGGAATCGAGCACGAAAGACAAAACTTTCTTGAGCACGAGGTCACCTTCTCGGAACACACGAGGCTTGACCTTCTTATCAAAGGATTTCTTCATCCTTTGCTGATATAACTGACCATGGCACATGGTAGTTAATCTCTTCTCTTCTATTAAATTCAGCTGGTCATAATGACTCTGAACCCATTCAGCATCAGTCAACATGGATTCCATCAAGACTCTCATTGATGGGATCTCGACCTCCACGGAGAGCACAGCCTCCATGCAATATACAAGGGAGAAAGGGGTTGCCCCTGTTGAAGTGCGGACAGATGTACGATAACCATGCAAAGCAAATGGCAGCATCTCATGCCAATCTTTGTACGTAACAACCATCTTCTGAATAATCTTCTTGATGTTTTTATTAGCAGCTTCAACAACCCCATTCATCTTGGGTCTATAGGGAGATGAATTATGATGTGCAATATTGAACTAGCTACATAGCTCTTTCATCATCTTGTTGTTCAAGTTACATCTATTATTAGTAATGATCTTGTCTGGCACACCATATCGGCATATGAGTTGGTTCTTGATAAACCTCACAACCACCTGCCTGGTCACATTCGCATATGATGCCGCTTCAACCCATTTGGTGAAGTAATCAATTGCTACAAGAATAAACCTGTGACCGTTAGACGCTTTTGGCTCTATCATGCCAATCATGTCAATTCCCCACATGGAGAAAGGCCATGGTGATGAAATCACATTCAGAAGTGTCTGGGGAATATGAATCTTATCCGCATAAATCTGACACTTATGGCATTTCTTCACATATTCTTTGCCATGGCATGTCCATTGGAATGAGTACCAAATGAACCCTCATGGACTTCAGTCATTAACAGGTCTACTTCGTGTCTATCCACGCATCTAAGCAGAACCATGTCAAAATTCCTCTTATAAAGTACATCGCCATTGTGGTAGAAACTGCCAGATAGTCTCCTCAAAGTCTTCTTATCTTTAACAGATGCCCAGGCGGGTAAATCTGACTTTGAAGAAAGCACTTGATATCATAATACCATGGCTTATCATCTTTCACTTCTTCAACTGCAAATACATGAGCTGGTCTATCCAAGCGCATCACAATGATATTGGGGACTTCATTCCAGAATTTCACCACAATCATTGAAGCAAGCGTAGCAAGAGCATCTGCCATCCGATTTTCATCTCGAGGAATATGATAGAAGTCAACCTCAGTAAAGAACGTTGAAATCCTCCTCGTATAATCTCTGTATAGGATGAGGCCAGGCTGATTCGTCTCCCATTCCCCCTTAATCTGATTAACAACAAGGGCCGAATCACCATAAACATCAAGATGCTTGATCCTAAGATCAATACACTCTTCCAAACCCATAATACAGGCCTCATACTCTGCCATATCATTCGTGCATTTGAAAGTTAGCCTTGTTGTAAAAGGAAAATGGGTGCCCTGATGAGTAATAATCACTGCCCCAATACCATTTCCATTTTGATTTACAGCGCCATCAAACACCATGCCCCATCGGGAACCAGGCTCTGGCCCTTCATCGAGCGTAGGCTGATCACAATCTTTCATTTTCAAATACAGAATCTCCTCATCTGTGAAGTCGTACTGAACAGACTGATAATCCTCAATTGGTTCATGTGCCAAGTGGTCAGCCAAGATACTACCTTTAATAGCTTTCTGAGCTCGATACTCAATGTCATACTCAGACAACAACATCTGCCAACGGGAAATCCTCCCAGTTAAAGCAGGCTTCTCAAAGATATACTTGATTGGATCCATTTTGGATATCAAACAAGTCGTATGATTTAACATATACTGGAGTAAGCGCTTAGCAGCCCAAGCCAAAGCACATAATGTCTTCTCAAGCATTGAGTATCGAGACTCACAATCGGTGAACTTCTTACTTAGATAGTATATAGCATACTCTTTCTTCCCGAATTCATCTTGCTGACCCAGTACGCAACCCAGAGAGTCTTCAAGAATTGTCAAGTACATACTCAAGGGACTCCCTTCCACAGGCGGAGACAGAATCAGAGGCTCGGATAGATACTCTTTGATACTGTCAAAGGCCTTCTGGAAATCCTCGGTCCAATCATGATGCTGATCTTTCCGGAGGAGCTTGAATATAGTTGCACATGTGGCAGTCATGTGGGATATAAATCTGGAAATATAATTCAAGCGGCCAAGAAAACCATGGACTTGCATCTCAATTTTGGGCGCAGGCATCTCTTGTATTGCTTTGACCTTGGTAGGATAAACTTCAATACCTCTTTCACTGAAAATAAAGCCCAATAACTTGCCGGAACGGACTCCAAATGTGCACTTGTTCGGATTCCGACGGAGTTTGTACTTCCTTAAACGCTGAAAAAGCTTCAACAAGTGCTCTACATGTTCAACTTCCGTTTTCAACTTTGCAATCATATCATCAACATACACCTCGATCTCCTTGTGCATCATATCATGAAACAAGGTAGTCATAGCTCGTAGATACGTGGCTCCGACGTTCTTCAAACCGAAAGGCATCACTCGATAACAGAATGTTCCCCAAGGTGTGATGAATGTTGTCTTCTCCTTATCCTCGGGTGCCATTTTGATCTGATTATAACCGGAAAATCCGTCCATAAATGAGAAGACATTGAATTTAGCTGTATTATCTACCAACATATCAATGTGTGGTAGAGGGAAATCATCTTTCGGACTAGCTGTAATCAAGTCTCTATAGTCCACACACATTTGGACTTTTCCATCTTTATTAGGCACGGGCACAATATTTTCCACCCATTGAGGATATGTAGAAGTCACCAGAAACCCCGCATCAATTTGCTTCTGAACTTCTTCTTTGATCTTCACTTCCATATTAGGATGTGTTCTTCTGAGCTTCTGCTTCATAGGCACACACTCAGGCTTCAAAGGCAGGAAAGGTTGCACGATATCAATATCTAGACCAGACATGTCTTCATATGACCAGGCAAAGACGTCGACATATTCTTGCAGCAACTCAATCAACCCCTTCTTTACAGACTCTTTAAGGAGTGCCCTAATCTTCACTTCTCGAACACAATCTTCAGACCCCAAGTTTACTGTTTCCATATTCTCCATATGTGGCTGAATGATCTTCTCCTCGTGCTCAAGCAGACGGGTAATCTCATCAGGAATCTCTACAACATCATTTTCTTCCGCCTCAAATACAGGGAACTCAAAGTTGGGAGATGGTGTTGGATCATTATGTTCAATGGGTTTGATCAAGCTGAATAATGATTTTGGATATAAAAGAGATTTCAGATTTCAAACAAGGCAACTCATTATGCAGATGAAAAGATTGATTTTATTCTATTTTTAGGTTTTTTTTTGTGATCACCAATTTCATGCAAAAAGCAAAAAGTGAAAATAATTTGGAAAAACAAACATTTAACATGTGATTATTGAATGAATATCATCGTATTAATGTGCCAACAATGTCATCACTTCTCCTTTTGGCATGGGAGAAGGGTTTTTAAACAAAGTGAACACATTACGTGGACTTATGGACAACTGTTGGAACATCAACAGTGACCCAATTATTGCAGATTCCTCCAGGGATGACAAAGTTGCCAGAATCTTCCTCTGCATCATCTTCCACTATAGCAGCAGCCTCCTGGTCTTCGACCGTGTGGATGAAACCACCACTCTGGAACAAGCCACGCTCATTGAAAGTGCCCAAAGAGTACCCTATGCCAGCCCAGGATTTATTGTCTTCCAGCTTAATCATTTGTCCTAAACCAGTAGTTGCGCCATGCTCAATGGCCAACTTCGCATCATTGTAGGAAGCAAATGAAGAAGATCCTTTCCTTAAAGGCTCAGCAATAGATAATGCTTGGAACGGCATCCCAACCTCATCCTTAACATCTATGTAAGAAAAGGAAGACAAATGGCTAACCAAGAGAGCCTTCTCTCCCCATACCACCACCAACTTCTTGTTCTTGACGAACTTCAACTTTTGGTGTAGGGTGGATGTCACAGCGCCTGCCTCGTGAATCTATGGTCTGCCGAGCAAGCAGCTATATGATGGTGGATATCCATGACCTGAAAAGTGATCTGGAAATCACTAGGTCCAACCTTGATTGGGAGCTCAACCTCGCCAATCACAGTCTTTCTGGATCCATCAAAAGCCTTCACAACCACTCCACTTTGCCTCTTGGGAGGCAACTTGTATGAAAGTTTCGCCAGAGTGGATTTTGGCAACACATTTAGCGATGATCCTGTGTGTACGAGCACATTAGACAAGACATCATCCTTGCAATTCATTGAAATGTGTAGTGCCAAATTGTGGTCTTTTCCCTCCTCGGGAAGATCAGCATCGCAGAAGCTCAAGTTGTTACAAGCAGTTATGTTTGCAACAATGCTATCAAACTGTTTTATTGTGACATCGTGATCCATGTATGCCACGTCTAACACCCTTTGTAAAGCTTCGCGGTGTGGCTCGGAATTCATCAACAAAGACAACACAAATATCTTTGATGGAGTTTGAAGCAACTGATCTACAACATTATATTCGCTCCTCTTGATGAGCCTTAGCATCTCATCACAGTCCTCTTTCATCATGCCATTCTGGCCAACAGAGACAGGAGCTTTAACAGCAACGACATGTTTAACAACAAGTGCCAGATTCGAAGAAGAAGAAGTCCCCACATGACTGGCAGAATTATCAGCAAAAGACACGACCACAGCGGGTCACACCACTAACATCTGAAATGCTTGTAATAGAAGTGAAGGGCAACGACACCTCCTTCCCATCTTCTAATGAAACTGCATTATATCTGTAGGGAACAACCTTGTCTAAAGAGTATGGAACAGGGCCAGTTGGGTTGATAATGAGAGAGGGAGAAGCCTTCTTCTTGCTGCCATCATATCTGACAACAATAGGTTTGGGCATTCTGAATACAGGCGATATAACATTAACTTCATCCTCGTCATGATTCTGAAGTATCTCGATTACATCCTGATCCAGCATCTCTTAGATGTCTTTCCTGACTTGACGACATCCCCTCTCATTGACAGTGCATACACGGCAACTGTCATGGTCATGCTCATAATGACTGT
Organism: Lathyrus oleraceus; assembly: GCF_024323335.1. Classification (NCBI taxonomy): domain Eukaryota; kingdom Viridiplantae; phylum Streptophyta; class Magnoliopsida; order Fabales; family Fabaceae; genus Lathyrus; species Lathyrus oleraceus. The sequence continues at coordinate 280,005,180 of NC_066583.1, read as the reverse complement.
ATCCATATAATAGTCTGTGTATCTCGACCAAAGATTGTCTGATATGGCTGGCATATCAGACTTTGTACTTGCCAAGGTAACCCTGAACCATATTAACAACAGATTTCCCATGCTCGGGCAATGGGTTCTTCTTAACATTAGGACTTACGTCCTCGAAAAAAAATACCCCACTTCTAACAAGGTCTTGAACCTTGGTGTTCAGAGGATAACAATTATCCACGTCATGTCTGGGAGCACCGGAATGATAAACACAGTGAAGCTCGGGCTTGTACCACCACTGAGGGTTGGCCGGTACAGCAGGTGACTCACATTGAGTGATCAGCTTCCTTTCAATCAATGAAGGATATAACTCTGCATAGGTCATTGGAATAGGATCAAAAGTGACCCTCTTCCTATCATAGCTAGTGCTGGTTTGGTTGTTGTTTTGAGGCTGGTAGGCCTGCTGTTGTGGACGATGTTGTTGTTGTTGATATTATTGATGTTGCTGTTGCTGGTTCTGATGCTGATAATGTTGATTTTCCTTGAAGGCAGGTGCTATATGAGCCATCTGGTGCTGGTTATTGGCAGGGTGCATAGTCTTCCTCTTCACAGAGGGTCTTCTTTATTTAATATGGGAAGATACAACATGTGCTTCTCCATCTTTCTTTTTGGTAAATGCCCCATAACGTTTGGCAGAAGAGCCTTCTTCTCTGGTCAGGCATCCTTCCCTGACTCCTTCCTCTAGTCGCATCCCCATGTTCACCATCTCGGTGAATCAGAGGGAGTGCTAGCGATCATCCGCTCGTAGTAGAAAGAGCCTAAAGTCTTGAGAAAGATCTTCGTCATTTCTTTTTCTTCGAGCGGGGGCACAATCTGTGCAACCAATTCACGCCACCTCTGGGCGTACTCCTTGAACGTTTCCTTTTCCTTCTGGGACATGGCCCTCAGTTGGTCCCTAACGGGAGCCATATCAACGTTGTACTTCTACCGCTTGACGAAATCTTCGCCAAGGTCGTTGAAGGAGCGAATATTCACACTATCCAAGCCCATATACCATCTCAATGCGGCACCGGACAGACTGTCCTGGAAGTAGTGGATTAGGAGTTGATCGTTGTCAGTTTTAGTTGACATCTTGCGTGCATACATCACAAGATGGCTGAGTGGGCAAGTGTTTCCTTTGTACTTTTCAAAGTCAGGCACTTTGAACTTGATAGGAATCTTGACATTTGGCACGAGGCACAACTCAGCAGCAGATTTACCGAAGAGGTCCTTCCCTCTTAGAGTTTTAAGTTCCTTGCGCAGCTCAAGGAATTGATCATTCATAGCATCCATTTTCTCATAGACATTTGGGCCCTCAAATGGCTTAGAGTGATAAATGGTGTCATCAACTCTCGGCAAAGTATGCACAACTGGAGGTGGCACAACAAGGACCGGGCTAGACGCCGAAAGAGAAGCAAATGTAGGGGCGAGACCCTCTGGAACAAAATACGCGGGCATCCCCCAGGGAAACCTGGTTGGCATAGAAGAAGGAGCAAAATGAGTAGTGGTGGCAGGAACCCTAGAGGAAGCTACCTCTAAGATGACCGTCCCCTGGGGAGGAGTTGAAGGCGTTGGAGAAGACTGGCTTTGGGCGGCCAGGAATGACTCCATCAGGGCAGTCAACCTAGCCACCTCCTCCTTGAGTTCTCTGTTCTCTTGCCCGAGGTGATCAATTAGCTTTGAAGAGTTGGCTCTAGTGCAGTACTGGTGCGTAAGCTTGTCTTCAAAATAAATGAAGAGCACATAGTTAGACCACTAATCAAGAAGCCCTGAACAAAACCTGCTTATGCACATGATGCATGCAATGCTTGTGCATATGATTTTATTTTTATTATCAAAGGAACCTTTTGAGATCTATTTGGAAATATTAATTATTTACACATATATGGAAATATCATATCAATAATATCTGGAAAATTTTTACACCAAAGAAGTATAGTCTTGGTAACCAAATACAATACAAGAGAGAAGGAAAATGAACATCCTATGGAACCCTAGAAACAATCGTCCAAAGCTCTCGAGACCGAAAGATAAGTTGCACGAAGCCTCTTCACCTCTCTCTCATAGGCTGCCTCCATATTTGCCTTCTCCTTGGTGAGCCGATCATACTTCCTCTTCCAAAACCTGGATGACTGAGGAATAAGAGAAGTAACCACATCATCAGGCTCGTCGATAACCTGATGCTCCAGAAAATCTATCAATGCATCCTTATCTCTGAGTTGCTGAAGTAGCTCCTCGCTCACGGACCTAAGCACGTGAACGGTCTTCATCTCTCAACTCCTCTACTCCTTTGTCAGGGAGGGTTGAAGGCCCAGCCATAACCATAGGTGTAGGTCTTGGATAGTCATAAGGCATAAGGTACTCAGAAGCTCTCCTCCTAACCCACGAGGTATAGGGTTCCAAAGCAATACAATTCCTCGCACCAAGCTCGTTCCTTCCCTTCCTATGAATCTTGCCCCAAGTGCGGACCATCCCGCCCTTCAAGTTTTGGGGATCTTTACCCTCTTGAAAGAACACGCCCTCTAACAAAATGTTATTAAGTTTATCCTTTAAGGGGAACCCAAGCTGACGACGTGCCAAAACAGGGTTGTAGTTAATCCCACCACATGTACCAAGAAGAGGCACATTGGAGAATTCACCACAATATTCAATAATCTGCACACCATCATATACATAGTTGTACCAAAAGATATCATCATTAGTGAGAGATATAAGCCTCGTGCACCACCGTAGACATCCTTTGTTCTCCTTGAAGGCGAGCGTCTGGGGCAAGTGCGAAATAAACCACTTGTACAACAGAGGCAAACAACACACAATGGTACCACCACCCTTTGTATTCCTCATACGCAAAGAGAAATAAGTGTCACCCAACAGAGTAGGAACGGGATTAAGAGTAGAGAAAATCCTAATGGCGTTCACATCCACAAACTTGTCGATGTTGGGGAATAACACTAGCCCATAGATGAGAAGTACAAATATGGCCTCAAAGGCGTCCTCACTCATGGCCTTCCCATACATAGTAGCTTAAGCAATGAGGAAATCAGATGGGAGACCTTGAACTCCACCTTTGGTAGTGTAGCGGGGTATTCGTTACCATTAGAGATATTGACTAAATCCAAGGTAAACCATACAAGTCGAGTCGCCACCGCACTACTATTTATCCAAAGGAATGGTTAGAAAACGAACAGAAACCTAAGAGTTTTATCGAATCAAAAACTAGTAAAAATGTCAGAGATCGGGGTAAGGGGTTGGTTATGCAATCGGAAGGTTTTAAGCCCCCAAAACATACTAGGTACTCCTAGGGAGCCCTTTTCACACTTGTTGTAAGGTTGGTATTTTGCGAAAATTTGTTCGGGCAAACATGATTGAAGAGATGAGAAGAGAATATACAAGTTATTTACATTTTATGTTTGGATGGATAAACCCATTGCCTACGTACCATCTTAAAAAAAGATTAGGATCAAAACCTCGTAGTTCGGGGTAAAAATCTCAAAATGAGTTGGTGAATTGATTGGTCCAAAAGCCTTAAAGTCTTTTGTTATTCCAAGGGAGAAAAATAAACCTAAAACCACAAATCCACCATGTGATGATAGCTTCAACATGCTAGTGAGGGGTTAACCTTATACAAAAAGAATGGAAGACTCATTGTCCATCACTAAGGATATAGGTGAGTATTACGTCTACCTCAAGGATAACTCAAACCTAATAGTTGAAGGTTATGAAAAAGTTTTTGATTAAGAAAGTGGCCATTGAAACCAAAAAAGTATTTGAATGAGTTATATTTACCAATGAAAAGTATTTACAAAATATGGTCAAAGTTGACTTAAAGGTTCAATTCAAAATAAGTGTTAAGAAAAAAAAGTTTGAAAATCAAAAGCATAAGGCTTAGGTTTCTAATGTTGAAAACAAGTGTTAAATGTTTGCACACAAGTTTTGGCTTGGGTTAGAGTGGAGGGAAGACGAAGAATGGCTAAAGTCCTAAACATACAAGAGATGAAGGGTAAGAAACAAGACCACAAATGGAGTTCCTCTCTTGAGATCATATTGATGATCCAAGTAGCTCTCATCCTTTGGAATATGCAAGCAAAATAAGTGTAAGCTCAAGCAATCAACATAATCAAACAAGCTCTTAGAAGATCCCCAATGTTTCTTGTATCTTTCACTTTGGATGAACATGGCAATGGTTCTTCAATTTGAGCTCACATAGGATCGCATAGCACAAAAGCACACACATCAAAAAGTTCTATCAAGTAAATCAAGAATGGACAAGAGTGGGTTTAGAGATTTGGTTCTTCTAATCCATCTTCAACATCTAGGTCCTTTTACTCCAATTTGCATAGGGAAAGTCCTAGAAACTAAGTCCATTTGTCCATTTCTTTGAATTTGGTCCACAACAATCAAAACAAAACACAAGCACAATAATATATACACAATTATGTGCTCAAGTGAGCAAAAGGAAAATTGCATTAACATAAACATGTGCTCAAATGAGCAAAGAGGGAAAAGCAAATGAATAATATGTGCAAGAATAGTAAATTGTATAAATGTAAAGAGCAAAAAGTAAATGTTAATGGTTAAGGGTTAGTGTTAATAGTTAGTGTGCCATAAGGCAAATTTAGCGCTATGTTAAGCAATCGTAATTAGACTTATGTAGAAGTCACAACTATCTGAGGTCGGTCAATAATAATTTAGGCAACAACATAAGTTAGAGGTCTTGATTAGTGAATCAAACTCCAACAACTTGCCATGCCAAAAAGAAGATGAGAAATGATCTTGTATTAATTTAGATTCTTTGCATGATTTAGGAAGCAACCTATCCTTAATGCAAAGCCATTCACTTAATCCATGATCAAGATGAATTAGATTTGAACCAAGGAATAATAAACCTCCATGAATCAATGCTAACCACCAATCTTTAACTCATTGATCAAAAAGAAAAAAGAAGAAGAAGAAGAAGAAGAAGAAGAAGAAGAAGAACATGAAGAATTAAAGTGCATTAATAGAAATGGAATGAGATAATCAACAAGCATTGACCAAAGATAGAGAAGATCAAGGTCAAACAATTGAAAACAGAAGCAAAATGAAGATTAGAAGTCAAGAAACAAATAAAATATTTTTGGCATTTTTTAATATTAAAATAAAACTTGAATTAAAATAATAAGAAAGGTCAAACTTCAAACTTACTTCAAATCAACTTTGAAAAGTCCAAGTAAATTATCACAAGTTCAACAAGGTCAAACAAAGTTTGACAAAAAATTTCAGCATTTTTAAAAGTCAGAAACTATTTTAAATCAATTAAAAACGCATAAAAATAACCTAATTGAATTAAAATCTCAAATAAATCTCAAATAAATTAATAAATTGATGAGAATATTTTTCATAGATCTATCATCATTCAAAGAGGTTGGAAATTTTTTTTTGTATTTTTTGGATATCAAAAACTATTTAAATGAATTAAAAATAACCAGAAAAGAGAAAATTACTAAAAAATATCAAATGATAAAATAAAAAATATTAAAAATCATTTTTAGAAAGTAGAAATTAAAAGGAGAGGAATGAAATTGGTCCCATAATTTTTGGACCAATAATGAGAGAGATATGAATTTTCAAAATGAAATGGAATTAAAATAATAAAAGGAAAATAAAATCAGAAAATAGAAAAAGAGAAAAAGCGTGAGCCATTGGATGATCTCTCATTAATTGACGTGGATCATCACGCGGCCAAGAAGGGCACGCTCACCATACACGCGAGTCAAACGCATCACACAGAGTCATTAAAGAAGTCATAACATTGGATGCTTGAGATTCAATCTGGAAATAGAGATGGACGCTCATGATTGAATCTGGAGACCAGACGGTGGCCAGCGCCACCGTCTTCTCCGGCCAACTTCCGGTCATGCTCAAAGTTGCAGAAATAAAAATGGTAACCAAATGGCATGATCGAGGCATCAATCGAGAGCTGGGGTGATGTACATTACCCCTGTACCACTTAATTCCATTCTAGATCTCTATATTGAGAGAAATCAGAAGTGGAAATTCTGTGGTGTTCATATTAACTTCATGATTTTCAAAAATTAAAAGCATAACAATGTTGCCTCTATGCAGAGGACTTCAGATCACACAATAACAAAGCAAATAGAGCACTATACAAGCTGGTTCGAAGCAAATAACAGTTGAAGTAAACCTTTGAATTGCAAGGCTTTGAGTCACTATCTTTGGATGCTTTTGCTTACAGTAGACACTATAGATCAAGGAGAGAAGGTTTAGGAACTTTGAGATCTGAAGATTGATCAATGAAATCAAAATTCAGATCTGAAAAATTTGGAGAAAAATGGATTGGTTCCTTTAGTGATGGCTAGGATTTCAGTTGAGCAGCAATTGGGGCGCCTTAAGGTTGCCAAAATGAAGAGGATGAGCAATGTATTTATAGCTGAGCAAGGCTGAGTTGCATGAACAAATCATGTGCATGGATGGAAAGGGCCTCCATGCATGGGCCTGTACAGGCGCATGGAGGGCCCAATTCCACTTGGAATATCAAGCTTATGCCAAAGGGAATGAGAATGGACGTACAAATTGGACTGTATTAGCTCATGCATGGCAATTGAAATGATTTTCCAAAAATGCACTATAACATTCAAGTCTTCAAAAATGCCATGTTAAAAATAGGAACACCCCCTCATGAGTAATGGTTGGAAAGCTTATTGCATAAGGAACAAATGTTATGTTGATCAAAACTCCATTTGGGCCTTGGAAATTAATGAAAATTGGACTTGAAGTGTAGGGTGCAAAACATGCATATGTGAGTTTTTCAAGATTGGCCAAATTTCAAGCCTTTTTGTCTCAATGATACAAGCTCCAAATGACAAAATATTCAACATAAAAGTTGTAGATCGTTTCAAGACAATCAATTTGGACTTAAATTTTTTTACATCATTTGGATTTTCAATGAAGACGTTATGGGCACTTGAAGTTGGACTTTTTCACATTTCAATGCATTTGGTTCAAAGTGACCTATAATGTTTTGCATTATCACATGTATTTCTTTTGAGATTTTGAAATTTTACTCAACATAACATTTGAAGTAGACATCTTAAGCTTTCAAATGAATTTGATCTCACATCAAGATCATGAAAACTGAAGGAGTTATGTCCTTGGGAAGTTGACCCAAAATTAGGGTTTCAGTCAAAATGACCTATAATGTCTTGGAATGGGTGATGACCTTCCAAGCTTCAAATCAATTTTTGATGAACATGACAGTTGTTCATATGGTTCTTAAGAATAGTTTTTCTCTTGGGGTCATCTCCATTTGACCAACACATAAAAAGTTAGGTCTCAGTGCATTTCAAAATAGTCAGATGAATTGACTGATCAACTTCTCAAGTCCACACCTCATATCTTGATGAATTGATGATTGAGGGCACTCAAATAAGTTCAAATATGCATGAAATGATGAATTGAAGAACTTCCCTTGATTGTATTTGACCATGGGTTGAGGTTGTTTCATGAGCAAGGCACAACTGATGAACAGATGTATTAGGGTTTCCTTGGGAAACAAACCTCAAACCTTTTGATTTTCTTTGATCAAGATGATGAATTGAGATACTTGGGAGGCATATTTGATGGATGAGAGCTTTTGGGAACCATAGCCATGTTTGCCTTCATCTTCTCTTGGCCATATCAATGCACATAGGGCCTCCTAGAAGCTTTAGACCTTATGACTGCTCAAGCTACAAACAAGAGATGTTAGTGACATATTTTTGTGCTTTTGGTTAGTGAATAAAAATGAGAACAGACATGATATACAATTCAAGCATGCTTGGTGATCTCAAACCAACTCACAAGAGGTCCCAGCCAAAAGCAAAGGGAACCAAGATGCTTATGATCCTTGAGGCTATGCAAATGCAATGCTATGATGCCATGAGGGATCTTAGGGTCAAAATTAGGGTCTTACAGGTAGTCATATGAGCACCAATAATAGATTCATCTATATGCAACAGATCAACAATCTCTTGAGAAGTAGGGACTCTTTCCAAGCCACTGAACGACAACTGATCTAGAATAGGTATACCAACAAGATGGGCATACTCCTCAAGCGTAGGCAAAAGCTGGAAATCCGGAAATGTGAAGCAACAGTACAAGGGGTCATAGAACTGCACCAACACACTCATCATACCTTCATCCACCTGAGTAGCAAGAATAGACAGAAGCTTCCCATGGCGAGCCTTGAACTCCACGGGATCTAATACATAGGATGTCAAACTCCTTAACTCTTTCAAGTCGGGTTGTCTAAAATTGTACTTCTTCGTATTCCTCCTTTGCTTATCCATGTCTGAAAATTTGCAAATACACCTCTTAAGTTCCTTGAAAATTTTCTCATTGTTAATGATATGGATGTAGATGAACGCATGAATGCATGGATGCAACAATCACACTCAAGGATCAAGCAAGACACACCACACAAAGGTCACGGGATGAATCAAGTCATCCTTAATACTAATCATCCATTTTGGTGGATCATGGTTTACACCTTATCAACATCCAAGTTCCATTGATATTAAGGATATACGAGAACGAATCAACCGTGAATCAAGGGTTTGTTGCAAGTCACGAGCATGGAGTCTCGGTTAAGAACCACCCAAAGGGAGTGTACTAAGGTTAAACCTGACAATCATGTTCTACCAGAGGTTCCATAGTCATCATCCCATCTTTCGGATATTATCGGATAAACGACTACTCGTATTCCAAAAATATTCTCAAGAGAGACTCTTATGAGTGTATTATCGCGTAACAATCATATCAAATCTTACACTTGAACGATCTTCGCACTACGTCCTAAAATAGGCCAAGATGGGCTAGGTAATCTAAGGTCCTTGGCTTCTAAGGAATATATTGGAAAGAGTAATGCCTAACCACGACTACTCGTGTGACATTATTGATCCCAACAAAACCTCCACCAAGTGAATGGGCTTGAAAGTCAACTTGCTAAGGAATAACTCCTCACAAGTCAACAAGACTATGCCATTCTCCTATCATAAGTGCACTCGAGTTCGGGTATAGAACTCATCTCACAAGAGACCACCAAGCACACAAGCAATTGATATATATCAAGCAATTCATACATTACAAACAATACAGTCATCCCAAATTTGCACAAAAATATGTCACAAGGAATATAAACATACAATACAACAAAGGCAAAAAGTAGGCTACACCCACTAGGAAAGTGCTTCCCTAGCAGAGTCGCCACTTTTCTGTAGCGGGGTATTCGTTACCTTTAGATTTATTGACTAAATCAAAATTAAATCATACAATTCGAGTCGCCACCGCACTTCTATTTATCCAAAGGAAAGGTTAGAAAGCGAACAAAAATCGAGAAGTTTTATCAAATCAAAAACTAATAATAATGTCATAGATCTGGGTAAGAGGGTTGGTTATGCAATAGGAAGGTTTTAAGCACCCAAAACATCCTTAGTACTCTAAGGGAGCCCTTTTTGCAAATGTTGTATGGTAGGTTAGTATTGGTGAAAATATTTATGCAAACATGATTGGGGAGATGAGCAAAGAATATTCAAATTATTTACAATTTTGTTGTTTGAATGGATAAACCCATTGCCTACGTACCATCATAAAGGTAGGATCAAAACCTTGTAGTTCGGGGTAAAAATCTCAAAACAAGTTGGTGAATTGATTGTTTCAAAAGCCTTAAGGTCTTTTGTTATCAAATGGAGAAAACTCAACCTAAACCACAAATCCACCATGTGAGGAGAGCTTCAACATACTAGTGAGGGATCCACCCTATAATAAGTATGGAAGACTTATAGTCTAATCACTAAGGATAAGGTGAGGTTTACATCAACCACTATGATAACTCAAACCTCATTGCTAATGTTTATGAAAAGCTTTTATCAAAAGGTGGTCATTGGAACCACAAAAGAATTTGAAATGAGTTGGATTTACCAATTAGAAGTATTCATAAAAGGAAGTCAAAGTTGACTTAAAGTTCAATTCAAAATGAGTATTATGAAAAGAGTTTGAAAAATCAAAGGCATATGGCCTAGGTTTCTAATTTTGAGAACAATGTCAATGTTTGAACAAAATAAGTTTGGCTTGGGTTAGAGTGGAAAGAAGAAGAGAATGGCTAGGTCCTAAACATGAAAATATGAGAGTAGAGAAATAAAACCCTTGGAGTTCCTTTCTTGAGATCATAAAGATGATCCAAGTTGCTCCTTTCCTGTGGACTTAGCAAGCAATAAGCAATTAACTCAAGCAATCAAGCAAATATTCAATCAAGCTCCTAGGATCTTACAATTTTGGATTTGTCTCTCTTATCTTGGATGATCATGACAATGGTCCTTCTAATTAGCTCAAGTTTGGGATCCCTATCACACAAGAACAAACAAATAAAAAAGTTCCACAATGCAATAGAAAAAATGGACAAAGAAAGAGTTTAGATTAGGGGTCCTTTCAATATCATCTTCAAGATTAAGCATTCTAAAGGCATGAGGCCTAGTTGCTCTTCAACATATTTAGCATTCTAAAGGCATGAGGCCTAGTTACTCTTGAAACTGCATTAAGCATAGGTAAGGTCCGAATTCTAAGTCCTTTCTCCTTTTGCCTTGGTTCATACAAACAAAGACAAACAAACACAAGGCAATAGTATATACACAATAATGTGCTCAAGTGAGTAAAAGGCAAATGGAATAAACATAAGCATGAGCTCAAGTGAGCAAAGGGAAAAAGACAATATGAATAAATGAGCAAGAAATTAAATTGCATTAAAGAAAATTGCAAGAATTAAATGCTTGAATTAAAAGTTAGTAATTAGTAGTTAGTGTTAGTGTGCCATAAGGAAATTTAGTGCTATGTTAAGCAATCGTAAGTGGACTAATGTAGTAGTCACACCTTGTCGCATTACGCGAAAAACCAGCGGGAAAACGAAACAACAGAGCCGCCACCGTGCGTTATTTATCCCAAAAGAGGGAAAGGAAACGCTCGAAGTAAACCTGGAAAAGACATGGTCTCACGACCAAAGAGAATGGGATCGGGAGTCGGTTATGCGAAGGGAAGGTATTAGCACCCCTACGCATCCGTCGTACTCGACGGGATCCATGCTCAAAAGGAAGGATAAAGGTTGCTAAAACGCTGCTCAAACATCAAACACTGGCTGAAAGAGACACAGAAAACAAAAGAAACTAACTCGGCAGGATATCGCATCCTGGGCCTACGTAGTCTGTCAGGCACAGACATCAGAGTCGACGTAGTTCGGGACTAGGGGAAAGCGTGCTCGCTAGGATGTGGCATCCTATGCATACGTATCTTCTCGGACTAAAGAAGAATCAGAGCACTCGTAGCTCGGCTAACGCACGCCAAACAAAACCACACAGGAAATCGACTGCCAATCGCTGGACTTACGTCAAACTCCATACAAACAAGTAAACATGGAAACCGAATGCCAATCGCTGGACTTACATCAGACTCCGAACCAAACACACGCACACTGGAAACCAAATGCCAATCGCTGGACTTACATCGGACTCCAAGCACACAACAATAGGATACGGAATTCCAATCGCTGGGCTTACATCCATCTCCTAACACACACAAGAGACAAAACAAAAAGGGCGCCCGGAGAGATCAGCTCATCTCCTGCCTATGTACCTCATTTGGTATGAGGATCAGGGCGACGTAGTTCCCCTACGCAGGGAAAAAGGACTAGCCTAACCAGATACAAAGGGAGACACAGTTAGAGAGACTACGACTCGAGCCTAGATGTTATCATGCATATCATCCCTAAGTTAAGGTTGCTATCTAACTTGCACAGGGAGCAAGCTATCCTAAATAACACAGGCAAAGCAATCAAACAATCACAAATAGCACACACTATATACACACAAAGTGGGCTCACACAAGGGTTAGGCTGTGAAACACAAGCCAACTGTATCAGGGTGATGTTAGCTCTTAACCCTAACATTGAGAGTTAGGGTGAAGCAGATGAAATGGGAAGTGAGGGGTGTGCCTCACAGCTCTTATCCCTGGCCTGGGAGAGCTTTTAGACATATGAAAGTGTGGGTTCAGAAAGTTGGAACCCTTCTACACTTATGACAGACTCAACATGGATCTTGGGTTGATATCCACAATGCATCAACATGTAATGTGAGCAAAGGGATGACACACTGACTAGCAGGAGATGGACTACACATCTCTTTTATCTGCCAATTGCCTTATCAAAGGTCTTGTCCTGCTTGGCACAAAGATAAACAAACACAAGCATTGCTTCTTAAGGAGGACTTCAGACAGGTGCCTGACCAAATAACAGGCCAGGTCTTCCAGACTACATGAAGTTAGAGACATTATACCTCAATGCTCAAGCTATCAAGCAAAGCAAAAGCAAGTTCACAAAGGAACTATAGCAACTAATGTACCTGAAAACAATCCAACATAATCAGTACACAACTCAAACAAAAGTCAGACAGTTACAAGTCAACAGACAACTGTACATAAACAGACAAACAAGCATCAATGCACAGCAAGCCACAAACCTTAAGCTTAAGTCCTAAAGCCTACAAAATAAACTCAAGATTAGTCATCAACAAGCAATGGATCAACACCAAATGAGTGAACCTCATCAAGCATGGCAATTGTGCTCTTTTAACCTGAAACAAAGCTCAAATGTGAGAGGTTAACCACTAGGACAAGGCCTAGGGTCAAAGAGAGAGCAATAAACCAAAACAGAACATGAAAATTGGCATGAATCAAGCTTAAACAAATAAGAACAACATCCAATTGGTCTCATATCCATATCATCAACCAATTTCATTTCATAAAGCATTTAGTGCAAAGGATGCAATTTGAAGCTCCTAGAACCAAACAGAATGAATCAATCCACATTAACCTAAAAACATTTTAATAAATCCCAAGAAAAATCATGGCTAAACAGCATTCATCACATGATCAACATACCAATATTCAGGTCCTTTGGATAAGTGGAAGCATGGCAAATAAATTCCCTAAGGCAAGGCAAGTCAAAACAAGCTCAAAGGAAGCACAATTTCATACATCAACTTCACACAAGCATAAAACAGAATCTACACATGATAAATGAATCAAACCAAAAGCATGGCAAACTTTAAAGAGTCTAGAATCAATGTGCAAAATTTCAAGCTCATAGGATATACAACCAGCATTTCACAAATCATCTAAATTCAACACTCATCAAAAGTCCACACATGACCAATCAACAAAGAAAATCTCAAACAAACTGGAAATGCACTCAAAAATTCCATAAAAATTCATGATCAAACTTAACGTCCAGAAGAGTCAACATGCAAAATTCACATCAATTGAAGTTCATATGGCATGGTAAAGAAAATCAACAAGTTGGACAAGAAATGGTGTGACACACATTGTCACACCTCCATTCAACAGAGCATATCTCATCAACCAAGCATGCTAAAAATACAAACTCAAAGCCAAAAGATCAATCAATGTGTCTAGATTAAGCATGTAAATTTTCAGCTTCATTGGATCAAGCATCATCATCTCACAATCAAAATGGCAAGGCATATCAAGGAAACACATGTATGAACATTCCCTAGCCAAAATAAAAATCCAGGCGTGCACAATTTTTGTAAAAATCATCAAAAAATACTAGAGATCATGAGGAACACAATGAAAAAAGTCTCACATCAATTGGACAATCCATCAAGGAGTTATGAATTTTTGAAGTGATTGAAAAGAAAAATTAAAAAAAAAATAAGCAAGCATACATGAACATGAAGGCATAAGGTGAAAAAACAAAGGCCAAATGGAAAACAACCGGAGCCAAGGATCGATCCATGTGTATATTTAAATCTGGCGCGTGCTTAAGTGAAACGCTGTGTTTCACTTAAGCTTATGTGGCGCGGCCAGTGAATCCTGGCCAATCAAAGAGCCAAGTAGGATAACATGCAACCAATGCCTGAACATAAACATCAAAAGCCATGCAAGCAGCGCGCAAATGGATCAAATGATATTCTGGAAACACAAACCTTAAAAGTTCATCGTGTTCTTCATCAAACCCAGGCTCAAGAACATTTGTCACCAAAGTGCAAAGTGAATACATCATCATGTTCATCTTTCAGTGTACATTAACATGCTATAATCCATTAAGCCTAATTCTAACTAACATGCCTGGATCGAACAGGAGAAGTTTTGCACATCAATCTTAAAATCAGCACATCTTTCTTAATTCTTGATGAAATTTAAAACTACAAAGCTCAGCATGCTCATGGATCAAAGATCTACAAAACGCATATCATGATTTCAACAATTACGAGATTCGAATTCCAACCTTCAAAGATTACAGAACTGGATTTGGAGTTTTCAGGCTTTGGAAAGTTGAAACAGAAGTTCTTTAATGCTTATGTGAGTGAATGAATGAAGAATCGAGGCTCAATTGTGATGGATGTAACTCAAATCCGCAGCTGCCATGGATGATGCTAGCTTCAACAGTTCTTGATTCAGCTTCGAAAATGATGATTTCTTGCTTGCAAAAGATCCAATAACACTTGTGGATGATGAATCAATGAAGAAATAGCAAAGGATTTGAAGAATTTTGCAGAAAAAGTGAGAGCAAAAATTTGTGAGATTTGCAATTTTTGATCTAGATCTGAACCAAATGGAATGCTAATGGTGTTTTCTGTTATGATTATCAATATATATGACCTGTTAATAATGTTTGCTAATCAAGATTAAGCCAAGCCAAAGTGATTAATGAAAATGCAAGTGTGATGCAAATTAGCCAAACCACCTCATGTGCATGGAATGCATGCTACAGTGCACGAGTTTGTGCTCAATTCACCTTGAAATATCACTTTTAGCCAAATGCCAATGAAACCATGTGTGGAAAATACTTAGTTTTCAAATTGAACTTTTCCCTCCAAAATTCAAATTCTATTCAAGTGAAAAATCCAATATTTTTGTGATGAGCATTGATGAAATGTGATTCATGATTATGATAGCTCATGTTAAAACAAGATTGTAGCAAAAAATCCCCCTTCCTTTGGCCTTGTGGTGTGAAAGTTATCCTCTTTTGAATTTCAAATTTGCTTGATAAAGATCAATCCATAATTTCTCAACCACACATGGGAAATTCATGTTCTTGGACTTTTTGGAAAGGTGAGAGCAAGATCTACAACTTTCATGTTGGACAAAATTTCATTTGAAGCATTTTTGGACATGTAATTTTGAGGAGAAAACCTTTCCATTTTTGGCAGTTTTGAATTACAAGTCACTTTCTATTTTTGGAAAGTTTTCATCTGACTTTATTTTCTTCAATGTTGATGTTTGAAATGTCAAATGAGACTTGTATGGACATGAATGAGGCCTCTCTAACCATCTCCCACCTTCAAATCCATGATTTTATGCACAGTTGACTTTGGTTGACTTTCTAGGGTTTCAGATACATTGTGCAATGACTGATGACTTCTGAGCATCCAACCTGTGGCCAAACCACTTCAAAATGATCCTTGAATCATATGAACTCATTGAATCGACCCTAGGGCTTTGCTTCAATAGAAAATGCTCTTGCTTGCTTGATTAACTGGATCTCCTGACCAGTCTTGACTGATGAACTGATGACTTGGCAATGGACAATGCAATGCTATGCAGTGGACAATGCTAATGTTATGACCTAATCATGAAAATGTATGTACAAAATGGGAGGTGAAAATTTGAGGTGCTACACACCTATCTGAGGTTGCTCAATAAAACTATAGGCAAACAAACACAAGTTAGAGATCATGACTAGTAAGTCAAGCTCCTACAACTTGCCATGCCAAAAGAAAAGAAGAATGACCTTGTATGGATTGTTAGGTTTTTTGCTTAACCAAGAAGCAACCTATCGTGGACACAAAGCAATTCACTTGATCTTTGATCAAGATGAATTTGATTGGATCAAAGAAGGTTAAGCCTCTCATATGTCAAGGCTAACCATAAATCATTAACTCATTGGTCAAAAGAAAAGAAGAAGATGAAGATGGAAATGAAATGTACAAAATTGAAATTCAAAAGGGATAACCAAAACACATTGATCAAACAAGAATGGAATCAACATCAATCAATGATAAACAGAAGTAAGATGAAAATTAGAAGTCAACAAATGACAAACATTTTATTGGTATTTTTTTGGAATTAAAATAATGCATAAAATAAAATGAACAAATAAAGGTCAAACTTCAAATCAACTTGGATAAGTCCAATTGGATCATCATAAGTCTAACAAGGTCAAACAAGGTTTGACAAATTTTCTCAACACTTTTTGAAAACAGAAACTAATTTTAAACAATTAAAAATGAAGAAAAATAACATAATTGGACTAAAATCTCAAATAAATCTCAAATCAATTAAGAAATTGATGAGAATATTTTTCATAGATTCATCATCATCCAAAGATGTTAAGAAAATATTTTTGGCATTTTTTAATATCAAAAAGCATTTAAAATGAATTAAAAACAATTAGAAAAGAAATAATTCACAAAAAATATTAAATGGAATCACAAAAATAATTAAAAATCATTTTATGAAACTAGAATTTAAGATAAATTTTTTGCAATTGGTTCCATATTTTTGTGATTCTAAATAAAGAAGTTATGAATTTTTAAAATAAAATTGAATAAAAGAAATTAAAATGGAAATTCAGAAAATAGGAAAAAAACCACAAGCGTCAGATCCAACCTCATTAATTGACGTGGCTGATGACATGGCTAGGAAGCGTGCGTGTATGGTACCCATTAGTCAACAGCCTGACATTCAACATTAAATTAAGTCATAACATTCAACAACCAAGATTAGATCGTGACCAATGGATCCAAGGGCCAAGGTTTGGACGCGTGGGGACGGTGGTGGAAACCATCGTCTTCTCCGGTGAGAAGGCCAGAAAACGCCACCAGATGCAGGTTTTACAACCTCAACCATAGCACACGATCCATATACCAAAAGAAAACTGGGGTGATGTACATCACTCCTGTGACCTTAGTTTTTGCTCAAGACTCTTATAGAAGAAGAAATCTGAGGTTGAAAAGTAAGATACTCAATCTGAAGTTAACCAATTCTCAAAATTAAAACCACCAATCAATTGCCTCTCAAATGAGGACTTCAAAAATGCCAACCAACACAAGCAATGCACAATAATCAGAGAGATTCAAATCAAAACAGTTATGGTATAAACCTTTGAAGTGCAGCTTTTAAGAGCTTGATCCAATCCAATTCTTGAGTGCATCTTGATCTTGAAGCAACAATGAAGCAAGGCTAAGGAATTAGAAGCTAAAGATCAACCAGGGAAGTCGAAATTTAAGCTTGAAAAGTGAAGTGAAATTTCAGAATTCCTTTGAGTGAGAGGTTATGGAATCAATTCAGCAGGGTTTCAGGCGCCTTCAGGTTGCCAATTGAAGTGGGCAATGCCTTCTATTTATAGCCACAGCTGATGCAAAATGGTGGGAAACTCGTGTGCATGTGAAGTTGGGTCCTCCATGCATGGGCCTGTACAGGCGCATGGGAGGCCCAAAAGCAATTGGTTTTGCATGCTGAAGTCAAATGAATCAAATTTGGACATGCAGATGGCAATGCATTAGCTTGTGTATGGAAATTTAACATGTTATGCATAATTGATCATAAAGCTTCAGCTCTTCGAAAATGCCAATTGGAAAATTGAAACATACACATGTGGGTAATGGTTGGAAAGGTCTTGACATAAGGAACAAAAGTTATGTTGAACAAAAATCCATTTGGAGTGTGGAAAATATTGAAAACTAGCCATGAAGTTCAAGGTACAAAACATGTATTTGAAAATTTTGCCAAAATGGACCAACTTCAAGCCCTTCTGTTTCAGTGATGCAAGCCTCAAATGACAAAACCTTAAACATGAAGGTTGTATTTATTTTCCAGACAATCAAGTTGGACTTAAATTTTGCATCATTTGGATTTTTTATGTGAAAGTTATAGGCACTTGAAGTTGGACTTTTTCTCATTTCAATGACTTTGGTCCAAAGTGACCTATAATGTTTTGTATTATCACATGTGTTTTTTTTAGGATTATGAAATTTTGTCCAACATAAAAATTAAAGTAGACATCTTAAAATTTCTAATGCACTTGTTCTCACCTTAAAATCATAAAAAATGAAGGATTTAAGTCCTTGGGAAGTTGACCCAAAATTAGGGTTTCAGTCAAAATGACCTATAATGTTTTGAAATGAATGATGACCTTACAAGTTTCAAATGGATTTTTGATGAACATGAAAGTTTTTCATGTTCATCAAAAAGCACAAAAAAATCAGAGTCTATCCAGTAACCGATAGATGTAATCCCTATATTTTCTCCCCTTTCAGATTCTATCCTTGATATGTTCATCTTAGTCTGTGACGAATTTTCTCTATGATCGGTCTTCTACCCAGTAACCGGTAGTTGTAAATCCTACTTTGTCCCCTCACAGAGTTAATCCTTGATATGTTCATCCTAACCGGTGACGGATTCTGTCTCCGACGGTTTTCTATCCTGTTTTGATAGATGTAATTCCTCCTTTTCTGTTAAGTTGGTATATCCTTGATATGTTCATCCTAAGCGATGACGGGTATAATCCTTAACATCCCCAGGAAAGTCTATCCTTGATATGTTCACTCTAACCGGTGACAGATTTTATTCCCTGTCGAGTTTATCCTTGATATGTTCATCCTAACCAATGACGGATACTCTCACCCTTGGTTTTCTGCCTAGTAACTGGTAGTTGTAAATCCTATTCTTTTCTGCAGTTTCCCCAGCAAGGTTATTCTTACCCAGTAACCGGTAATGAATACTTCCTCCTGGTGTTTCCCAACGAGTCATCCTTGACATGTTCATCCTAACCGATGACGGATGGTCTCTCTGTCAAATCTTTATTATCTCCTTATCCATTAGCAGGTAGTAGATAATAGATTTTTGTTCCTCCTGTGTTGGAATTTTTATTTCTCCCCAGTTGAGTTGAGTGCGTTTTTCCTTAGTGAAACCGCTTTCCCCTGCAAGAGTCGAGTACTTCACTTTTATCCTGACTTATTCGTATTCCCTGCAGATGATGTTTGTTTCCATGGCTGAGTCTTTCCTTTTTGTGTGGAATCCCTCTAGTCTCCCAGCAGTTTTAAGTCGTAGCCTGGCCTACGCATAACTCCTCTTTTCCCCCAGAGTCTCGATCTCCCCAGTGAGTTTTCCTTACGGAATGCATTTTACTCCTGTGGACTTTCGGTCTCTCTGATTTCTTTTCCTTTGTGGCAATATTTCCTCACAAAGAATTTACTTTTGCATTCATATCATATGCATCATGAGGTCTCTTAGGGACAAAAATTTGTTTCTATATGTTGTTATTTAAGCCCATTCTACTGAGTCGAGCCGAATATTTTAAACTTCATCTCCTCAGTTAGAATGTCCTTAAGATCCCAATTTTAACCCTAAGATCCCTCATGCAATTCCATCATAAGCATAAGCATTGGGATCATACCTTGGCATCCTCCTTCCCCCTTCTTTCATTGAGTTTTATTTTGGGAGAGATCACCAAGCACTTTGTGATTATATCATACTTGTATCTTATCATTTCACTAACCAAATACCAAAAATATGTCTTTGTCTTAGTCTAACTCTTTTGCAGGTAGGGCATGATCTCATTGATTCATCAAGTTCACATATAGGGTTTGAGACCCTCGTGAACAAAGAGCACAACCAAGAATTGATTAAACAATGGTTATGAACATCATATATGAGTCCCAATGATCTCTACATGTTATGTTGATCATGTTTTCTTAAAGAGTTTGAGGGTGATTTGCATTGGAAACCCTAGTTTGTCTGGGTATCTTGAGTAACTTCTCCAACAAGCTATCTCACCAATTGATCAAATTTCTCAAGGTACACTTAAAAATTCATCATCTTATGCATATATTACCTACCATGAGACAATACAGTCAAGAGAATTGGAAATTAGAAAGTTGGTTGGCCAGATGAATTCATCTGATCAAAACTGGGTCTCCCTAGACCCTATCTCCTATAATTTTCACCATATGAAAATGATTCCAAGAGAAAAAGTACTCTAAATTACATTATAAACAACTTTCATGTTGAGACCTATAGCTATGTTTTCTTGGAAAATCATTTTCTATGTTGAAACATTATAGGTCATTTTGTCTAAACCCTAATTTTAAAGTCAACTTCCCAAGGCCATAACTTTCTCAATTTGTATGACATGAAAGATTTCCAAGTTGAAAAATCAAATTCAAGATGTCTACTTAAACTCTTATGTTTGGAGTGGGAGCTAATTCAACTTTTTTGAGCATGTGATATGAGGTTACGTTATAGGTCACTTTTGATCTATACCATTGATCAAGTGATTTTTCCAAACTTCAAAAATGCATAAGTGTATCATTTGTAATCCAAATTACATGAAATTGGTGACCATTTTGAAGGACATTGAGAGAGCTATAACTTTTATGAAGACACTTTTCTCATTTGAATCTCTTATAAAAAGTTAAGCAAGGTGAAATACTGAGACATATGGCTTGACACTTAGAAAATTTTTGATATGTCCAATTTTTCCAAACATCCACCTCAAATTTCTCTGAGTTCCAAGCTCCAAATGAAAAGGTGTTCAACGTCAAACTTGTCCCTCTTGATCTCACCTTTCCAAAGAGCTCAAATTCATTCATTTTGGATACGAAATGCATAGGTTGCGTATGCCTTAAATAGGCTGATATCATTTGGCATGGATCCAACTTCAAGCATCAATGTTCAATTGCCTTACATTCCAAGCTTGCTTCAACACATATGATCATTCATTTTGCACTTCAAGCTATCATTTCATGGGACTATGCACGCCCATGCCCCATGCTATCATCATTTGCCAAATTTGGAAGGTTGAAAAGAGTGTGCAAATATCACATGGATTTGGCTATAAATACAGATGCATTTGCTCAGAAAATAGACATATTGCGCCAGCTTTGAATCTCCATTGAAAACCCTTCACTCTCAAAGGATAACCCTGATAAATTCATTTGAATTTGAGCTTGAATCTCCACTGTTTTGGAATTCAATTCTCCATGAGTCCATTGCTTATAAACCTTTCCATTCCTCTCCTGCAAGCAATTGAAGTGAAGCCAAGCACAATTTAGATCAAGATCCATCGTGTCCAGACCTCCATTGAAGGTAAATTGCAGAAATTTTAAACTCTTTGATTCTCTCAATTTATTGCTCAATTCCATTGATTCTTTGGTTGTCTGAAGTCCTACCAATGTAGGGAAGAAGATTGAGTTGCTTTGAGGCCAAATCGAAGCAACTCAGATCATGAACCTCATTTTTCAATTTCACATGTCTCTTAATATATTTGGAATTGGAGGAATTGGAGGTCATATTCGTGCTCAGTGATGTTTTTTCTTTAAGATCATGTCCCTGTTTTGTATTTTGGTGATGGTTTATCTTGACCAGTCCGGTGGAGCTCACCGGAGAAGACAACCGGAGCTCTGGCTCCGGTGATGATGTGTCTTGAGTCAGAGCCACATGATCCATGTCTCACATTTTAATCTTAACCGTTCCTTGTGAATACCATTTGTGCCACGCGGTTGACTCAGGTCTTTGTGGAATGCGCGTTTTGGATCATCAGATCTGCCACCTCAATTAATGAGGGAGATCTAATGGTCCACGTATTTTTGGATTTTCTAAATTTTATTTTAATTTCCTTTTCTTCTATAATTCATATTAAATTCAATATTGATACAAAAAATATGGGACTTTCACCAAAAATTTCCAAAAACTTTTCTCTTTCATATTCTGAATTAAAATTATTTTTTGGATCATTGTTAATATTTTTCATGAATTAATTGATTTTTGATTTGTTTTTTATTGTTTAAAAATATTTTTAAGTATTCAAGAATTATGAATTTTTTTCTCCAAGGTCCTTTGACCTTGTTTGACCTATGATAAATCTCATAGCCATTTCGTTGGTGTTTTGATGAGATTTTAGGATTTGGACAAAAGATATTTGAATTTAATGCATTATTTTATTATTTTTAATTGAATAAATGACATTTTAATTGTATTGACTTAATTGAGTTTGATTGTTTGTTGTTGGGCCTTGGTTAAGGTTGATTTGACTTTGTCAAGTTAATATCATTGGATTTAGGGGATTGATGGAATGTACATTCCATCTCCCAAAATGAATGAATGATATTAATTTGGTAAAAGTCCTCATTTGACCAATTTGTGATCTCATTCATCCCTTTCCCTCTTCATCTAATTCCCCTTCTTCATTCATTCATTTCCATTTGGCCAACGACATCTCAAAGTTCTAATGCTAGTTGATTGAAAGATTAACATGAGTATGGATGAGATTAGGTCACACCTTTTGCATAGTTTTGTGTGTGGTATGTTTAATGAGCATAGTTCTTAATACTATGTCTCCAACATGCATTAACACCAGAAGTCTATTGCCCGACCTCAAATAGTTGTGACTTCTACATAAGTCCAATTACGATTGCTTAACATGGCGCTAAATTTATGATATAAAAGGCATAAGCATTCTAGTTAGTGAGATTGCAAGTCTCCCCTCTTCCATGGTATTGTGTGGAAACTTGGCCTTCTTTCCTTCCTTTGGAAGATGTTTTGGTTCAAGGATCCATGCTTGTGGCAAGTGGGCCAAGTGTTCTCCAAAGAATGTCTTGAAATCAAATGCAAAACCAAACTAGCTCCTGACTTACTAACTATTAACTTTTAATTTAAAGATTTTACTTTAATGCAATTTACTTTTAGCACTTTATATCATTTGCCATTATACATATCATTCTAATTGTTTATGTTAATGTAATTTTCACTTTGTCCATTTGGACCATATTGTGTGATATTATTTTGTTTGTGTGTACTTTGCTTGTTTGTGTGTGTCTTTGACCATTAATGCACATAATAATAACAAAAACCCTAAAAGATTTTTGAGTGGACTATTGGTTTGATCTATGGACCATTTGGACTTAGAACTTAGGCAACATTCCTTTGCTAATGGACTTGGCCAATGCCAAATTGTTGAAGAACCAAGTACTTGCAATTTGAAATTCATCTGATACATCATTCTAGATCTCTCTAGATTCATCTGCAACAATGATCATTATGAAGCTGTTATGATTGAACCTGTGACTTGTGGAATTCATCTGTTGCATGGGCTATTCTGAAGAAGACCATGGAGTGGATAAGCTTGGATGAGGCCATCTTTATTTGATGCCTTGCTCTTCAAGATAATAATTGTGCATTTGTGTGTTGCTTGATTCTAAAAAGTCCAAGAAAATTATGGGTTTCTATTGACATACTTTTCTATTCGATTGCTACCCATTTGGTCAGATCTTTTCAACTCTAGACTTTTAAATTTTTGTGCATAGGGTAGTGTAGCGAGGTTTTCGTTACCTTTAGGTTTATGGACTAAACCAAAAGTCAACATACAATTCGAGTCGCCACCGCACTTTTATTTGTCCAAAGGAAAGGCTAAAAAGAGAACAAAAGCCAAGTAAGAAGTTTTTCAAATCAATAACTAATAAAAATGTCAGAGATCTAGGTAAGGGGGTTGGTTATGAAATGGGAAGGTTTTACGCAGCCAAAACATCCTTAGTACTCTAAGGGAACCCTTTTTGCAAATATGTGTTGTAGGTTGGTATTTGTGAAAAGATTTGTACAAACGATTGGAGGGATGAGTAGAGAATAGATTATATTTACAAATTTTTGGTTTTAATGGATGAACCCATCACTTACGTACCATCACAAAGGAGGATCAAAACCTCGTAGTTCGGGGTAAAAGTCTCAAAGATTGGTGAATTGATATTAATCAAAAGCCTTAAGGTCTTTTGTTATCAAAGGGAGAAAACTCAACCTAAACCAACAATCCACCATGTGAGGAAGGCTTCAACATGCTAGTGAGGGGTTAACCCTATAATAAGCATGGAAGGCTTATAATCCAACACTAAGGATGAGGTGAGATTTACATCAACCATTATGATAACTCAAACCTATGACTAATGTTTATGAAAAGTTTTTAACAAGGTGGCCATTGGAACCACAAAACAACTTGAAATCAGTTATATTTACAAGTTAGACTTATTTACAAAATGAAGTCAAAGTTGGATTAAAGTTTATTCACAATGAGTATTAATGAAAAATGAATTTTTGAAAAGTCAAAGGCTTAAGGCCTAGGTTTTTAATTTGAAATAAAGTCAAAATTTTGAAACTGATTTTTGGCTTGGTTAGAGTGGGGAGAAGAAGAGAAGGGCTATTCCTAAAAGCATATAAAGATAAGAGGGGAAAGAAAAACCCTTGGAGTTCCTTTTCTTGGGGTCATAGAGATGACTCAAGATGCTCATTTCCTTTGGACTTAGCACACAAACAAGCAATCAAACAATTGAATTCAAGCTCTTAGGATTTCCACTTGGCTTGGCTCTTAACTTGGCTACTCATGACAATGGTCCTTTTTTCACAATCTCAAAGTGGGATCCCTATCACACAAAAGCAAACATCAAAAATCTCATAACACAATAAAGGGAATGGACAAAGAATAAGTTTGGATGAGAAGTCCTTTTGAGGTCAACTTTGAATTTTAGCATTCTAAAGGCATAAGGCCTAGTTGCTCTTAAACATATTTTGCATTCTAAAGGCATGAGGCCTAGTTGCTCTTGAACTCCTTTAAGCATAGGTAAGTCCTAATTCTAAGTCCTTTCTCCTTTTGCACTTGGTTCACACAAAACAAACACAAAGCAACACAAAATAGCAATATATATACACAATAATGGGCTCAAATGAGCAAAAGAAAAATGACATAAACATAAAGTATGTGCTCAAGTGAGAAAAGTGAAAATCAATATGAATAATGAGCAAGAAATAAATGGCATTAAAAGTAAATGGCAAGAAATTAAAAGCTCAAATTAAAGTTAGTAGTTAGTAGGGTTATGTTAGCTTGTCAAAAGAGAATGTAGCGCTATTTAAGCAATCGTAAGTGGACTAATGGAGTAGTCACACCTATCTGAGGTTGGTAAATAAGAATATAGGCAAAGAACACAAGTTAGAGGTCATGACTAGTAAGCCAAGCTCCATAAACTTGCCATGCCAAACAAAAGGGGAATGGCCTTGTATTGACTTTTAGTTATTTGCTTGACCA
Organism: Lathyrus oleraceus; assembly: GCF_024323335.1. Lineage (NCBI taxonomy): Eukaryota > Viridiplantae > Streptophyta > Magnoliopsida > Fabales > Fabaceae > Lathyrus > Lathyrus oleraceus. The sequence continues at coordinate 279,979,991 of NC_066583.1, read as the reverse complement.
AGAAGCAACCTATCTTGGACATAAAACAACTCACTTGATCATGGATTAAGTTGAGTTTGGTTTGGATCAAAGAAGGTTAAACTTCTCATTTGTCAAGACCAACTTCAAGACTTTAACTCATTGGCCATTAATGGAAAGAAAGGGATTAAGATGAAAGGGAGGGGAAAAGAAGACAACAATCAAACCCAATTGATCAAATGTGAATCAAATCAACATCATTCAACACCAAACATAAGAGAAATGAAGATAACAAGTCAAGAAGTCAACCATATTTTTTTTTGTATTTTTTGAATTAAAATAAAATGCATATAAAAAATAAACAAATAAGGTCAAACCCCAAATTCAATTCAAAACAACTTCACCAAGTCCAATTAAATTCTCATAGGTTCAACATAGTCAAACAAGCTTTGACTAATTTTCTCACAAAATTTTGAAACCAGAAAGTATTTAAAATCAATTAAAAACAATTAAAAATAGCATAATATGAATTAAAATCTCAAATAATATCAAATCAAATAAGAAATTGATGAGACTATTTTTCATTGACTTATCATGACCCATAAATGCTATGAAAATATTTTTGGATTTTTCAAAAGTCAGAAAGTATTTTAAAATGAATTAAAACCAATTAAAATCAAATAATCCATGAAAAATATCAAATGAAGTCACAAAAATAATTAAAATTCACAATATGAAACTATATTTTTAAAGGAAATTTTTGGAATTGGTCTCATATTTTTCTGACTTCAAATGAATTTTTAATGAATTTTTGAAAATGAAATGAATTAACTGAAAATAAAAAGAAAATGGAATAAATGGAAAAAAGCGCAGCCACATGATGCATTCATTAATTGATGTGGCGCTCATGGATGATCCAGATCATAGGGAACACGGTGTGTTTGAGTCAAACGCGCTACACAAGGTATTAAATGAAGTAATTACAATGGATGATCAAGATTAAAACCACGAATCCTTCAAGATCCTTGCTCCTCTTTGATCCTTGAGTGTAATGGAAGTGATTGGCTAAGGAATCAGGCTTTGAAACTCAGCTAATGATACTGAATTTCAAGCTCGAAAGTGTGAAAAAAAATTGAGACTCTGGGGGAAATAAGGTAAAAATGCGTGAGCAGGTCACGACTTGAAAACTTGCTGGGAGTCACGAAGGGATTCCATAAAAATAAATCGATCGAAAGACTCGAGCTGACGCAAAGATGCATGTATTGAGGAATATGCCAATACAGGAAAACTATCCACAAAGGATACATCAGATAAAAATCCGGACTCAGACGAGGGAGAGACAACGAGATATTACCGGTTACTGGGTAATAAACTCAAAGAGAGACATGTCATCAAAACAACGGTTACTGGGTGAGAGAACAACACACTCAGGGAGAAAGAATATCTAAGACCGGTATAAGGATGAGAGATATCAATCATCCGAAACATCTGAGGAGGACCCAAAAGGCACATCTCAACTCAGGAAAATCTGACTCCACAGGGGACAAAAAGTCATAATAAGGAGCAGAAGGAAGGAACACCAGGGATACCGGTTACTGGGCATATAATAGGTGACCAAACAGGCGTGAATTGGGAACATATCCAAGACACTCATCATCCGGAAGGAGGTCTGAAAAAGCAAACTCGACTTACAGGATGGGCATTCGATTCCACAAGGGAATCCGAATCTTACTCGACTGGGGAAGAAAAAGACTCCGACTGAAGAGCGCATGAGATATATTATCTATTACCGTTATATGGGTAAAAACATAGATAACATACTCACATGGAAGATTATCCACAACCGGTTACTGGTTTAATAAAGGATACATCGACCAAAAAGATGGGACATCGGGATACCGGTTACTGGGTATAAAATGATGACCAATCAGAAGGAGAAACAATCATTACCAAACAAGGGTAAATGAAAGATGACTCGCCAGAGATAAATTGCCTGACAAAAGCAATTATCCAAAAGATATATCATCGGTTCCTAGGTGGTATACTCAAAAGAAGGAATATCAATACCAGTTATTGGGTAAAGATAACCAACAAAGACGGGATTACATCTACCGGCTATTGGGTAGAAAACCACAGAAATAGGACTTACAACTACCAGTTACTGGGTAGAAGGCCACAAAGTCCACTTGGGAAAAGGATGAACAATTACCGGTTACTAAGCAATTGAACAACTGAGCCACAGGGAACTGCAAGGGATAACAAGAAAGGACATCAATCTAGGAACAAACTAGAAAGACACAATTAAACAAGACTCAACCCGATGAGGATATAACTCGGAGGAGTAATTCCATCCTGATACACCTGTGGAGGAAACCGAAACAATAATCATCCACGAGGTCATAACTCAGTGGGGAAGAAAGGAGGAAAGATAGACATTTTTTGCCTATAGGGCTGACTCTATATGGAGAGATCAGACACAAACATCTGCTTGGGGAAGAACTTTTCACCAATAGCGGGAGATAACAAGCAAAGATATATGGCAAAGAATGAACCATGAATATCTGAATGCTATGATTATGCATAATTTGTGTATGATTAATGCTGACAAACAGACATATCTAACACAAACAGGTCCAAGAATCGCGAACAGACACTCGGCTAACATCTCGACAAGAAGGCGAAGCCTACTGGAGAACTCAGCTTGGGAACAACCCGAGCAGGATGAAAATAAATCATCGGGGATATCAAACCCTATCCCAAAGCTACACTCGCTGAGGATACAAAGAAAATGTATCCAGGAGCAGCGAAAGAGGACGATCAAACAGAGAACTCAACTCTGATGGGGAATTATCTATGGGATAAAAGTGAACAAGGGAAGACTTTAGCCATAGCTGGGAATATGCAAAGTCAAAGCTTCCAACTGCAAGGGACAACACTCTGCACAGGAGGAAACTACCAAGAGCAAACAATCCTGACAAAAGGAAGATGAAGAAAATCTGTCAGGGAGTTTCCATCAACTCTCTCGGGAACAGGTGGTTAAATAACAATAAGACCCGCTGGAGAAAAAACTCTACTGGGGAAGCTTATCCAGGAATGATATGAAAACTCCGTGGGGAACAACCACCAAACAGATGTACACCAATCAAAACACTCCCTTCTAACTGCTGCAGAGGAAACTCTGCAAAAGGGGAAAATAACATCTTTCTTCACCGGGGAAGGAAACAAACATCTTCACCACCAGATATCAATGCTAGAAGAAACTCTTCAAACTTGGGGGAGATACAAACATCAAACTCTGATCTGGTAACCCCACTGGGGACAAGCTGCAAATGTTCTCAAGGGAACTACCCTGGCTAGAGAAATGGGAAATGAATCTTTCATCCACAAGCGACACACCGGAGATATTTCTTTTCAAAATGAAATGAAAAGGGAAATATGCCCTCCATCAACTGGCAACTTCACTGGGGAAACAATTATCACATGCTTACTCCACTGGAGATTCTTACTCATGTTGGGGATTCCTACTCATGCTGGGGAAATGCAAACTTCCTCATGAGTAGATACTCAGGATAATGAGGCAAGGAATATTCTCCACTTAAAGCATATCAACTTTTATCAATCTATAAGGGATTTTAGGCCAGTCCACCCAAGGGATGACAACGATATAATTGATAGAACACAAATGCTAGCGCCAGACTCTCTGGGAAGGTGATGGTGTACCATTCTTTTTGTGCTCGCTGGGGAGACAACTTGAAAGTTGATGCCATAATATGAATAAATGTCTTACCCTTTGGTGATCATACTATCCTTGGGAAAGCACTGAATACATTCCACTTATCCTTTCAATCGTGGTGAATGTTCATTTTGTTTAAAACAGTTTATTTATGAAAATTTTATTTGTTTAAAACAATGATATTTATCAATTAAAACATGCAAACGTTTGTTAAACAGGAACAAACAAGAGTGCAAAGAATTGGATAAAGGCTCAAATTTATTTAAGAGAATGGTAGTCCGCAAATGGCGAGACTCCATGGATCTTTACAAATTTGACATTGGTGATATACATGGAAAAAGGGATACATTGAACATAATGACCGTTTCTGCACCAACTCTGAATCCACTATATTCGAAACTTTAGTTGATGATGACTGAGCGAGAATCTTTGACAGATGACAGTTGTAGAACAAGGTCTTGTCAGGATGCAGTTACTTGCCAAATCCCTAATTTTTGCCTAGATTGCCCTAGGGTGAGGTACTCAATCTAGCGGGATATACATATTCACTTTTTTTCATGTCTCTAACTTTTGCCTGGACCGCCCTTTCGGGTTTTCAATCCACCTAGACGCTCATTTTTGTCTAAGTCGCCCTTTTGGGTTTTCAACTTAGCGAGCTATTCTGTTTTTATTTTTAGGCAAAGTATTTCTTGACTGCATCTGAATTCACAGGACGTGTGAAATCCTCCCCATCCACAGTTGTGAGCAACAAAGCACTGCCTGAAAAGGCTCTCTTAACAACGTATGGACCAATCGTCTAAGAGAATAATCTCTTAGCCCTCTCAAGTATTCAGACTGCGCATAGTCACTTGAGGAAATAGTTTAAGCAAAAGTAAATTGTAATGTAAAGTGCTTCTAACAACAAGGAAGTATTATAGAAAATATGAGAGCAGTAGCTTTTCACGTAAGAGCAGTAGCTCGTGAAAAAAAGTGAGAGAATGAATGATATTTCTGTGTGTCTCAGGTGTATTCTTTAGAGAAGTAATCAGCCCTTTATATAGTCGTTGTGAAGGACCGTTGGAGTGATGACAGAATCTTGGTCATTGAAGAATAATTAATGTCATTACTTCTATTATTTCTTTCTAAAACCATTTTTTCCACCTCATTATTTCTTTCTTTAAATAATTTCTTTCCATAATTAGATTCTTTTCGGTTACACAATCTGGACTGGTGAGTTTGTATCAGAGTCTTTGATATACCAGAGTTAGTCTTCAGAGGATGACTATGTCTGACTTCATTAGAGCTTCTTAGTGCTCTAGACTTCTTAAGTATCAGAGTCTGAATCCAGTAGTCTTTTTTCGGAGCTTCTGACTTCTTACTGTTGCATTGGTATCTGCGTTGATCAGAATCAGAACCTTCTAGACATATTCCTTTCTGAGTGGCGTCTGATCATCTAATACTTTATAATTGATGTAATTTTGTATCTGATGTATGGTCAGAATCCTGCATAAATGTTCAGAGTCCTACACACTAAGAAAAAATCTCGTAAGAGTACCATTTTTGGTTTCATCCTTTGTTATCATCAAAATCTTAGAGATATATTGTAGAACCAACTTTGTTCTTACAAAACGTCCCTCTATGACTCCTTCCTCAAGCCTCATCCCCATGTTTACCATTTCGGTAAAGTCACTGGGGGCACTAGCAATCATTCGTTCATAGTAAAATGAACTCAGAGTTTTCAAGAATATCTTTGTCATTTCTTTTTTCTCCAAAGGAGGAGTAATCTGGGAAGACAACTCCCTCCATCATTGTGCATACTCTTTGAATGTCTCTTTGTCCTTTTGACACATACACCTCAGCTGGTCTCTATCAGGCGCCATATCCCTGTTATACTTATACTGCTTGAAAAAAGCCTCCCCCAGGTCATTGAAAGTGTGAATGATGGCACTGTCCAATCCCATGTACCAACGAAGCGCAGCGTCGGTCAGACTATCTTGGAAGTAGTGAATAAGCAATTGATCATTATCGGTCTGAGTAGACATCTTGCGAGCATACATCACGAGATGACTGAGCGAACAAGAGTTCCCCTTATACTTTTTAAAGTCAGGTACTTTGAACTTCACTGGGATCTTGACGTTGGGCACTAAACACAACTCGGCAGCACTTTTTCCAACCAAATCCTTACCTATCAGCGTCTTCAATTCCTTGTGCAACTCAAGAAATTGATCCTTCATTTAATCCATTTTCTCATAAACATCCGGACCCTCAGACAGCTCAGAGTGATAAATGATGTCCTCTACGCGAGGCAAGCAGTGCACAATGGGAGGAGGCACAGACATGACCGGGCTAGATGCCGGCATGGAAGCAAAGGTAGGCGCAAAGCCTTCGGGCACAAAGATGGACGACATTCCCCACGGGAATCCGGCAGGCATAGTTGGCGCGAAATGTGCGGCCGCAGCAGGCCTGGTAGAGGTAGCCACCTCTGAAATAACAGTCCTCGCAGAAGGAGTTGCAAGCGTTGGAGAATATTGACTATGAGCGGCAAGAACTGACTCCATTATGGCAGTCAGGCGGGCGATCTCGTCCTTCAGCTCTCTGTTCTCTTGCTCTAGGTGCTCCATGATTCTCAGATGATTGGCTCGGGTATTGTACCGGTGAGTCAGCTTGGCTAAAGCACAGAAGAAACACCAATCAGACATCTGGCAGAAACTTGCTTATGCAAATGATGCATGAAATGCAATCCTTAGACTCCAACTGCAACTCTTCATGCTTCTTTCTCAAAGCATGGAAACGCTCTTCCCACATGTCCTTCTCTTGCTTCATCTTGATGAACGCGCCTTACAACTCCTCTACATCTTGGTTAGGGAGAATTAATGGCTCAACCACAACCGTTGACATAGGTCTTTCACAAGGATAAGGCATCTTCAACTCCAAAGCTCTCTTCTTCACCCAAAGAGTGTAAGCTTCCAAAGCTACACAATTGCACGGACCAAGCTCGGATCTTCCTTTCCTATGCACATTATGCCAAGCATGCACAATCTTCTGCTTGAAATGTTGGGATCTTTACCCTCTTGATAGAGAAGACTTTCTAACAAAGTGTTATTAGGCTTGTCTCTCAAGGGGAACCCAAGTTGTAGACGAGCCAAAATAGGGTTGTAGTTAATTCCTCCTTGTGTACCAATGAGAGGCATATTAGAGAATTCACCACAACTATCAATAATCTCCAAACTACTCAAAGACGGATCATACCAAACTATATCATCATTAGTGAGAGACATAAGTCTCTGAGACCACCTTAGACATTGTTTGTTCTCCACAAAAGCAGGTGTCTAAGGCAAGTGTGAAATAAACCACTTGTACAGAAGAGGAATGCAACAGACAATCGTTCCACCACCTTTAGAATTCCTTAGATGTAAAGAGAAATACATATCACCCAACAAAGTAGGCACATGATTCCCAATCAAGAATAGTCTAGTGGCGTTAACATCAACAAAACCATAAATATTAGGGAACAAAGCTAATCCATTAATGAGCAACACAAAGTTAACTTCAAAAGCGTCCACACTACCGACCTGAGCAAAGGCAGTAGCTTTCTTGATGAGGAAATCAGATGGCAACCCAAAAATAATCCTCCTTTCTTCACCCAATGAGCCTCTATCTCAGACTTCTTTAAGTGAAGAGCTTCAGCAATAATACTAGATCGGGGAATCTTCTCCAATCCACTTAAAGGCACTCTACTAGAAACAAGTATCCCCAAAATATGAGAATACTCCTCCAAGCTAGGCACAAACTAAAAATCAGGGAAAGTGAAACAACGGTAGAGAGGATCATAGAACTGCACTAGCACACTCAAAAGTCCTTCAACCACATCAGCATACAAGATAAATAAAAGCTTCCCATGACGTTGTTTAAAGTCCAAGGGATCTAATACAAATCATTGTCAAGATCTATCCTCCATCATTTTGTTTTTTATTTTCATTCTTAGACATTCTTTGGAGAACACTCAACCCACTTATCACAAGCATGGATCCTTGAACCAAGACATCTTCCAAAGGAAGTAAAAAAGGCCAAGTTTCTATACAATACCATGAAAGAGGGGAGACTTACAATCTGACTAACTAGAATGCTATGCCTTTTATGTCACAAATTTAGCGCTATGTTAAGCAATCGTAATTGGACTTATGTAGAAGTCACAACTATTTTTAGGTCGGGCAATAGAATTTTGGTATTGATGCATGTTAGAGACATAGTATTATGAACTATGCTCATGAAACATACCACACAAGGAAAGAATATGAAAAAGCTGTGGCCTAATCTCATCCATACTCATGTTAATTTTTCAATTAACTAGCTTTAGGACTTTGAGATATCATAGTCCAAATGAGATCAATGAATCAAGAAGGAGAATGAGATGAAGAGGGAGGGGAATAGATGAAATCTCAAATTGATCAAAGGAGGACTTTTACCAAATTAATATCATTCATTCATTTTGGGAGATGTAATATACATTCCATCAATCCCCTAAATCCAATGATATTAATTTGACAAAGTCAAATCAACCTTGATCGAGGCCCAACAGCAAGAGTCGAACATAAACAAGTCATCACAATTGGTCAACAAAATTATTTGGCATTTATTCCAATTGAAAATACTAAAATAATGAATTTAAATTAAATATGGTTTGTCAAATTCCTAAAACCTCATCAAAACACCAAATAAATGGCCATGACATTTATCATAGGTCAAACAAGCTCAAAGGACCTTGGAGAAAAAAATCCAGGTTTTTTAAAGACTTAAAAGTATTTTTAAATAATTAAAAACAAATGAAAAATAAAGTAAATCATGAAAAATGTTAATAATGATCCAAAAACTAATTTTAATTTAGAATATGAAAGAGGAAAATATTTCAAAATTTTGGGCGAAACTCTCATATTTTTTGGATCAATATTAAAATTAATATGAATTAATGAAAATGAAATTCAAATAATCAGAAAAAACGTGGACGACTTGATCTCCCTCATTAATTGAGATGGCAGATCAAGTGGCCACCAACGCGCGTTCCATGGTGCGCCTGAGTCAAATGTCCACGCGCTTGGTAATTAAAACACACGCTCATGATTAAAACAATTTAAACTCATCCAATGGCTGAGGACCACGCCACATCATTGCTAGAGCAAAGCGTCAGTCGTCTTCTCAGGCGACCTTGGCTGGACTGGTCCATTCATCACCTCAACAAAAATGAAAAAGGAGGACATAATCTGAAAGGAAAAATGGTGTAGATCATGAATATCACCTCAATTTTAACTAACTCCTAACATATATAAAGATATGAAGAGTTGAAATTTGAGGTATGTCAACTAAGTTGCTTTGATTTGACCTCTAAGCAACTCAATCTTCTTGCCTACATTGGTAGGAATTCAGACAACCAAAGAATCAAGAGACTTGAGCAAGATTGAGAGAGAATCAAAGAGATGAAGTTTTCTGAAAATTACCTTCAATGCAGTGCAATTCTTGAGGTTGTTTGCTCCAAACATGATCTGATCACACTTGAGTAGCTAGCAGGAAGTGATTGATGAGGTTGCAAGGCTTTGGATCCTGGAGTTTTTTAATCTCCAACAGTTGATATTCAAACTAAAATTTCAAGTTGAAATTTATCAGGTTTTCCTTTGGAATGAGAGGGTTTCAATGGGGGGCAAAGCTGGCGCGCAAGGGGTGTTCAATTCCGACGCTAGAGGTCTCTATTTATAGCTGCATCTCATGATATTTTCACCTTCAAATTCACTTTCCAAAATAGGCAAATGGTGATGCATGGGTGCATGGGCGTGTACAGGCCCATGAGATCATTGCTTAAGTTCCACAAATAAATATGAGAGAGTCTGAAATCAACTTGGATTGCAAGGTAAGTGTGTGTGAAGATTTGAAGTTTGATCTTTGCCAAATGATGATACCATGTCCATGCCATGTGCAGCCCTAATAATTCTTGTCCAAAATGGATGAACTTCGACTTTTTGGAAAGGTTAGATCAAGAGGAACAACTTTCATGTTCAACACTTTTCGATTTGGAGTGTGTATCATGATGAATTTTAAGGTGGAAGTTTGTAAATTTTAACATGTTGAAAATGTTTCTAAGTATCAAGCCATATATCTCAATATTCCACCTTGCTTAACTTTGTATATGAGCCTCAAATGAGAAAAGTGTCTTCATCAAAGTTGTATATATTTCAAATACCTTAAAAATGGTAACCAGTTTCATGTCATTTAGATTTGAAATGATAGAGTTATGCATTTTTGAAGTTTGGAAAAATCACTTGTTCAATGGTATAGGTCAAAAGGGACCTATAATGTAGCCTCATATCACATGCTCATAAAAGTGGAATTAGCTCTCACTCCAAACATTGAAGTTGAAGTAGACATCTTGAATTTTACTCTGAAACTTGGAAATCTTTGATCTTATAAAAATTGAGCAAGTTATGGCCTTGGGAAGTTGACTTTCAAATTAGGGTTTAGACAAAATGACCTATAATGTTTCAACATAGAAAATGATTTTCCAAGAAAAACTAGCTCTAGGTCTCAACATGAAAGTTGTTTGGAATGACATTTAGAGTAATATTTATCTTGGAATAATTTTCATATGGTGAAAATTGTAGGAGATAGGGTCTAGGGAGACCCAATTTTGATCAGATGAATTCATCTGGCCAACCCCCATCAACCAACTTGCTAACCTTCAATTCTCTTGACTTTCTAGGCTCATGGTGTAACACCCCGATAAAAATAAGATAATTATTTAATTTAAGTTAATAGTATATTTATTAATTTAATTAAATAATTGGAATATTATTTGGAATTATTATTATTGGAATAATATAAATTGGAATAATAAGTTGGAATATATATAAAGAGTTCCATTTGGTAAAAAGGGTTTTTCACGTGGAAACCAGAGAAGCGACAGAAAGTGAGAAAAGGGCAAGGAGGAAGAGCAAGAGAACGAGGGTTGAAGAAGGGAGAAGCTTGAAGCTAAAGGATTTGCCGGATTAACTCAGGTAAGGGGGGTTTATCGTCGTTTAATGGGTATTATGGGGGTATTATTGGGGTCTTATAGTTCTCTTATTAAAGGAAAAATACTGATTGGGTTTAGACCTTTATCAATCTCAAATTATTTTGACACTATTGTAGAGCTCCCTGTGCGAATAATTTTCTTTCGTCAATGAATCTTGACTTAATTCTCCATACATTTTTTTCAAAATAATTTAGAAGAAAAATGATTGATTGGATTTAGACTTTCCTCAGTCTCTGATTATTTGAACACTGTTGTAGAGCTCCCTATTTTAATACTTGTCTTTCGCCTAAAATACTTTCAACACATCAAACCTATCTTTTTCTCTCCCCCGTGCGATCGAAATTTTTTCACAAATGAACATTGTTTAGTCCTTTCTAATGCGTATACAAACTAGCACTTAAGCATCCACCACGAGCATGCAAGCCAACATTTAACCATTAGAATGCGACCTAAACATATGTTTACTAAAATTAATCAACCAACACTTATTTGCTACACATAAGTACATCGCTTTTAATTCCTCATTGTACCTGAGGATATGTAGGAGCAAGACTCGCAATCTTGTCAAGCACATTAATAAAAAAAAACTTTTTCTGACCCCTTTCTTTTTTTTCTTTAATATTTTATCACTCGAAGGAAATGATTAATGATAGCTAACATTCAATCATAAATTTAACTAAAAGGTTTCATTGAGTACAACAGACGTGAGGGGTGCTAATATCTTTCCCTTGTGTAATCGACTCCTGAACCTGAATTTGGTTGCGATGAACATCTTATTTTTCTCTTAAAGGTTTTATAAATATTTTCCCTTTCCTCTTTTGGGATAAAAAAAGTTCGGTGGCGACTCTTCTCAAATATTTTTTCCACAAGCATGTGAGTGCCTCATGAAGGATCATATTTTTCGAGATGCAACAAATTTCCTGTTCGAAACAATTACCTTCTCTTACAACATAAGGCAACATGCAATGGGATGACCGAAAAACTTGGCAGACATATCTGTAAGACCCCAATTTTGACCCTAAGATCCCTCATGCCATCTCATCATATGCATTGGCATTGGGATCACACCTTGACATTCTCCTTACCTTCATTCATTGGGTTTGCATTGGGAGAGGTCACCAAGCACTTTATATTGTATCATACTTTATTTTTTTTATTTACTAACCAAAATACCAAAAAATATGTCAATGTATAGTTTGTTGCTTTTGTAGGTAGTGTGTATGCTCACCTATGCCCTATCAAGCTCATATCTAGGGTTTAAGACCCTCAATGCAAGAAGATCAATCAAGAAATGGTTCACATTAGCTCTAAGTATCATATATGGATCCCCATGATCTTCACATGTTATTTTGATCAAGAAATCATCAAGAGTTTGGAGTTTGTTTGCCTTGGAAACCCTAATTCATCTGGGTAGCTTACGTGACTTCTTCAACAAGTTTCTTCAATAAGTTTCTTCAACAATTGAACAAATATATCCAGGGGTACTTAATATTACATCATCTTATGCATATATGATCCTCCATGAGCCCCAAAAGTTAAGAGAATATCAAGCTAGCAAGTTGGTTCATGGTGGTTGACCAGAGAAAGTCAACTAGTCAAAACTAGGGTTCCCTAGACCCTATCTCCTACAATTTGTGTCATATGTAAATTATTCCAAGAGAAAAGTTAATCTAAATGACATTAAAAAAAACTTTCATGTTTAGGTAAGGAGCTAGTTTTTCTTGAAAAGTCATTTTTTATGGTGAAAGATTATAGGTCATTTTGTCTGAACCCTAGTTTGGAGGTCAACTACCCAAGACCATAACTTTTTCATTTTTTATGATATGAAAGCCATTAAACTTTCATGATCAAAATAAAGATGCATACTTCAACTTTTATGTTTAGAGGAAGTGCAAATTCAACTTGTAAATACATGTTCCAAGAGGAAACATTATAGGTCCTTTGGACCATTACCATTGAATAGGTGATTTTCCTCAACTTCTAAAATGCATAACTCCTTCATTAAAAATCTAAATTAGGTCAAATTTGTGATAAAAATTGAATAGGTTTGAAATATCTACAAGTTTTATGAAGGAACATTTCTCATTTGAAGTCCACATAAAAAGTTATTCAAGGTAGAAGAAGTGAACATTTGACTTGGGACTTAGAAAATGTTCAAATATGTTTAATTTCCCAAACTTCCACCTCAAAATTCATCATGATCCATGTTTCAAATGAAAAAATGTTCAACATGAAAGTTGTTCCCCTTGATCTCACCTTTCTAAAAAGTCCATAAGCATCTCATTTGGCCAAAGTATGAGGGACTTGCGGATGGGTGCAATTTAAAGCAGCATTTGGTTGATTTCAAGTTCCAATTTTCACACACATTTGCATGGGCTTCTAACATGATTTTAGCATGAAGTACATTGAACTTTGGATCAGATTACATCATCTCATAGGCCTAGTGCACGCTCATGCATCCATGCAAGAGAGGAATTCAAATTTTGGCAAAATTGGAAGTGTGCAAATATCAATCTCATAGCCTATAAATAGAAGTGCAATGTGATCAGAACTTCATCAACACCTTGCCCAAGCTTCTCTAGACCAATTCAAACCCCCACTACCATAGAATTTCTAAAGATTTCTCCAGAAATTCACTTCCCTTTTCATCTCAATTGGTTTCTGCAAGCAAGAGGAAGAGAAAGCAATCAAATCCAGATCAAGATCAAGTGAAATTAGATCAATTCGAATGTGAGATTTTAGAAACTTTTCTTCTTCAATTCTCTCTCAATTCTCCATTATTCTTTGTGATTTTTGGTCTTCTGAAGTCCTACCAATATAGGCAACAAGATTGAGTTTCTTTGAGGTCAAATCGAAGCAACTTAGTTCATGATCCTCAAAATTCAAATTGTTGTATCTTTATAAATACTTAGAATTGGACAAATTTGAGGCCAGATTTGAGCTCCTGATAATTTTTTCTTTAAATCCATGTCTTGTTTTATTTTTATTTTTGTGGAGGTTGGTGGTGGCCAGTCCGGTGAGGTCCACCGGAGAAGACAACCGGAGCCGTAGCTCCGGTGGTGTGGTGGCATGCTCTTATCCATCAGATCGCCTCTCCATCTTCTAATCTCATGTGTTGCTTTTAATTACTAAGCCTATGTCGCGTTGACTGCAGTTCATCATGGAATGCGTGCTTATCAGAATCTGATTTGCCACCTCAATTAATGAGGGAGATCAGATGACTCTCATTTTTTTGAATTTTTGAATATTTCATTTAATCCATTATTTTTTAATGAATTCATATTAATTTCATTATTAATCCAAAAAATATAAGACTTTCACCAAAAAATTCAAATATTTTCCTCTTTTATTTTCTGAATTAAAATTATTTTTTGGATTAATATTGATATTTTTCATGATTTAATTCTTTTTGTGCATATTTTTAATTGTTTGTAAATACTTCTGACTTTTCAAAAATTGTGAATTTTTTTGTCTAAGGTCCTTTGACCATCATTGACCTAGGATAAATCTCTTGGCCATTTATTTGGTGTTTTGAAGAGGTTTTAGGTTTTTGATCAAACATAATATAATTTAAATGCATTTTAATTTGGTTTTTTAATTGATTAATTGTGAATAATTTATGTTGATCAATTTTTATTGACTTGTCAAGTTTGCCTATGCGTTTGGGCCTTGGTCAATGTAGCGGGGTATTCGTTACCATTAGAGATATTGACTAAATCCAAGGTAAATCACACAAGTTGAGTCGCCACCGCACTTCTATTTATCCAAAGGAATGGTTAGAAAGCGAACAAAAACCTAAAAATTTTATCGAATCAAAAACTAGTAAAAGAGAGTCAGAGATCTGGGTAAGGGGGTTGGTTATGCAATGGGAAGGTGTTAGGCACCCAAAACATCCTTGGTACTCCTAGGGAGCCCTTTTCACACTTGTTGTAAGGTTGTTGTTTTGTGAAAGTTTACTTGTGCAAACATGATTGAAGAGATGAGAAAAGGAGATACAAGTTTATTTACATTTTGTGTTTGAATGGATAAACCCATTGCCTACGTACCATCTTAAAAAGATTAGGATCAAAACCTCGTAGTTCGGGGTAAAAATCTCAAAATGAGTTGGTGAATTGATTTGGTCCAAAAGCCTTAAGGTCTTTTGTTATCTAAGGGAGAAAACTCAACCTAAAACCACAAATCCACCATGCGAGGAAAGCTTCAACATGCTAGTGAGGGGTTAACCCTATAATAAGCATGGAAGACTCATTGTCCATCATAAGGATATAGGTGAGTATTACATCTACCACAAAGATAACTCAAACCTAATAGCTAAAGGTTATGAAAAAGTTTGGATTAGAAAGTGGCCCTTGAAACCACAAAAAGGTATTTGGATGGGTTATATTTACCAATTAGAAGTATGTACAAAATGGTCAAAGTTGATTTAAAGGTTCAATTCAAAATAAGTATTAGGAAAAGAAATTTTGAAAATCAAAAGCATAAGGCTTTGGTTTCTAATGTTGAAAACAAAGGTTAAATGTTTGCACAAAAGTTTTGGCTTGGGTTAGAGTGGAGAGAAGAAGAAGGGCTAAAATCCTAAGCATACAAGAGATAAGGGAGAAGAGAACAAAACCACACAAGGAGTTCCTCTCTTGAGATCATATTGATGATCCAAGTAGATCCCATCCTTTGGAATAAGCAATCACAAGCATAAACTCAAGCAATCAATAGTCAAAAGAACTCTTGAGAAGACTCCTCAATGTATCTTGGATCTCTCTCTCTTAGAAGCTCATGGTAATGGTTCTTCAATTAAGCTCAAGTTGGAACTCCTACCACAAGAAAACACACATCAAAAGGTTCTATAATACAATCAAAGAATGGACAAGAGGGAGTTTAGAATATGGTCCTTTCAAAGTTCATCCTTAAGCTTTAAGCATTCTAAAGACATGAGGCCTAGTTGCTCTTTGACATTTAAGCACTCTAAAGGCATGAGGCCTAGTTGCTCTATAAACTCCATTTGCTAGGGTAAGGTCCTAAAATCTAGGTCCATTTTGTCCAATTCTTTTCATTTGGTTCATAACAATCAAAACAAAACACAAGCACAATAGTATATACACAATTATGTGCTCAAGTGAGCAAAAGGCAAATGGCATTAACATAAACATGTGCTCCAATGAGCAAAGGAAAAAGAAAATGAATAATATGTGCAAGAATAGTAAATTGCATAAAAGTAAAGTGCATAAAGTAAATGTTAATTGTTAATAGTTAGTGTTAGTAGTTAGTGTGCCATAAGGCAAATTTAGCGCTATGTTAAGCAATCGTAATTGGACTTATGTAGAAGTCACAACTATCTGAGGCCGGTCAATAATAATGTAGGCAACAACACAAGTTAGAAGTCTTGATTAGTGAACCAAGTTCCAACAACTTGCCATGCCAAAAAGAAGAAGAGAATTGATCTTGTATTGGTTTAAGTCTTTTGCATGATTTAGGAAGCAACCTATCCTTAATGCAAAACCATTCATTTGATCAATTGATCAAGATGAATTAGATTTGAATCAAGGAAGATTAAGCCTCCCTAATCAATTCTAACTTATCAACCTTTAACTCATTGATCAAAAAAGAAAAAGAAAAAGAAGAAAGAGATGAATAAAGGAAAAGGAAAATGGAAAGAATAAAGTGCATAAGGTGAAATCAAATGTACCAATCCATATGTGTTGACCAAATGACATTGAAAGTCAAAGTCAAACAATGAGAAATCAGAAATGAGATAAAGATTGGAGGTCACATGATAAGCAAAATATTTTTTGGCATTTTTAATATTGAAATAAACTTGAATTAAAAATAAAAGAGAGGTCAAACTTCAAAATCACCTCAAATCAACCTTGAAAGGTCCAAGTGATTTATCCCAAGTTCAACAAGGTCAAACAAAGTTTGACAAAAAATTTCAGCATTTTAAAAAGTCAGAAACTATTTTTAATCAATTAAAAATGAAGAAAAATAACCTAATTGAACTAAAATCTCAAATAAATCTCAAATCAATTAAAAAATTGATGAGAATATTTTTCATAGATTCATCATCATTCAAATAGGTTAGGAAAATATTTTTGTATTTTTTGAATATCAAAAACTAATTAAAATGAATTAAAAATAACCAGAAAAGAGAAAATTCACAAAAAATACCAAATGACAAAATAAAAAATATTAAAAATCAAAATTAGAAACTAAAAATTATTTGGGGAAGAATGCAATTGGTCCCATAATTTTTGGATTTAAAATGAAGAAGATATGAATTTTTGAAAATAATGGAAATAAAAGAAATAAAATCAGAAAATAGGAAATTCAAAAAAACCAGGAGCGTTAGATCTGAGCTCATTAATTGAGTTGGCAGATCATACGCTCCAGAAGCGCGCCTCCACCATAGGCCGAAATCCAACGCGTAACACTTAGCATTAATAAAAGTCAAAAGATCCAAGGGCTAGGATATAAACTGGAAATCAGATCCAACGATCCACAACGCATCTGGCAAAGGGACAGCCACCAGAGCCACCTTCTTCTCCGGTAAGCATGAAGATTCTGGTGATATTTGCAGGTTTTCAAACCTTCATCATTTTGCACGATCCTTATATCAAAATAAAGCTGGGGTGATGTACATCACCCCTGTAACCTTGAATCACACTCAAGATTCCTATAGAGTAAGAAATCTGAGATGGAAGATTCAGGTATGAAAAATGCAGTTCAATAAAACACAAAATTGAAGCTACCACTAGCTTGCCTCTCAAGTGAGGACTTCAGAAAACACAATGGCCAGGCAAATAGATCAAAGAGTAATGAGTTTCGAAGAGAAACCCAGTTGATGATCAACCTTGGATTCTGGAAATTTGAGCTTGCTTCCTTGCTTCCTTTGGCAAAACAGAAGTGCAATGGACTAAAGGATGAAGGTCTAGAAGCTTTAGATCCAAAGATTCAACCAGATGTAGTTGAATTTTAGATCTGAAAAATTTGAAGAAAAGTGAAATAGCTTCTTTGTTGAGAGGTTAGGTTTTCAGTTCAGCAGCATTTCAGGTTGATTCATGGATGAAATTTGAATGGAGTAAGGCTTCTATTTATAGATGGAATGGCAAGGCAAGTGTGATTCAATCCGTGTGCATGGAATTGGACATTCATTGCATGGGCTTGCATGATCATTCAAAAGGCCCATATTCAATGCCAAATGCAATCTGAAATCATACCAAAGTGAAATGGACGTGTAATCTGAATGGTAATTGCTTGTGCATGGAATTTTGAGGTGTTATGCATAATTGAACCAAAAACTTCCCTTCTTCGAAAATACCATTTGCCAAATCCAAACATGATCATGTGAGTAATGGTTGGAAAGGTTTTGATGTAAGGAACAATTGTTATGTTGGGAAAAAATCCATTTGAAGTGTGGAAATTGGTGAAATTTGAGTTTAAAGTGCAAGGTGCAAAACATTTAAAGGCAAAGTTTCTAAATTTGGCCAATGTTCAAGCCCCTCTGTTTCAGTGATGCAAACCTCATATGAAAAAACCTCCAACATCAAAGTTGTAGATATTCTCAAGACAATCAAAATGGACTTAAATTTTGCATCATTTGGATTTTTTATGAAAGAGTTATAGGCACTTGAAGTTGGACTTTTTTGCCTTTTAATGCATTTGGTCCAAAAGGACCTATAATGTCTTGCATTATCACATGTATTTCCTTTAAGATTTTGAAATCTTGTTCAACATAGAATTTGAAGTAGACATCTTAAGATTTCTAATTCATTTAATCCCACCTCAAAATCATAAAATATGAATGAGTTATGTCTTTGGGAAGTTGACCCAAAATTAGGGTTTCAGTCAAAATGACCTATAATGTCTTGGAATGGGAGATGACCTTCCAAGATTCAAATCAATTTTTGTTGAACATGAAAGTTGTTCATATTTTCCTTAAGAACATTTTTGCTTTTGGGATCATCTCCATTTTACCAACACACAAAAAGTTAGGTCTCAGTGTATTTCAAAATAGTCAGATGAATTGACTTGATCAACTTCTCAAGTCCATGACTCATATCTTGATGAATTGATGATTGAGGATACTCAAATAAGTTCAAATATGCATGAAATGATGAGTTAAAGAACTTCCCTTCGTTGCATTTGATCATGGACTGAGGTTGCTTCAAGAGCAAGGCATTGTGGTGCACAGGTGAATTAGGGTTTCTTGGAGGACAAACCTCAAACCCTTTGACTTGCTTTTGATTAGAATGATGAATTGAGATGCTAGGGAGGCATATTTGATGGAGGAGAACTTTGGGAACCATTACCATGCTTGCTTTCATCTCCTCTTGACCTTATCATTGCACAAAAGATCTCGTTGAAGCTTTGGATCTTGTGATTGCTCAAGCTACAAACAAAAGATGTTAGTGACATATTATTGTGCTTTTGGTTAGTAAACAAAGTGAGAAAACCAATAATATACAATTCAAGAATGCTTGGTGATCTCAAACCACTCACAAGAGGTCCCGCCCAAAGGCAAAGGGAACCAAGATGCTATGATCCTTGAGGCAAGATGCAAATGCAATGCTATGGTGCCATGAGGGATCTTAGGGACAAAATTGGGGTCTTATAGTCAAGGTTGATTTGACTTTTGTTGGATTAAAATCATTGGATTTAGGGGATTGATGAAATGTACATTTCATCTCCCAAAATGAATGAGTGATTTTAATTTGATAAAATTCCTCCCATGACCAATTTGTGTTTGTCTCATCTCCCCTCCCTCTTCATCTCTAATCCCATTCTATCTCATCCCTTCCATTGGCCAATGACATCTCAATATCCTAAGGCTAATTGGTTCAACAATAACTTATGTTAAATGAACCAATACAAGTATGGATGAGATTAGGTCCATCCTTTGATCATTTTCTTTTTGAGTGTGGTATGTTTTAAGAGTGTGGTTCGTTATATCATATCTCTAACATGCATTAGCATCTAAATTTCTATTGCCCGACCTCAGATAGTTGAGACTTCTACATAAGTCCAATTACGATTGCTTAACATAGCGCTAAATTTTGACCCAAAAGGCATGGCATTCTAGTAAGTGGGATTGTAAGTCTCCCCCCTTTCATGGTATTGTATGGAAACTTGACCTTTTTTCCTTCCTTTGGAAGATGTCTTGGTTCAAGGATCCATGCTTGTGAATAGAGGGTTGAATGTTCTCCAAAGAATGACTTTATCAATTGAGAAGAAAAACAATAGTAACATCTAATCAACTAACATCTGACTAACTTTTGTTCTTATAGCTTTTAATTTCAAGTCATTTACTTTATGTCATTTAAATTCAAGTCGTTTACCATTTTCCATTTACATATCATTTAACTTGTTTATGTTTGTGGCATTTCCCTTTGCTCATTTGAGCCATATATTGTGATTGTATATATTTGTTTGTGTATCCTGTTTGTGTTTGTGGTCTTAGGACCTTAAAATACCTAATAAACAACAAAAACCCTAAAAAATGTTTGTGTGGACTGTTGAGTTTGATCTGAGCTTTGGACTTAGTATTAGGCAACATTCCCTATCCAAAAGGACTTGGTCAATGCCAACATTTCTGAAACCAAGTTATTGTGATTTAAGCCCTCATCTGATTCAAGTATTGGGATCCTCTTAAGTGCATCTGCCACATGGTCTTGATGCAAATGTTACTTTGAACCTGTGTCTAATGCCTTATTCTGAGCCATTCAGGGAGTATGTCATCTGATACATGGCAAGATTAAGAAGAAGACTATAAAGTGGCTAGCTTGGATGTGGCTATCTTTATTTGATACATTGCTCTTCATTTTGCTAGTTGCTTATTGATATTGTTTGATTCCAAAGTCCAAAGGAAAAATGGGTTTCTATATGACACTCTTGTTTATTGGATTGCATCCCACTGGTCAGATCTTTTTAACTCTTAACGTTTAAATTTTTGCTTAGGATTAGTCTCTTCATCTCCTCCCATTTCTTAAATTTCAAATCTCTCCCCATTTTCAAAATCTTCTTTGCTTGTGATTTCTAAACTTAGACTTTATTGTAAATTAGAAACTTTGGCCTTATGCCATGGCATTTTTGAACTCTTTTCCTAAATCAAACTTGTAAATGAACTTAACCATATTGATTTAAAATTTCAAAAGACAAAAAGAACTAACACTCATTCAAACTCTTTTAGGCCTTTTTGTGCCTCTTTTAAAACTTTAACTTTTGATAAAAGCAAATCCACTCATTTTAAAATTGTCCGAAGGTCTTGTCAAACACAAAAATATAATTAATGAATTCTTTTCTAATCCTCACACCCTATTTGTTGCAAACATCTTTTATACCAAAAACACATACACACATAAAAAAGGGCTCTCTAGGAGTACCTAGGACACTTTGGATGCTAACACCTTTCCTCTGTGTAACCAACCCCCTTACCTGTAATCTATGGCATTTTATTAGTTTTGATTTGAAAACTTCTTATCTTTGAGTTTTGTTCGTACTTTTCCCTTTTCCTTTGGAAACAATAAAAGCGCGGTGGCAACTCTGGTCTTATTGAAGTTAAGTTTATCCATAGCTTAATGGTCATGAATTTACCGCTACAATATCATGGTTATGTAAACCACAAATCACATTAAATTTCCATTTGTTATTTACCAAAATATAACCACATAACTTAAAGGGAAACTCACATTTTTTGAACCAGTGTCATCTCGTTTGAATTTTCGTAGAGGAGTTATACACTTCCCACTTATTTTGTATCTCATTCTCACAAATGCAAGTCTTTTATCTTAACCATTACCAGGCCTTCCGATTATAACACCCAAATCCAAATTTGGATGCCTCCGTGCAAATCCATTGGAGCATATGATCAGGAAACTTAAACTTTTGTCCATTTGTAAATTGGTTGTCAATATTTACCTCCTTCACATCAACACGTTTGGCATCCATAGTCACAATAGGTTCAATGAAAACATTAGGGTGCACCATATCTAATGCAAACAATAACATAAAATATTCAAAAACATATTCAAATGAACACTGAACAATTCTGGAAATGCACTTCCGTTCGAATTCATATAGAATTCAGAAATGCATTTTCAAAAGCAACATAACTTTTTTAGCTCAAAAACCATATTAATGTGGGAAATGAGGAATGAAATAAATGAGCTTTAACTAGAATTCTAAATTCTTTTGATCCTTTTGATGTGATGAAACACAAGAGTAAAGTTTTGGAGTGCAAATCTTGATTAAGAATGGAAGGACTTTTGTAAGGGTTTTCAGACAAATTGGTCTTTGATCAGGAGGAAGAAGAGAATAAGGGTTATGTTTTATTAAAAATCACATTTGACAGTTTCAAAAATGTACTTCTGAAATTGATTGACATGCAGAGGTGGCATGCTTTCAAATTCCCGCTTTACAAATCCAGAAACGCATTTCAAATTTTTCACTGAGTTGTTAAATTAGAAATAAATATGTAGGGTGAGTCCGAAGATGAATCTCCGAAATAAATTTTGGAAAAAATACGGGGTGAGACTCAAGTGGGAAGAAATTTTGTGACATTCGAGATGCGTCCGAAATTGAATTTTCGGAATTAAAGGGAGATTTTAAAAAGTTTATATGGTGTTTTTTCATCACATAGGGTGGGATAAGCAATTCCCTTAGGTTTTGTTTGAGAGTTTGGAAGGGAGTGGAAAAGAGGGTTTCGAAATATATTTTGTTTTTAAATATAGAGAAATTTTTAATTTTTTAAATACCATAATAACAAAAATTATATTTAAACAATTTGTCTAAGTCTTCCAAAAAAACCAAAATATTCCAAAACTCTCATCAAATTCAAATTTTGAGTTTCCCAAATTTCGGGGCTTTTGGTATTAAATAAACACAAATCCTCCAAAACCCTCCAAACTAAATTCTTTCTATTCTTTTTACTGAATCCCTCTTATTTTTCAAAGTCATTCTCTCCCCTCACCTCCAAACTCACAAACAAAACCTTACAGAATTAATAATTTAATTCTCTGACCCAATACAAATAAGTGGCTCAACCCCACAGGCAAGTGCATCTTTAAGATATTGCGATTTTTCACCATCAGTATTTATGTACTCAGGTTTGGGTCCAAAATGGAAGTTATAGTTCTACTTCTTAGCTTTTCAATAATGGTCACACGCTTAAATTGGATAAACCCAACCCAAAATGTGGCATGTAGAGTGAAACAATGTAAAGATGGACTTAAATTCGAAAATTACTTGGCAAATTCACTAAAGGTTAATTAAGATACAAATTTTTTTAACAATGAGAAATGCTAAAAAACATTCAATAGAATGTTATAAAAGTGTGAAAACTTAAACCGATTAATGGTTTGTAATCATCCTATTAGTAAAAATAACATTATTGCACCAAAGAATATAATTTTGCATTATATATATTGATTGATATACATTGTTGGTAACTAATATAATAGAAATTTCTATTATTATTTGAAAATGCTATATTATGTTAACATACAGGGCCGTCAGGGACCTTTCGTCCGCATATATTGAGTAAAATTTTTACAGGAATATTAATGTTTATTCCCAAAATATCACCTTTGATTGCTGTGCAAAGACAAGCATGGGCTTTAACATCAACAAGACCAGCAATGAGGGAGCAACATGGCTTGGATTGTGGAGCGCCAATTATAATGGACACCAAATCTTTCAACACATTGGCACAAACACGCAAATCAGGACATTTTGAACTAACTGCCACTTGAACATGGGCGGAGCTAAGACCAGCAGAGAAAAGGATGTTAACAAAAAAGATGACGATGATAATCGATGCAACACTCTTTGAGCCCATGTTAAAATTAGATGTTTTTATATGCTTTATGAATTCTTTTGAAATGTTTAATTCTAGTTGTGATTTGAATGAAGATTCAAGGACATTATTTATAGGCAAATTAAAGGAATTTTAAAATTATTTTAAAATCATTTTTTATTAGTGATTTTATTACTTTTTCCTTTGCTTCTAAGTTTATTATACATTGTATATAAAATATTGTATTTTATGTCTATTTATTATACAAATTTTTTTAATAATATAATAAATTAATAAAAAATATTAAAATTAATACTTGAGTTAATATTAAAAGAGTATTATGATGATATGACGTGTGTAAACTTGTCACCTACTCTTTTTCCATTTTAATTTAATTTCATAAGTTATATATCAATTAATTATATATCTAACAATGAGAAACTTCCAATTTTTTTTTGATAAAGAACAAAAACAAGGTTGTCCAAAAAAATCACTAATACTCTCTCTCTCCACATTATAAATAAAAATTAAAAAGACTTTGCTAAAATAATATTTTAAATTGTACTATTTTATTAAAATTGCTTTAATATTATATAAATTGTAACAACATCATATAATATTTTGTTTTTTGTAAAACCATATAGATCTTTTTATTAAACTATTTTATACATTTAAGAACTCTTAATACTCTCTATAAATTATATATAAAATTAAATTAAAAACATTGAACAAAACAAATTTACATTCTTTATCAAATTAGTTGTTAATTTATTAAAAATTCATAAACAAAATTATACATTATTTAAAGGTTCTTATTTTTAAAAAATTAAAAAAACCTTAAAAATTTATGATATATTATTATTAGGGTAAAATATGTTGTTGTCCTCCTAAATATCTCAAATATCATTTTTATTTCCTCGTAATATTTTCTTCAAAGAATGGTCCTCGTAAAAAAATTTATCCATATTTTTCACACTTTTGATCTCTCCTGCAACATAGCGACGGTTTTTACAATTTAACGACAAAATTAGTGATAGTTTTAGCGACGATTGATTACTTAACGGTTGGATTAGCAAAAAAATTAGCGATAGTTTTAATATTATGACCAATGGATGAAATTTTTTATAAAGACAATTGCTTAAAGGAAATATCTTGAGGAACTAAAAACGAAATTCAAGATATTTTAAAGGACCACAAACATATTTAACCATTATTATTATTATATATTTCATTTCAAATATATCAATATATATTTTAAATTATTTACTATATAATCATTTATCTAAAAATAAAATTATTACATAATTCTCCATACACAAAGCTAATAAATTATTATAACAAGGACACAATTATTATTATTTTGTAATATAAACATTTAAAATTTATACTAATTTATTACTAATAAATAGACTAAATTACCATTTAAATATTATTCTTTTCATATTCTTCAACTCCAAATTTTATTGTTAGTACTGTGAATTACAATTTCTAAATTCTTAAATTATTAGTATTGTTTTGGTCCCCTATTTTGTTAGTATCAATCTTTAAAATAGTCCACATTTTTTTTTCATTCACGAAAAATAATTTTTTATTTTAAATTAAAATATTTTTTTTATCATTTTTACAAATTTTTACTCAAAATTAATGACAGGTCAATTTTTAATAAATTGAAACATATGTTTTTTATCATTAAAAATTGATGACATATATAACATATAACTTATATATTTGTGTTTAAAGTTTCAAAAAAAATCTTATATGATAATTTTAAATGCAATAATGTGAGAGGTAATTATAACCATTTGAATTCAAAATAAAAAGATTAATTTCATAAACAATATAAAATAGAATGATATATATATATATATATATATATATATATATATATATATATATATATATATATATATATATATATATATATATATATATATATATATATATATATATATATATATATATATATATATATATATATATATATATATATATATATATATATATATATATATATATATATATATATATATATATATATATATAATAAATTACTTCCTACTATTACTATATAAATACATCAATAGGCATATTACATAATTATATATATAAATTATTGATTTATTTTAGTTATATATTCAAATGACATTATAATCAAAGTCTACATCTCATAACATTCTATCTAGTTAATTAGTTATTATAATAAATAAATTGCATATCATTAAATTTCAATAAATTTAAAATCATAGTAAATTATAAAAAGTTTAAAGAATTTAATAAAAAATTTAAAAAATAAATGGTTTTTTGGTAACACTATTAATAGGTTTTAAATAATAATTATTTTTCTCTTTCTATAAGTTGATGTTTCATAATTACTCCCTCAGTTTCTCAATATAAGTTTAAAAAGAAGTTTTAATAGTCTAAAATATAAGAAAAAAAACTATAATTATTACATTTAATGTCATTATTCATTCAATGTCATTATTCCAAATTTATCGCTATTTCTATTCATATATTTTTAAAGATTTTCAAAATAAAAAGTATGCATAAAATTAAAAAGAGGGTAAGATTTAAATGAATTCAATTATTTTTTAAAGGGTAAGTTTTTTTTGTAA
Organism: Lathyrus oleraceus; assembly: GCF_024323335.1. Classification (NCBI taxonomy): domain Eukaryota; kingdom Viridiplantae; phylum Streptophyta; class Magnoliopsida; order Fabales; family Fabaceae; genus Lathyrus; species Lathyrus oleraceus. Next base: position 279,953,871 of record NC_066583.1, on the reverse strand, counting down.
AGTAGGTTATATTTAAGACCGAAAAAAGTATTATTTTTCTCTTTTATTCAACCTATGACGTCTAATGATATTTATTGTATGACGTAATTAATTTGAATATATATATATATATATATATATATATATATATATATATATATATATATATATATATATATATGTATATCCTCTAAAGAATGGTTCTTCTAAATTTTTTTTATATCTAATACTTAAATCATCGTTAAAATTATCGTTATTTCAGTAGTTAAATATGAGAGATGAACCAATGTTTTATAAATCGAATTAAAAATTGAATCGGTAAAACTTGCGTTTTAAGGTTCTATTGGTTCAAACCGTTAATCCTACGGTTGAACCGTTTATTAAATAAACTAATAGTATAAAACTATATTTCATAAATATGTTACACATAATCATATGTTCACAACTTAATAAAATAAATATTTCAAAAATTCATTCCAAATTTAATACAATAATATTTATAGTATATATAATATTAATAACACAACATAGTTCTACACTTCATTTCAACATTTATTTAAAAATAATTTGACCAAATTAAAGAATTACAATAAACTAAACCAAATTAAAATAATAGAATATAATAACTAAAATATAATTCAAATTATTAAGAATGCCTAAATTAAAAAAGATAAAATACCATAAGTTAATAATATAATATACTTTATTAAACAATAAATAAAAGAATTTGAGTTGAACTATAACAAATAAATCTTAATTGACAGCAACAAACAATATTGACAGCAACAAACAATAATGAGTTGGATATCATGACTATATTTGAGAGAGACGGCGTAATGATGATGAAGTGTGGTTCGAAGAAAAACTATAATGGAGTGACAAAACTTAAAAATTTGTATGGTTATCATGACTATATGGAAGAAAAACTATAACGGACTTAAATATAAGGGGAAAAAACTATAATTATTACATTTAATTTCGTTATTCATTCAATGTCAAGGTATTCGCTATGGAAAGGTATTTTCATTTGAGTAAATGACTCTGAGAGACCTTTTAGGGACCACCTTTAAGGAATAGTACACACCTGTGAGAGGGGATATTGGGTTTTTTCTGCAGGAAACTAGGATCCTTCATTCCATTTATCTCTTATATACGTCGGACGTTTTATCCTATACTGAGTCACATGGATAGGTTATCTACATTTTCTAGATCATACCGGACTTTTGATCCTATATTGAGTTACATGGACATGTTATCTAGATTTTCTAAAGCATACCGTACTTTTGATCCTATATTGAGTTAAATGAACAGGTTATCCATATTTTATATATCATACCAGACTTTTGATCCTATATTGAGTTAAATGAACAGGTTATCCATATTTTATATATCATACCATATTATCCAGAATTTCCAAATTATACTGAAATTTTGATTGTATGATGCTTGCATACCATTTCATCATATTGAAATTATTGTTTGCATGTACATTTCCAAGGAACTCAAGAGATCATACTTTTTTGAATGGTCAATAGAGAATGGATTCTGTTAGAAGAAGCATTCGTAGTTACAAGTTCGTGGAGCCTCAGTTGAAGACTCTGAGAGGATGGGGGCTCGTTTGTTTCTTGATAATAAATAAGGTTTCAAGAAGACCTACGATAATATCCTTGGTATTCTTAACACTGAATTCAATACAACAGTTGTCCATACTCTTGTACAATTTTATGATCCTCCATTGAGATGCTTTACGTTCCAAGACTATCAGTTGGCTCCAACTCTGGAGGAATATTCACATGCTTTACGTACAAAGGATCTTCCTAAGTCTCACTATCTAGCTGAATTCCTTCACCTGGAGAAGAAGGAAGTGGAACTTAACCTTAAACCTAAGGGTGGGACTCATGGTTTTACTCTGAAGTTTTCTGGTAGGCAAGGTCGTTACCTTCACTGAAGCTGGAAGTTGGAGTGCTTTCAACATTGGTTTTTCTTTGTTCATATATGGGATTATGTTGTTCCTGAACATGGAAGACTTTGTGAATTTAGCTTCTATCCACCTTTTCATGGCCAAGAATCTTGTTCCTACTCTTCTTGCTGATACTTACTACTATATCCATGTGAGAAATAAGAAGAGGAAAGGAACCATAATATGTTGTATTCCTCTGCTGTATAGATGGTTTATTATGCATCTATCCAACAAGGCTCCTTTTGTCGACAACAAGGGAAACCTTAAATGGTCCCAAAGGATCATGTCTATTACATCCGAAGATATCTCATGGTATTCTAGAAGCTATGATGACATCAAAATCATCCTCAGTTGTTTTAATTTCCCCAATGTGCCCCTCTTAGGTAGAAAAGGAGGAATTAACAATAATCTGAGATTAACACTACGTTAGTTGGGATACCTAATGTTGGACAAATTAGACTTCGAGCAGTTGAAGGATTTTGTCTTGTATGAAGGGGTTGATAACTCATAGTTTCAAAAGAGGATTATCAGAGCATGGGGAGAGGTCCGCCTCCAAGGAAGGAATCAGTTGGGAAAGAAGAATTGCATTGCGAAGAAATCCTACACACAGTGGGTTAAGGAGAGGGTCATAGAAATTATCTTGTCGTTTCCATCTGAGCCTTCCATGAGTATCAAGCCTGTTGAGCCTGTTGTTGTTCCTATTTCAAAGGTTTACAAACTCAAAGAGATTATCAAAGTGTTGGAAAAGGAGAATGTTGGCCTCCGATCTAACATTGGTAAAATCATTTTGGATAGATAGAACTTGAAGCTCAACCTTAACCTGAAAAGGGAACGAGTAGTCAAGACAACTAAAGAGATTTAGGAAGAACAATACGAATTAAGAAAAAAATTTATCCATATTTTTCACACTTTTGATCTCTCCTGCAACATAGCGACGATTTTTACAATTTAACGACAAAATTAGCGATAGTTTTAGCGACGATTGATTACTTAACGGTTGGATTAGCAAAAAAATTAGCGATAGTTTTAATATTATGACCAATTGATGAAAATTTTTATAAAGACAATTTCTTAAAGGAAATATCTTGAGGAACTAAAAACGAAATTCAAGATATTTTAAAGGACCACAAACATATTTAACCATTATTATTATTATATATTTAATTTCAAATATATCAATATATATTTTAAATTATTTACTATATAATCATTTATCTAAAAATAAAATTATTACATAATTCTCCATACACAAAGCTAATAAATTATTATAACAAGGACACAATTATTATTATTTTGTAATATAAACATTTAAAATTAATACTAATTTATTACTAATAAATAGACTAAATTACCATTTTGGTCCCCATATTTTTTCTAAATAGACCTAACGTTTTATGTGTTGGTCAAATGGAGATGATCCCAAAAGCAAAAATGTTCTTAAGGACAATATGAACAACTTTCATGTTCATTTAAAATTGATTTGAAGCTTGGAAGGTCATCATCCATTCCAAGACATTATAGGTCATTTTGACTGAAACCCTAATTTTGGGTCAACTTCCCAAGAACATAACTCATTCATTTTTTATGATTTTTATGTGGAATCAAATGAATTGGAAAGCTTAAGATGTCTACTTCAAATGTTATGTTGAACAAAATTTCAAAATCTCAAAGGAAACACATGTGATAATGCAAAACATTATAGGTCACTTTGGACCAAATGCATTGTAAGGCAAACAAAGTCCAACTTCAAGTGCCCATAACTCTTTCATAAAAAATCCAAATGATGCAAAAATTAAGCCTATTTTGATTATCTTGAAAAGATCTACAATGTTGATGTTGGAGGTTTTTTCATTTGAGGTTTTCATCATCAAAATAGAGGGGCTTGAACATTGGCCAAATTTGGAAACCTCACCTTTGCATGCTTTGCACCTTACACTTTAAACTCAAAATTCACTAATTTCCACACTTCAAATGGATTTTTTCCAAACATAACATTTGTTCCTTACATCAAGACCTTTCCAACCATTACTCACATGCTCATGTTTTAATTTGGAAAATGGCATTTTCGAAGAGGAGACGTTTTAGGCATAATTGTGCATAACATGTTGGAACTCATTACACAAGCTTGTGCATTGCCAATTACACATCCATTTCAGCTCAATTACACTGCAGATTGCATTTGGCATTGAATTTGGGCCTTTTACATGATCATGCAAGCCCATGCAAAGAGCATCCACTTGCCATGCACCCACGGATTTCTCATTGCTTGCACCATGCTTGGCTATAAATAGAAGCACCATTCCATTCAATTATGATCCATGAATCAACCTGAAATGCTGCTGAATTGAAAACCAAACCTCTCACCAAAGGAACTATTTCATTTTCATTCAAATTTTTCAGATCTGAAATTCAACTAAATCTGGTTGAATCTCTAGATCTAAAGTTCCTAGACCTTCATCCTATAGTCCATTGTACTTTTGTTTGGCCAAAGGAAGCAAGGAAGCAAGCTCAGATCACCACAATTCAAAGGTTCTCTCCAACTGGTTTTTTCTTCAAAACTCACTATTCTTTGATCTATTTGCTTGGATATTGTGTTGTGTGAAGTCCTCTCCACAGAGGCATCATTACTGTGTATTCAATTTTCAAAATCAAGAAAGTTCATGATGAACACCATCGAGCTTCCATCTCTAATTTCTCTCTTAATAGGAATCTAGAGTGGAAGTGAGTGGTATAGGAGTGATGTACATCACTTCCTCTTTCGATTGATGCCTGGATCGTGTGTTTTGGTGCACATTTGCTCTTCTGCAAATTTGAGCTCTCACCGGAGCTAGCCGGAGAAGACGGTGGCGCTGGCCACCGTCTGGTCTCCAGATCCAATCGTGGCCATCCATTCTTATTTCCAGCTCTAATCCTGGCCTTTGCTTCTTATGACTTTTAATAATTCCTTGTGTTACGCGTGGACTGAAGCCTACCATGGAAGCGCGCATCTGGAGCGTTTGATCAGCCACGTCAATTAATGAGGCTTGATCAGACGCTCCTTGTTTTTTTGAATTTTTTAATTTCTGTTTTAATTTCTTTTATTTCCTTTATTTTCAAAAATTCATAACTTCTTCATTTTAATTCCAAAAAATATGGGACCAATTGCATTCTTCTCCAAATAATTTCTAGTTTCTAAAAATGATTTTTAATATTTTTTATTTTGTCATTTGATATTTTTTGTGAATTTCCTCTTTTCTGGTTATTTTTAATTCATTTTAATAAGTTTTTGATATTCAAAAAATACAAAAATATTTCCCTAACCTACTTGAATGATGATGGATCTATGAAAAATATTCTCATGAATTTTTCAAATGATTTGAGATTTATTTGAGATTTTAGTTCAATTAGGTTATTTTTATTCATTTTTAATTGACTAAAAATAGTTTCTGACTTTTAAAAATGCTGAAATTTTTTGTCAAACTTTGTTTGACCTTGTTGAACTTAGGATAAATCACTTGGACCTTTCAAGATTGATTTGAAGTGATTTTGAAGTTTGACCTTTCTTTTCTTTTTAATTCAAGTTTATTTTGATATTAAAAATGCCAAAATATTTTGCTCATTGTTTGACCTCCAATCTTCATCCGATTTCTGGTTTTTCATTGTTTGACTTTGACTTTGAATGTCATTCGGTCAACACATATGGATTGGTACATTTTATTTCATCTTATGCATTTTAATCCTTCCATTTCATAATCCATTATTCATCTTCTTCTTATTCTTTCTTCTTTTGATCAATGAGTTGAAGGTTGATAAGTTAGCATTGACTAGGGATGTTTAATCTTCTTTGATTCAAATCTAATTCATCTTGATCAAATGATCAAGTGAATGTCTTTGCATTAAGGATATGTTGCTTCCTAAATCATGCAAAAGACTTAAACCAATACAAGATCAATTCTCCTTTTTTTCTTTTGGCATGGCAAGTTGTTGGAACTTGGTTCACTAATCAAGACTTCTAACTTGTGTTGTTGCCTATATTATTATTGACCGGCCTCAGATAGTTGTGACTTCCACATAAGTCCAATTACGATTGCTTAACATAACGCTAAATTTGCCTTATGGCACACTAACTACTAACACTAACCATTAACCATTAACATTTACTTTTTGCACTTTACATTTATGCAATTTATCATTCTTGTACATATTATTCATTTTCTTTTTCCTTTGCTCATTGGAGCACATGTTTATGTTAATGCCATTTGCCTTTTGCTCACTTGAGCATATAATTGTGTATACATATATCTTGTGTGCTTGTGTTTGTCTGTTTGTTGTGAACCAAATGTGAAGAATTGGACAAAATGGACTTAGGCTTTAGGACTTTACCCAAGCAAATGGAGTTTGAAGAGAAACTAGGCCTCATGCCTTTAGAGTGCTTAAATGTCAAAGAGCAACTAGGCCTCATGCCTTTAGAATGCTTAAAGCTTAAGGATGAACATTGAAAGGACCATATTCTAAACTCCCTTTTGTCCATTATTTGATTGTTAATAGAACCTTTTGATGTGTGTGTTTTTGTGCTAGGGATTCCAACATTGAGCCAAGTTGAGGAACCATTGCCATGAGCTTCTAAGAGAGAGGGATCTTCCAAGAGTTCATTTGATTGTTGATTGCTTGAGTTTATGCTTATGTGTTTGCTTATTCCAAAGTATGGGAGCTACTTGGATCATCAATATGATCTCAAGAGAGGAACTCCATTTGTGGTTTTGCTTCTTGTCCCTTACCTCTTGTATTGCTTAGGACTTTAGCCATTCTTCTTCTTCCCTCCACTCTAACCCAAGCCAAAACTCTTGTGCAAACATCTAACACTTGTTTTCAACATTAGAAACCTAAGCCTTATGCTTTTGATTTTTAAACTCTCTTTTCATAATTCTTATTTTGAATTGAAATTCTAAGTCAACTTTGACCATTTTTGAAAATACTTTTCATTGGTAAATATAACCCATTCAAATGCTTTTATGGTTTCAATGGCCACTTTCTTAAATCACTTTTTCATAACCTTTAGCTATTAGGTTTGAGTTATCCTTGAGGTAGATGTAATACTCTCCTATATCCTTAGTGATGGACAATGAGTCTTCCATGCTTATTATAGGGTTAACCCCTCACTAGCATGTTGAAGCTATCCTCACATGATGGATTTGTGGTTTTAGGTTGAGTTTTCTCCCTTGGATAACAAAAGACCTTAAGGCTTTTGGACCAATCAATCCACTCACTCATTTTGAGATTTTTACCCCGAACTACGAGGTTTTGATCCTAATCTTTTTTAAGATGGTACGTAGGCAATGGGTTTATCCATCCAAACACAAAAATGTAAATAACTTGTATATTCTCTTCTCATCTCTTCAATCATGTTTGCACAAGCAATTTTTTTTACAAAATAACAACCTTACAACAAATGTGAAAAGGGATCCCTAGGAGTACCTAGGATGTTTTGGGTGCCTAACACCTTCCCATTGCATAACCAACCCCCTACCCAGATCTCTGACTCTCTTTTACTAGTTTTTGATTCGATAAAACTTTTAGGTTTTTGTTCGCTTTCTAACCATTCCTTTGGATAAATAGAAGTGCGATGGCGACTCGACTTGTATGATTTAACTTGGATTTAGTCAATATCTCTAATGGTAACGAATACCCCGCTACAGCCAACCCGAACCATGGTTTAAAGAGGAGTTTTTTTTTCCAAAAATGGACAAAACCAAAGACACCTCAGAAGGTTTTGGGACCACCCTTGTCCGACCAAAACAATGAAAATGGCAAAATAGACTAAAAGGAATAAAATTACATGACAAGCACATACCACACTTGTCCAATAAGTCTCCATATTTTTACATTTTTCGAATTTCCCCTTTTCTGAAGAAACCTTCTATTTTATCCCTCTAAACCACTTCATCACCTTCCCCATAAATAGGGGAAGGTTTTCCACTCTAAAACCAAGCTTGAATAGCTAGAATCACCTTGCTGCAAAATCGTATTCACCATTGAAACAGAGATAACATTTCTAAGTTATGAACCATTTCTATTCAAACCAAGTGCCCAGAATCCATCCATAAACATCACTCAAACATTCCCAAACACCAAATCACCTTCCCAACACCTCACTTGAGCTACTCAAACTCGTCGTAGTTCACTTCTAAAACCAATTATGATGAGGTACTACACTCACACCCTTCACTCAAATAAATTACCATTCCACTCGAAATCATCCATTGAAGCTTAACCCTATGGTTTGCGTGTTGATTGTCCAATATCAAGCATTTAATTTTTGTTTTAGGTTAAATCGAGTTTCTAAGCTTTTGTAAAATACTAAACACTCAGATCAAATCAATAGCTCATGAGTGTGGAGGTTAGAACGATGAAGGTTGGGGATGATATTTCCAAGTTTAAATCTCCCTAAAAACTCGAGTTCTGAAGTTTGATTTTGAGGTGGCTAAAGGTTGATGATGACCACGTGCGCGCGTTTTTGAATTCAAAAGATTGTGATGTCTCACTCTGAATGGTTGGGTCACGCACGCATTTTGTTTTAATAGTTGTTTTCATATTTATTTTGTTGAAGCGCTTCTGAATCACCAAGAGTGCTTGGCTGAGTTGGTGAGGGGGTTGACCCCGTGACCCCAAGGTCAGGGGTTCAACCCCCAGCGTGCCCATTTCCCTTGTTTTTTCTTTACTTCTTTTCTTTTATTTATTTTAAACCTATTTATTTTCTCTTCTCATTTAATTTTGTTACCCATTTATTTTATTTCTGATAAAAAATTTTCCAACACAAGCTCTCATTATGTTTCCCTCTTTATTTTATTACCTTTGTTTCATTTCAGTTGAGCATTTTTTGCTTGATTTTTTATGCCTTGAACATTGATGGCTAATGAGGTATATTAGGTCATGATTATGGATTAATTAGGGTTGACTAAACCTTTTATGTTTCAAATATATCAATTAATGATCAATGGATCATTCATGATACTTTGAGGCATAGATAGGTTGCCTATATATCAACAAAATTTGGATCATTTGACACATAGATGAATCTTTTCTTGTACATATTAACTTGTGATTCCATTTGTTTCATTTTTGCTTCCATTGTTTATACTAACCCTCTAACCATTATGCTCCTTTGCTAACCTTGTATATGACTTAACCTTTGTTTAACTTGTACGTAACTCAACAAATCCCCAACTTAATCCTTTAATCAACCATTAACTTGTATCATTGAGTGATATAATATTTTGTTTGTCAAACTATTGATAGATGGACTTGGGGTTGTATAACTTTCGTTGTTACAAATATATTATTAGTTGATCATTGATCATCTTCAATACTTTGCATCAATGATAAGTTATCCCTTGATGCGCCATATTTTGAATCTTTTTACCTAAGGATAGATAATCCTCAGTGGCTACCTTGTATATTTTTACTAACCACTAACTATACTTTGTTTCTTAGTAACCATTTCTATTGTGACTTTATCATTACTACTTTATTATTTACTTTTATGTTATTACATTGTAATTTACATTCAATTATTCATTCTCATCAGCATCATTGTATAAACTCATCATGCATGTTTGTTACTGTCATTCATCTTATTGTCATCATACAATTAAAAACAACAAAAAAATGATAAAATGATAAGACCAAAAAATTCATTCCACTTATGATCAACTTGGACTTAGAGGATTTAATCTTAGGACCTTTGCTTGGAGGAATTTTCCCTTATCTTGTGATACTTTGTTTTAACTTTGGATTTCACCTGTAACTTAGACTCATGTTGTAAGAATGACATCATGAAACTACCCTAGGGGGACATGATTGTAAGACCATAATCCTTTGCTAGCTTAGGTCACTTTTTCATACATAAGACTTTATCTTGGGCTACCTTACAATAAGACTCTTTACTTTCTTGTTTGGTTAGTTTGTGTATCTTATTCATCACCCAATTTCATATTCAAATAAACAAACCCTTGATTCATTGTCAAGAGGAATTTTCATAATCAAATTCAAAACACAATAAAACTACGATTAGTATTATGCACCGTGAGCATTAAGTGGTGGTGAATGAGTAAGAATGGAGCTTTCCTACCCCTACTCTGATTATTTTGGACACAAGACACATAGACTTTAGTGCAATATAATCACAAACAATTTATTCATAAACCCTTATTCAAGGTAAAATCAACACAACCCATCAAACCCCATTTTTTCTTCCTCAGGGAACCACTCCGAAAACCCTTTTCTCAAAGGTAAAATCAACCACACCACAAACATTTTTACTCAGAACTACGGAGATCTGATTTTTCATCACCGGATGAATGATACGTAGGCACAAGGTCCACAATCCTTGACGAGCACAATAATAAAAATTCCAAAAACCATTCTTTCACGCTATTTATAAAAATAAAGCAATAAATAAGATAAAAACCCATGCTCGTTACAACTTAAATGGTTCCCATGGAGTACCATGGACGTGAGTGATACTAATACCCCCCCTTATGTAACCAACTTCCGAACCCAATATAGGTTGCGAGACCGATTCTTTATCCTTATTACACTCCTATGTGCATTGTAAGACCCCAATTTTGACCCTAAGATCCCTCATGCTATCTCATCATATGCATTGGCATTGTGATGACACCTTGGCATCCTCCTTACCCCTCATTCATTGGGTTTGCATTGGAAGAGATCACCAAGCACCACTTGGTTGTATCATACTTTGTATTTTATCATTTTACTAACCAAAATACCAAAAACATGTCTTTGCATTTGTCTAACTCTTTTGTAGGTAGGGCACATGCTCACCTTTGATCTATAAAGTTCATATCTAGGGTTTCAGACCCTCATTACTAAGATCTCAATCAAGAATGATATAAAATGGCTTTAGGTATCATATATGGATCCCCTTGAGCCTCACATGTCATTTTGATCAAGAAATCATCAAGAGTTTGGAATTGGTTTGCCTTGGAAACCCTAGTTCATCTGGGTATCTTGTGTAACTTCTTCAACAAGCTTCTTCAAAATTTGATCCAATATTTAAAGGGATAATTAAAATTTCATTATCTTATGCATATTTGATCATCCATGAGTCCCAAAAGTTAAGAGAATTGCAAGCTAGCAATTTGGTTGATGGTGGTTGACTAGAGGAATTCATCTGATCAAATCTGGGGTTCCCTAGACCCTATCTCCTACAATGTTTATCATATGAAAATTATTCCAAGATAAATGTTACTCTAAATGACATTACAAACAACTTTCATGTTGAGGTCTAGAGCTATTTTTGCTTGTAAATTCATTTTTTATGGTGAAAGATTATAGGTCAATTTGTCTAAACCCTAATTTGGAGGTCAACTTCCCAAGGCCATAACTTTCTCAATTTTTATGAGATGAAAGATTTCCAAGTTGAACAATCAAATTAAAGATGTATAATTCAACTTTTATGTTTGTAGGAAGAGCTAATTCAACTTTTATGAGCATGTGATATGAGGATACATTATAGGTCATTTTGGACCGATACCATTGAACAAGTGATTTTCCTCAACTTCAAAAATGCATAACTACTTAATATTAATTCCAAATAAGTTTAAATTTGTGACCATTTTGAATTACTTTTAGATATCTACAACTTTTATGAAGGAACTTTTCTTATTTGAAGCTCACATAAAAAATTAGCCAAGGTGGAATAATTGAACATATGGCTTGACCCTTACAAATTTTTTAGATATGTTTAATTTTCAAAACTTCCACCTCAATATTCTTCATGATACAAGCTTCAAATGAAAAAGTGTTCAACATGAAAGTTGTTCCTATTGATCTAAACTTTTCAAAAACTCCAATCTCATCCATTTTGGACAAGATTTGAATGGGTTACACATGGCTTGAACATTGCATCATCATTTGGCAAGATTGAACTTCAAACTTCCATGCACAGTTGCCCAGAATTCCAACATGACTTCAGAAATGCTTACACTCAATTATGGATCAAATGGAATGATTTCATGGGCCTGAACACGCCCATGCACCCATGCATCCCACATTGCTAATTTTGGAAGTTCACTTCAAGTGTGCAAATATCAATTGAATTGGCTATAAATAGAACCCTTCACACTTAGAATGGAGGACCATGCGTTCCAGCTTTGAATCCACACCTTCAAACCCTTCCATTTGAGAGGATAAACTTGAGAATTTCCATTGGAAATTGAGTTTGAATCTCACTGTTTTGAGATTCAAAATTCCAGGGATCCAAAGCCTTTTGATCATTCTAATCTACTCCTTGAAGCATCCTGAGTAAGATCAAGCACAAGCAAGAGCAAGATCGATCGAGTTCAGACCTACATTGAAGGTATTTTCCAGAAAATTTTATCTCTTAGATTCTCACACAATTCTCCATAATTCTCTTGGATCTTCGGTTGTCTGAAGTCCTACCAATGTAGGCAACAAGATTGAGTTGCTTTGAGGTCAAATAAAAGCAACTCAAATCGTGTACCTCAAATTTCAACTCCTTGTATCTCTCAATATGCCAGATTCGAGCTCAGTGCCATTTTTACTTTTAAATCATGTCCTTCTTTTTAATTTTGGTGATGGTTGTGACTGAACCAGTCCGGTGAAGCTCACCGGAGAAGGAGACCGGAGCCAGCTCCGGTGGTGAGTTGGCAAGTTCAGAATCATAGGATCCATTTGAAATGATTTAATCTTAAGTGTTGGTTTGAATTACCATTGTTGTGGCGCATTGACTAAAGACCATTGTGGATTGCGCACTTGTGACCATCTGATCTGCCACCTCAATTAATGAGGGAGATCAAGTGGTCCACGTTTTTTCTGATTATTTGATTTTAATTTTATTTGTTTTATTTTCATTAATTCATATTAATTTTAATAGTGCTCCAAAAAATATGAGAGTTTCACCAAAAAATTTTTAAATAATTTCCTCTTTCATTTTCTGAATTAAAATTATTTTTTGGATCATTATTAATATTTTTCATGATTTAATTGATTTTGTGAATATTTTTAATTCTTTAAAAATAGTTTTAAGTTTCCAAAAATGATGAAATTTTTTCTCGAAGGTCCTTTGACCTTGTTTAACCTATGATAAATATCATGGTCATTTCTTTGGTGTTTTGATGAGGTTTTAGGAATTTGATAAACCATAATTTAGTTTAATCTATATTTTAGTTAATTTTAATTATTTAAATGCCAAATAAATTGTGTTGAGCTTCTAATTTTGACTTGTTGAGTTTGACTTGTGTTGTTGGGCCTTGGTCAAGGTTGATTTGGCTTTAATGAGTTAAAATCATTGGATTTTGGGGATTGGTGAAATATACATTTCATCTCCCTAAATGAATGAATGATCTTAATTTGGTAAAAGTCCTCCTTTGACCAATTTGTGTTGATTCCATTTACCCTCCCTCTTCATCTCATTCCCCTTGTCTATTCTTTCATATCATAGACCAATGATATCTCTAGATCCTAAGGCTAGGTTGATTGCAAAATCAATATGAGTATGGATGAGATTAGGTTCACACTTTTGCATATTCTTTTTGTGTGTGGTATGTTTTAGGAGCATGGTCCATTATACTATGTCTCTAACATGCATTAACACCAAAATTCTATTGCCTAGCCTCAAATAGTTGTGACTTCTACATAAGTTCAATTACGATTGCTTAACATAGCGCTAAATTTGTGACACAAAAGGCATTGCATTCTAGTAAGTGAGATTGTAAGTCTCCCTCTTTCATGGTATTGTGTGGAAACTTGGCCTTTTTTCCTTCCTTTGGAAGATGTCTTGGTTCAAGGATCCATGCTTATGATAAGTGGGTTGAGTGTTCTCCAAAGAATGACTCAAACAAAACAAAAGCAAAAGCAATACTAACTCCTAATCAATTAACAACTAAAATTTAATTTCAAGCCATTTACTCTTATGCACTTTAATTTCAAGCTTTATTCATTTGCCATTGTTCATACCATTCAATTTGTTTACTTTAATGCCATTTTCACTTTGCTCACTTGAGCCATATTTTGTGAATATATTGTGTTTGTATATACTTGTTTGTGTTTGTGGTATTTTGACTTTAATGTACATAATAAGAACAAAAACCCTAAAAAACAATTTGTATGGACTGTTGGATTTTATCTGAGACATTGAACTTAGAATTAGGCAAAACTACCTATGCAAAGGACTTGACCAATGCCAACTTTCATAAAACCAAGTGCTTGTGAAGTGAACTTTCATCTGATACAATTATTGAATATCCATTTGAGTTCATCTGCAACATGATCATGTTGAAGCTGTTATTTTGAACTTGTATCTAATACTACCTTTGAAGTCATCTAATACATGAGAAATTTTGAATAAGATCACGGAGTTGCTAAGCTTGGATGTGGATATCTTTATTTGATGCCCTGCTCTTCACCTTGCTATTTTTTGTATTGAAATTGCTTGATTCTAAAGTCCAAGGGAAATTTGGGTTTCTATATGACATTCTTGTCTATTGGATTGTAGCCCATTGGTTAGATATTTTCAACTCTCAACTTTTAAATTTGTGCTTAGGATTAGTCTCTTCATCTCCTCCCCACTTCTTTAATTTCAAATCTCTCCCTCCTTTTCAAATCTTCTTTGCTTGTGTTTTCTAAACTTAAACCATTTTGAAAATTAGAAACTTTGGCCTTATGTCATTGCATTTTAAAAATCTTTTTCTTAATCAAACTTATAAATAAACTTAACTATACTTGACTTAAATTTTTAAAACCCAAAAAGAACTAACACTCACTCAAACCTTTTTAGGCCTTTCGTGCCTTTGTTAAACTTAAATTTTTGTTAAAAGCAATGCATTCACTTTGAAATTGTTACCACAAACTATGAGGTTTTGATCCCTCATTTTTACGTTGGTACGTAGGCACAAGTCCGAAGGTCTTGTCAAACACAAAATTATAATTAATGATTTCTTTTCTCATCCCTACACTCTATTTATTGCAAACATCTTTTATACCAAAACACATATGCACACAAAAAAGGGCTCCCTAGGAGTACCTATGACACTTTGGGTGCTAATACCTTCCCTTTGTGTAAGCAACCCCCTTACCTGTAATCTCTGGCATTTTATTAGTTTTGATTTAAAAACTTCTTATTTTTGGATTTAGTCCGTACTTTTCCCTTTTCCCTTGGAAACAATAAAAGTGTGGTGGCGACTCTGGTTTAATTGACGTCTAGCTTATCCATAGCTTGATGGTCATGAATTTACCACCACATGCATCTCTTTTCCCTGAGGGTTTTATCGACTATTTCCCTTTTTCCTCTTTGGGAATAACTAAAATTCGGTGGCGACTATGTGTCATTTTCTTTTTGACACCTGTCAGTCGACTCGCTCCATTTACTTGGTAGCGACAAGGTTGTATTTCATTTTATCTCTATCTATATAGTTGTATTTTAGAGGTTTCAGGACGATCATGTTATAGTTCGATGAGCAAATTGTTGATTTGTATTTGTAGCCATTATTTTTCCATATGAATAAAATGCGTATTTTCTTTATTTGGGAATGTTATTTTGCCTCTAATTTTATGCTCTATGATTGCTCATAACAATAGACAAATCTCATGATTCCCTTGAAATAAAATAATAATGACAAAAACATTTTTGCATGCATGCATCATTCGCATATCATATTGCATTTCATAAAAATGGGATCAATAAATTCATTATTGTCGCTACCGAGATTTCATGATATTGAAACCGAGTACAATGAACTGCCTATCAAAGGAAAAAATCATAAGAGTCGCCATTGGATTTTATTTGTGTGCTTCTATCAGAAAGGTGAGGGGAAATAGTCGATAAAACCCTCGAGAAAAGAGACGCGCACGGGAGGCACTAGAAGAGAATAAGGAACTGGTTTCGCAACCGAGATTTGGGTTCGGAAGACAATTACGCAAAGGGAAGTTATTAGCACCCCTCACGTCCATGGTATTCCATGGGAAGCATTTGGTTTGTTTACGTACGTGGGGATTTATCTCATTATTATTTTACTTTCTAAAAGAATGTGTGAAAGAAAGAGGGTTTTGGTTTTTTATTATGGTGCTCGCCAATGATTGTGGCCCTTGTGCCTACGTATCACTCATCGGGGATGAGAAATCAGAGCTCCATAGTTCAGAGTGGAAAATGCTTGTGTGCTTATTAGTTTTACCTTTGAGAAAAGGGTTTCCGGGATGGGTTCCCTAAGGCACAAAAAATTAAGTTTGATAGGTTGTGTTGATTTTACCTTGGACAAGGGTTTATGAAAAGAATGTTTGGGATTATATTTCACTAAAGACTAGGGGAAGAGGTGAATATTCTAGACAACAAGCCAAGCATCTTGAGTCCAAAAGAATTAGAGTGAGGGTAAGAATGATCCATTCTCACTCATTCTCGACTACCTAAGGCTCGTGGCGCACAATACTAATTGTAGTTATTATATGATTTAAATTTGATTATGAAAAAGTCGTTTGACGTTGAATCAAGGGTTTATTTATTTGATTATGAAATTTGGCTATTGCAACATGAATGCAATGTAACCGACAAGAAAATAAAGAGTCCCATTATAAGGTAGCCGAAGAGAAATCGTTGTGTATGCAAAAGTGACATAATATAAACAAAGGATATTGGTCTTACAAACATGTCCCCCTAAGGTTGTGCAATGATGTCATTCTTACAACATGTATGTAAGTACGAATGAAACCCAAAGTTCACAGAGTATTACAAAGATAAGGAAAAAGGGCTCCAAGCAAAGGTCCTAGGATGAGATACTCTAAGTTGAAGTAGGTTAAGTGAAATGGATTCGTTCTGGTCTTATAATTTTATCATGTTTTTGTTGTTTTTAATTGTATGATAACAATAAGGTAAAGACAAATGATAAACTATGCATGATGAGTTTATACAATGGACATGGTGATGATGAGTACTTAAATGTAAATTAAATAAAAGTAAATAACAATGAAATATGAAAATGATAATAATAATAACAAAAGGTTAGTAATAATCAAAGCTAGTAAAGTTAGGTTATGAACAAAGGACAAACACTTGCGGATTATCTATCCTTTGGTCAATAAATTCAAAATATGGCGAATCAGGGGATAACTTATCACTGATACAAAGTATGGAAGATGATCAATGGATCAACTTACCATCGATTTCTAAAAATGAAAGTTATTCAAACCCAAGTCCATCTATCAATAGATTGACAAAAGGAAGACTATAGAAAACCCAAGTTTGAGAGATTATGATTGATTAAGTTATTAAGTTAGCAAGTTATAAGGACAAGGTATAATATTAACAAGTTAGTAAATGGTTAGTGTATGATATAAATAAGTAAGTATAAAATGTTAGTGGGTTAGTATAAACCAAGAGGAATAATAACATATCAGGTGACTCCACAAGTCAACAAGTTCAAGTAATACTTCATCCATAAGTAAAATGACCCAAGTTATTTGAAATAGGGGCAACCTATCCATGCTTTTAAGTATCGTGGATGAATACTTGATCATCCAATGGTAGGTTTGAAGTATGGAAGGTTTAATCAACCCTAAACCAAATAAATCATGACCTAGGTGGATTTCATTAGTCCATAAGTTCAGACTCCATAAGCCATTCAAAAAATATCCAAATGACTTGAAATAAAACAAAATCAAATACTATAGGCAAAAATAATTGGGGTTTATGTTGGACATGTCTTCAGAATAAATAAAATAAGTGACGTAAAAAATAAAGAGAAAATGGAAATAAATGGTGAAATAAAATAAATAAAATGAGACAAGTGAAATTGAAACAAAGGATTTGCACATGTTGGAGGTTTAACCCATGACCTTGGGGTCATGGGGGGATCAACCCCCTCTCCCACTAGGCCAAGAGCTCTCTTGTGCAAGCAAACACATTGAAATAAATAGATATTAAAAACAAAAAATGAAATGGATGTACGCGCTGATCAACTAACCAGAGTGGGACACAACACAATTTCAAATTCAAAAAATGCACAAACAGTTGTCTTCTATCTCGAGCAAACTAAAAATGAAACTTCAAAAATCCATTTTTCAATTAGATTCAAGCATGGAGATAGCTTGTATGATCAAAAATAAATCATCTTCCACACTTATGAGCCATTGATTGGCTCTAAGTATGGAATATTTCACCACGATTTAGTTGACCACAATTGACCTAGTTTAGAAGTCAATATCTGAATATGGGACAATCAAAGCTACAACTTTAGGGGAAATAATCATAAGAAAATTTCGAAGTGGTTAAGAACTTATTTGGATGAAGGTGGTGAAGGAAACTACCTGATCAGAAACAACTCAAGGAGGTTTTCTGATGACATAGCTCAACTTAGGTGAGGCTTAGGGAAGGTGAGTTAGGAGTTTGAAAAGCTCGAATGGATATTGGTGAAGGTTTCTGGGTGGTTATTTGGGATTGAAACACTCTAAAAACCAAGGCACGATTATCTGTTCTTGGAGATTTGGTTCAAAAGTGTAGAAGAGGTTTAGGTGGATTTCTAGTTTGGAAAATGAAGGGGACACCTTCACCTTTTTATAGGGAATGCATGTGAATGGTTTTAGAGGGAGAATATGAAGGATTGCTCAGAAAGGGGAACTGGCTCGAGGCATGGTTGAAGTTTGATCATGGGGGACAAGTGTGGTTGTTGTCTGAGCTTGATTCCACCTCAGACAACTTTGCCTTGGTCCTTCGAATTGATCTAGAACAGACAAGGGCAAAGGGATAGCCTGCTATGGATTTTGCTTTTTTCCATTTTGGGCAAAAATTGATTTTTGCACATGGGACCGGTTTTGGCATTATGAGGAGTTTTAGTATCCAAGTTAAATTCCTTCTACACCAAAATACCATATACAAAGTGTTTAGGGACCATTGGGATCAGAAGGGATTGATTTGGTAAATTGGTGCATCCATTTTCCAATTCTGACTGGTTGTGATATGTCTTGCACATTAGGATGAACCCCCATGTTTGAACCAAGGCCAAATGAAATTGGCTCGTGCATTTTGTCTCAATTTTGGGAAATTTGTTCCTTGACATGATCTTGATTGAATGAAAAAAGAACCAGGTCAAAAAAGTTTGTAGTTTGGAAATGAAAATGTGTCAAAGTAGTGGTCATGACATGATTTTAGGGCATGGTGGGAATGTTGGACCAACTTGGCCAATAGCAGAATGGAAGCCCTTCCTCAATCAATTAGGTCTTGGACCTTGAAAAAAAGTTGGAGAGGAAGTTATTTAGAACATTTTACTTGAAGTGTAATTTAAAAATCTTGAAAAATGAGAAAGTTATGACCATTGGAACTTCCCATAGGCCATTCTTGCCAAAATGTGACCAACCAAATGACCTAAAAATGGGATATTGGGATTTCTTGATTTCCAAGGCACAATGGTGAATGTTTTGAGTTCCTATGATCATACCATGATGGGAAATGAGATTTGTACCTTTGTTGGATGATTTTCGATCAAGTTGATGGGTGGATCAAAGCATTGAATGTTGAAAAATCATGAATAAACCAACTACTTGTAACATGGATTGAATGGAGGTTTAAATGATGGATTTTGGTTGTAATGGACATAGAATGATGTTGAATGAATGGTGTGGTGATTGGATTATCAAAATGAAGCAAGTCCAATGGTTGAAGGATCCCTAAATCAGGATTTCTTAAGCCACAAGTTTCATCAAGAACCAAATCGAGATGGATAAGGGTTTGAGATGCAAGGGTCAAGTTGAGATATTTAAAGGATATGTGGCATGAAAAAACTTTGGATTTGATGGATCCTCAATGGCATGGTCAAGATCCATGGTGAATCATAACTTGTACAAGCTAAATGAGGGTCAATAGCTAGGGTTTGGTCCTTGGGTGACCAGATGAATCTTGAAGCTTCTTCAAAGGGGAATCACCACCCAAATTGGATTTAGGGAGTAAGTGAGATGTCTTGAGAGATCCTCTAGGATTTGTGGGATGCTTGAGGATAAAATCAGGGTTAAAGTGGCTTGGGTAGACCTCAACATGGCTTATGGAGCTTGAACCTTCATAGATGAATCACATGCCTTAAATTTGTGGCTTATTGTGGATTGATGCATATGGTATGAAATGTGTGGTATGTAGGCTTAGGGTTTAGGGATTAAGAGAGTGATATGGGGTAGGGTAAATTTAAGGGTATGACAACTTCCCTTATTTAACCTTTTCGAACTTGAAGGTATGTATAACAATGGTTTCTAATACATTCATGGTAGGAGGGGATTAAATACTAATAGGAGTAACCACACATTTGCCCTGCTGGGGATAATAGTGATATGAGTTGATTTCTTTCAGGATTATGCATGATTATGATGATTATGCATGCAATGCAATGCAATGTATGCAACATAAGTATCTTTTGATGTCAAAATCTCAAGAAGACGGAGGGAAGAAACTCTGTTGGGGAATGAGAATATCAGTAAAGGAGAAAGGGCGACTGCCCCTAGAAATGGATAGGGAGAAAAAAAGGAAGGTAATTCCTAGAAACAGTTGGAACACCTAACTCTAATGGGGAAAATATAGATTCAATGGCGATTCCTGGAAATGGCTGGAATACCTGATATCTACTGGGGATCGACCAAATGAATTCACCGATGATCTTTAATAACAACTAAGATACCTAACTCAGTGGCGAATAACAACTAGGTTCAATGACGATTCCTAGCAATGACTAGAATACCTAACTTAGCTAGAGATAAAAAAGGTAAGGTGAAGATTCTTAGTGATGGCTAGAATACCCGACTATATGGGGAAAAGAAATCGTTCATTGGCAATTCCTAGCAACTGCTAGAATACCTGACTCGACTAGGGATAAACTTCTCAAGAAGGTACAATGACGACTCTTAGCAACGGCTAGAATACCTGACTTTACTTATAGAAGTTCAGTGATGATTCCTAGCAACAACTAGAATACCTAACATCTATTGGGGAAAAGAGTATATTTCAGTGGCGATTCCTTATGAAGATTGAAATACCTGACTCATGCTAGGGGAGGAAATTCAAAGATGCTTTCTAGCTACGGCGATGAATATTTGACTCGGCTTGAGGAATGAGCCCAAAATACCTCATGTCTAATAAAAGTGGAAAGTTCAGTGATGATTCTTAACAATGGCTAAGAATATCTGACTCTGTGGGAAGTAGTGAAAATATGGTGATGACTCTTAGGGGATAGAAGAAGTACAATAACGATTCTTAACAACGCATAAGAATACTTGACTTTTCTAGGGAAACTTGAAACATAACAGTTCAACGATGATTCCTAGCAACGGCTGGAATACCTGACTCTTCCTGGGGAAATATTTTGAGATCGAATGTTGACTCTACAGAGGAAAAATTCCTAAAAACGGTTGGGAAATTTTGAACATTTGATGAATCAAATCGGGTAAGTAAAAAGATACTTATGATGCGATGTTACGTGCGCAAGATGTTGATGCATGCTTGGGTTTTTGTAGGGGAATATAGGGTTTGTAAGTTATTCCATGTATGATTGGACTTTGCAAGGGAATATATCCGAGGAGAGCCAATTTTGATAGGGCTTAAAATGAAGATTGGGGAAAGTGTACTGACTTTTGGGTATCGGAAAATTAGGATTTCTGATATCCAAGAACGCACTAGGTGCAATAGCTATGGATTTTTGTCGGGGAAGAATTTGATTGACCAAGTCCACGGGACTATATGGCGCTTTTCATTCTGGGGATACCAAACACCTTTTTGGTCACCTTTAGATACTTATGAAAGAGAAGTAATTCGATATTTTTTTCTTAAAGTTTTTTTTCTTTTGAAAAAGATGTTTTTATCAAGAAATTTCCAATGTGATATCATTTTTTTGAGAAAAAAGTCACACTTCACAAATAATGCAGGAAAAGTAAAAATATTGAGCATAAATGAGGGAATTGATTTTATTAGTAAATGGTCCCAAAAATCGGAAATTTGTTCAAAGGAAACAATTCCTAAAAGAGGTGAATTCGAAAGGAAATTGAAAAACTATAATGGCAATGAAATATCTCAGATTTTTACCCATTCTAACTCCGCTATCGTCTTTATGTCTTTGGTCATCCTTTGATCTTGCTTTCAGAAGGAGAGTGACCAAATTAACTTGCTGGAGAAGCCACTGGATTGACTCATGGTGGAGTGAAGAAAGATTCTTGTGGGACGCAACCTTTCGCTTTTGTTACATCCCTAATTTTTTCCTAAACCGCTATTTCGGGTTTTCAGTCTATCGGGATACCCATTTTTTCATAAGTTACCCTTTCGGGTTTTCAAATTATCAGGCTTTTTTTTCAAGCGTAGTATTTTTTGATTGCATCCGTGTTCACGTGGGATGGAAGATCTTCACCATCCATAGTTGCAAGAATCAAGGCTCTTCTAGAGAAGACCTTTCTTACAACATATGGGACTTCATAATTTGGCGTCCATTTTCCCCTTGGGTCGGTGTGATAGGACATAATCTTCTTCAATACAAGGTCTCCAACCTTGAGGCTGCGGGGGAAGACTTTCTTGTCATGTGCCCTTTTGATGCGCTTTTTATAAAGCTGACTGTGGCAGATAACTGCCAAGCGCTTCTCATCAATGAGGTTTAGCTGGTCAAATTGGGCTTTCACCCACCCGGCTTCATCAAGCTTGACATCAGTCAAAATCCTTAAGGAAGGAATCTCTACTTCAACAGGCAAGACTGAATCCATGCCGTACATGAGAGAGAAAGGAGTTTCCCCGATGGAGGTTCGTATTGAGGTACGATAGGCATGTAATGCGAAAGAGAGCATTTTGTGCCAGTCTCTGTAGGTTTCCACCATTTTCTGCACAATGTTCTTGATATTTTTGTTAGCTGCCTCGACATCGCAATTTATCTTGGGCCTATAAGGCGATGAGTTATGGTGTTCGATTTTGAAGTTTCAGCATAATTCTTTCTTCATTTTGTTATTGAGGTTAGATCCATTATCAATAATGATCTTGTTAGGGACCCCATAATTACATATGATTTTTTTCCTTATGAATCAAGCTACCACTTGTCTTGTAATGTTTGCGTATGAGACCGCTTCCACCCATTTTGTGAAATAGTCAAAGGCTACAAGGATGAAGCGGGGTCCATTCGAGGCAGTGGGCTCTTGTGTCTGATCACGTGAATACCCCACATGGAAAAAGGCCAACGTGATGTTAAGACATTGAGTGGCATTGGTGGCATATGGATCTTGTCGGTGTAGATATGGCATTTATGGCATGTTTAGACATGGCGGTGGCAATCAACCTCCATAGTCATCCAAAAATAACAAGATCTCAATATTTTCTTTAACATGGTGTGTCCACTGACGTGCGTCCCTAAAGATCCTTCATGGATTTCATTTATAATTTGGTTTGCTTCTTGCTTATTTACACATCTTAGAAAAACCGAATCATATTTTCTCTTATACAGTACCCCTCCGCTTAAGAAGAACTTGGATGACAATTTCCGAAAATACTTCTTGTTGGTGATGATGCGTCCACATGGATGACAAAGTTTGCAATGTGTCGGTTAACCGATTCTCCTCTCGAGGAATGTGTTTGAATGTAATCTCGTCAAAGTATGGGATCAATTTCAAGACATCCTCCTTGTAAGGGATGAGCTTGTGATCTATAGATTTGTAATATCCTTTGACTTGGCTAATAACCAAGTCCAAATCTGCGTATACTTCAATGATTTTGACCCTAAGATCAATTGTAGCTTTAATGTCGAAGATACATGCCTCGTACTCTGCATGTTATTGGTACATTCAAAACACAACCTTGTAGTGAAAGGGAGGTAGAAACCAGTTAGGGAGGTGATGACTTCCCCAATGACATTGCCATGAGCGTTAGAAGCTGCATCAAATTCCAACGACCATCGAGATCCAGGCTCTAGTTCTTCCTCAGGGCCGACGATGTTGTAGTCTCTGATTAGCATGATGTCCTCGTTAGGGAAATCGAAACACATAGACTGGTAACCTTCCAAAGGTTGATATGCAAGATAGTCGAACAATGCACTCCCTTTGATGGCCTTTTAAGTGACATATTAGATGTCGTACTCGGTTATAGCCATTTGCCAACAGGTTACTCTACCAGTTAGAGAAGGCTTCTCGAAGATGTATTTGACAGGATCCATCATAGAGATTAACAATGTTGTATGAGTGAGCATATACTATGTTAGGCATTTGGCCGGCCAAGCTAGTGCAAAACAAGTCTTTTCAAGCATCAAATATTTACTATCACAATCGGTGAACTTCTTACTTAAGTAGTATATCGCGTGTTCCTTCCTACTAGACTCATCATGTTGGCCGAGGACACGACCCATGGATCCTTCAAGGATGGTTAGGTACATGATCAATGGTGTGCCCGATGCATGAGGCATCAAGACAGGAGGTTCTTATAAATACTCCTTGATTTTCTCAAAAGTGTCTTGGAAATCGTCGTTCCAAATGACGGCTTGATCCTTTTAAAGAAGTTTGAAGATTTGCTCACAAGTGGCCGTTAGGTGAGATATGAATCTAGTGATGTAGTTCAATCTTCCAATGAATCCTCAGACATCCTTCTCGGCTTTGGGTGCAGGCATAACTTGTATGACCTTCACTTTCTCAAGATCTACCTTAATGCCATGTTGGCTGACAATAAAACCTAGCAATTTTCTTGATCTTACCCCAAACACGCACTTGTTGGGATTAAACCTCAATTTAAACTTCCTTAGTCTCTCGAATAGCTTTTCCAGATTAACAAGGTATTCCTCTTCGGTTTGGGATTTCCCGATCATGTCATCAACATAGACCTCGATCTCTCTAGGAATCATATCATAAAACACTGTGACTATGGCTCCTTGGTATGTTGCGCCATCATTCTTTAATCCGAAAGGCATGACCTTGTAACAGAAAGTACCCCACGGGGTTATGAAAGTGGTTTTATCCAAATATTCTTGAGCCATTCGAATATGGTTTTGGGAAGTCATCTTTGGGTTGTCCACTAGCACATCAATATGGGGTTGTGGGAAGTCATCTTTGGGACTTAATCTATTTAGATCTCTATAATCCACACACATCCATACTTTTTTGTCCTTCTTGGGCACGGGCACAATATTGGCGGTCCAATGGGGGTAATTGTAGACCGCTAGAAAGCCTGCGTTGAGTTGTTTATGAACTTCCTCCTTGATCTTCATAGCCATGTTAGGACGGGTCCTTCACATATTTTTCTTCATGGGAGGGAACTCTTCTCTAAGAGGTAGAAAATGGACCATGATATCGATATCGAGGTCGGGCCTGTCTTGGTACGACCATGAAAACACATCCATGTAATCGTTCAAGAGCTTGATCAACTTTTCCTTGACTTCTTCTTGAGAATCTGAGCCTACTCTAACTTCCTTAGCTTCCTCGTTTGTTCCAAGGTTGACCACCTCAACTGATTCTTCATACGGTTGGATGACCTTTGACTCTTGCTTGAGAAGTCTTCAAATTATTCTGGGAGCTTGTAATCTTCATCACAATCCTTGTTGACATGATTAATCGGGTTATCAAAGTCATATGAGACTATAGCATAATCGTCATTGATGGTTGTCGAGGGTGATCTGCTTGATTTAGGGTTCATTCTTTTATTGATATGAAAGGAATAAAAATGTTTTGAAAAAGAATTTTAAGAAAAAGAATACAACCATTTGATTTGAAAAGTGAAATAAATTAATGAAAGACAAGGATTATAAAATTGAATGCAAAATGTGAATTTTTCATTAACGATAAAAGAGAAAATTCATTGAGACCTTAAAAATGATTCCCCCATGCCTTAGGCGTGACATGGCTTCTTTTGATTAAAAAGGGAAAACAACAAGGGAAATTACATCTTGATCATGGTCACTTCAGCTACTTCCATCATAGTCCATTTGGTGTCACTCATTCCTTTGGTATTCATGAAGATCAGTTTGGCATCTTCTTCAGTAGCTTCTTCTAAAGCATAAATACGAATGTCAACAAGGTGGCCGACACTTGGGAAATATTTTGATAATGGGAGCATTTGTCCCTTTTCAACTATTGGTGTGGGCTTCTTCAAGTTTTAGGAATTGTATCCCAATCCCAAGCGGGGTTTATTGTTAGGCTATCGAGCATTCTTACCCATCCTTCGGGGGGTCCACTCCTCCAGATAGTCAAGGAATCTTTGAGGAATGCCATTGTAAATTCATCATTTTTTGATTCATCCCT
This sequence comes from Lathyrus oleraceus, assembly GCF_024323335.1. NCBI lineage: Eukaryota > Viridiplantae > Streptophyta > Magnoliopsida > Fabales > Fabaceae > Lathyrus > Lathyrus oleraceus. Next base: position 279,927,698 of record NC_066583.1, on the reverse strand, counting down.
TATCGGGAAAACCATTTCGACATTCATAACTTCAAATGACTTAAATGGGATTTCCTTCATTTCTCCCTCTCCTTTAACATATCAAAATGACACGTGATGACTCACCACAATATCCTCTTCACCTTCCACGACCACCAATTTATCGCCAACCAAAAATTTTAACCTTTGATGGAGCGTTCAAGTAACGGCTCCGACTGAGTGAATCCATGGCCTTCAAAGCAGGAAACTATAAGCTGGATGGTTGTCCATTACAAATAAAGTGATGAAGAAGGTATTCGGGCCAATCTTCATAGGAAGGTCTACTTCACCAATCATGGTCCACCTTGACCCATCAAATGCTCTCACCACCAACCCACCTAGTTTCATCACGAGTCCTTCAATGGTTAACTTAGGAAGGGAGCCTTTAGGCATCACATTGAGAGAAGATCCGGTATCCACCAAGATTCTTGACAGAACTGTGTCAACACACTCAATAGAGATGTAAAGATATTTGTTGTTATTTCTTCCATCGATGGGGAGCTCCTCGTCAGTGAAACCCAAGCTTAGACTCGTGGCTATGTTGTTAACCACTCTTTCAAACTGGCATACTAAAATCTCTCGTGGAACATGGTCCATTTCATAAACTTCACCATGGAATCCCTATGCTCTTCTGAGCATATTAACAAAGACAACGTCAATATTTTTGACGGTGTTTTGTTGAGTTGTTCAACCACTCGATAGTCTCTCCTCTTGATAATGCGTAAAAACTCATCTACCTCACTGGTAGGTAAAAAGTCTTGCCTTTTCTAAGTATCATCAACTTTCTTGCCCTTGTCTAAGGTTGAAGGAACGCTAGAACTAATTGTAGGAGGTGTGAGTGCAAATATCCTACCATTTCTTGTGACCCCGCCAGTTCCGGTGATGATGATTATTGGGTCATTGGACTTCATTGGATCTTCTTGCATTTTATGACCATGGATGTAGACTGAGGTATCATACACCTGTAGTGGTAAAAGTTTTGAGATTAAGCTATTGATTAACTTAACTCACAAAGCAAGAGTCACCACCACGCTTTTATTGTTTCCAAAGGAAAAGGGAAAAAGTACGAACAAAACCTGAAGAAGTTTTAAGACAAAAAAGTAATAAAAAGAGCACAAGGGTCCAGGGGTTAGTTATGCAAAGGGAAGGTATTATCACCCTAAACATCCATGGTACTCCATGGGAACCTCTTTGAAAATGTGCCTTTTTGGTTTTAAAATGGGTATTGTCTGCAAAAAATTGGTGAGATGGGAAAAGAAATATTTTTTTAATGATTTTTTTTTGTTTTCCAAGACCTTTTGAAGTCTAATGCCTATGTACCAACAAAGTGAAATGGAGGATCAAAAACTCGTAGTTCGTGATAAAAATAACAAAGATGTTTGTTTCGATTCATTTTAAGGGAAAAAACATTTCGTTATTTTAAGGAGAATACTCAACTAGTCACCCACAAATATGAGAACTTTGCATCATCATGAGAAGAGCTCCAACTTGGATAGGATCAACAAGCATGCCACTAACTCTCTTAGATGGAAAATAATTATCATCAATACTAGGGAGATAGGAGAATTATATCTCAAATATGGAAATGACTTATGTCTTCACTTTGAGAGATGTTTTAAAAGAAAAAGGGCACAAAGGGCACAAAATGATTTGAGTGAATTATGCATCTTTTAAGTATTTTGAAATTGGTCTCAATATGCTTAAGATGGATTAGCATTTATTAAAAAAAAAAATTTGAAAATCTCTTGACAAGAGTCAAGGTTTACTGAGAAAGCTGTTCAAGTTAGAAAACAAGAAGGTTTTGAAAAAGAGAGAAGATTTTGAAAATTAAAGAAGGGGAGGAGAAGAGGAGACCATCCTATAGCATAAAGTAAAAGCTAGGGAGGAAAGATATAACCAAGAAATAACAAGATTTATGAGATAAGTTAAGAAATAATTCTCTCCTTTGGATTAAGCATCAAGCAAGCCAGAATAAGCAAATAATAATTGATATATCAAATGAAACCAAAGTAGCTCAACCCAGTCTCCAAAAGAAGTCCAAAGTGAAAGGTACTAGATGGATTACAAGGTTTCAAATCTCAAGTCCAAAAGCAAAGGTCAAGATCCTAATTCCAATTCCATAACTCCACAATGATGCCAATGATAGTAACTACAAGTCCATGAATCAGGATAACCACGTTTCTTTTTAGGTTTTTTTCTTATTAGTGTTTTCTTTACAAAGATATGAAAGTAAAGTCCAAATGGACAAAGAACAAATGACATAATCATAAAAAATATGACATGAAATGTTAAACATAAAGTATAAAGTAAATGGTATAAAGTAAAAGAGCATAAGTAAATGACTTAGAAATAAAAGTTAATACAAGTAAAAATGTTAGTAAATGGTGTTAGAAAGCAAAAATGACAGATGTTTTGGTCATTTTTTGGAGAGTACTCAACTATTCACCCACAAGCATGAAAATATTAACCTATACATCATTTATGAGAAGGGCTTCAACTTGGATAAAATCAACAAGTATGACACTGACTCTCACAAATGAAAAAGGAGCAATATTTTCATAGAATACCACGAGGAGTAGGAGATTTACAATCTCACTTATAAAAATGCCTTTGTTTTTGGGACAGACTTAGCGCTATGTTAAGCAATCGTAATTGGACTTATGTAGCAGTCATAACTATCTGAGCCCGGTCAATAATAATGTTAGTGTTAATACATGCTAGAGAAATGATATGTAAATCATCCTCCTAAAGTCATGCCACACAAAAAAAGAAATAAACGGGATGATCAAGCACAAAGGCTAGGAGGATGGTCCATTACTTCAATCCACACTTTATGACATTTAGGACAAACTTATGCATCAATCTAAACTACCTTAAATGATCCATGATAACTTAGAAGGTAGATTTGAAATGATGAAAGTTCATCAAGTACCAATCCACATATCATGAACAAGATGGACACAAACCATCCAATTGATCAAAGGGAGAAGAAGGAGATGAATAAGAAGGAGACAAGAGAAGTCACACCCAAATTGGACCAAAACTTCGATCAAGTCCTCATCAAAATCAATCCTCCATTTTGGTGGATTAGGGTTTTAACCCCATCAACAACCAAGATCCATTGAGTTTGATGAGACTTGATGTCCAAACCATCATGATCCAAGGCCAACAAAAGTTCACAAAGGCCACCCACATATAAAATGAAATTCAATGAAATTAAATGTACCAAAGGTATTTTTAAAATAGAAATAAAATGAAAAATCTATAAAGTCCCTCAAAACACCAAATAAATGGTTAAGAAAATTATGGAAGGTTGGAAATAAAATAAGAAGCATGTAATAAATCTTCCATAATTTTAAAGTGCAGAAAAGTAATTTTAGACCAATTAAAACAAAGGAGAAAGGAGAAAATTCATGAAATAAAATGTGATAAAATAAAAATCAGATGAAGAAAAATAAAAGAGAATTTTAGAAATTATTTTGGGATTTTTTGGATGAAAAATGAAATTACTACGAATTTTAAAAGAAAAAGAAATTAAAAATAATAAAAGAAAAATAATTAAAATCAGAAAAAACACGGAGCATTGGATCACACCTCATTAATTAACGTGGCAGATCCAACACTCCACATGTTAAGATGCACGATTGAATGTGCTACAAGCAACACACAGAATCCAATTCAAATCCAACCAATCAGAATATTTTGTTCCTCCAACGTATCTGGCCAAACTCGGACAACCTGGAAAAAACTCTGGCCGTCTTCTCTGGTGAGCTCTCACCAAAGCTTCATCGTTTGGTAAATTGATAACACGAGACCACCATCATTGTGATCCTCTTCCCATCCCGGATTTAATCTCATGCTACAAATTCATTTATATAAACTAAGTAAAGGGAATTTCAGAGAAGATTCAGAAACAAGCAAGCCACGAAAAATAAAATTAAATGATGAACACGATCAATCAACACCGGATAAGTTAGGGCAAATCATCAGAGAGTGAAAGACTACATTGTGATAACTTGTTTGAGTTCAAATGATGCTCAGAACTATCTTTTACAGATGGTGATCAAAAGTTGATGAAGCTCGATCTAGTTAGAGCACCTCAGAAGGTATTAGAGCTTGGGAATTGTTGTAAAAGTTTCATAGGATGTCGAAGATGCTAATGGAATCAAGAAATTGGATTGAAACAACCTGAAACTCAACACGATAGTTGAACTTTCTGGAAAAATTTAAAGTTGCAGCAAGGATTTCTTGGCTCTCAAAAGCTTGGTAATGAATGTTGTAGCTTCCTCTATTTATAGGGAATATGATTGGATCCAAATACATGTGAAATGATGCAGAATTTGTCTATAATGAATTTGATCCAATTGTGAGAAAAGTGTGACATGAAACTCCTTAAAACTAGGCCAAATGATGCGTTTTAAGGGTCAATTAATTTCTTGAGACTTGCTTAAACATGATTAGGTACAAATCACATGCTAATCTAGCTTGGAATTGAGATTAGTAAAGCTCAAAATTCGGGCAATGGTAATTTCTTCAGTTACAAGTCACCATGTTCAACTCAATGGGGCATCCTGCTCATGAGGCTTTTTGATCCCATTCTCTTTGCAATGTGTTAACATTATTTCCAAGATTATAATGTGCCAATAAAGGTTGTATTTGGATGCTTGAGAAAAAAGTTATGTCATGTTGAAGTTGGCATGAAAAACTAATAACATAACTTAGAAAAATTCGAGTACTTCATGGCTGAAAAAGACCTGTAATGAAGTCCATGGACTTCCAAGCATATTTTGGCATTGATCCTTGAAGAAAACTTGTAGAGGGTATCATAAATGACATTGTGAAAAAAGAGCCAGCCTCATATGTTAGAAATTGAAGAAGTTATGATCTTTGAAAGTTGGGCAAAAGTCACTTGAAAATGGGTCGAATTTCACTAAGTCCACAAATGACCTATAATGTCTCCAAAATTTTGATGATCCTACAAGCATAATTGGGTCTTGTCATGTAAAGAGAAGTTGTAGAGGAATTTGAGAAGAGTCTAATTCAAAAATAAGCATTAAAAATGTTGAGAGTTGAAGGAGTTGTGATCCTTGGAACTTTGACTATAAAATGTTGACTTTTGGTGAAACCACTTAGAACAAGCTTGTGTACTTGGACTTTCCTTGCACTTCACAACACATGGGTGATCACATGAACTCAAAATATGGTGTTCTTGATTTCCTCTTTTTGGCCAAACCACTTAGAATAAGCTTGTGTACTTGGACTTTCCTTGCATTTCAAAGCTTGAAGTTGCTTGTTGAAGAAGGCATGGAAATAAACACATGAACCTTTGACTTTCGTTGACAAGTAAGCAACAAAACTTTGACATGCTCTTGATTTAAAAGCCATATATTGCAACATAAACTTAAGGAAAATAAGAAATATTTTTGCTATATTTATTAGTGGTTAGATAAGCAATTAATCATGTAAACACAAAGGTAAAACAACAACAAAAAGATGTTTGGTGGACCCTGCAAAAAAGTAAACCCAAAGATGGATAGAGAGGCCAAGATGTGATATTGTTTGTGTGAAATGATCAAATGATATGTGTGATCTTAGGGTTAAACATTAGGTTATAACAACACCAATGGGACTGCCTTGGTGTCATCGTAGGCAAACGATGTTGGAACTGTTATTATCATTGGAGCAATCGACTTTGCTGAGAGAGTTAACTGAGATAGGTCATACGAAATTTGTAGAGGGGGAACTTCATCATATGGTATTTCGAGAGTGGACATGTCTTTGATTATAGAGGGGCGATCTATTAACAATATTCCTTGATTAATCAGGGTCTGAATGGAGGCCTTCAATATTTCACATGTTATGGGTCCATTAAACACTGTTCACAAGTCTTGGTACAAACTGGGAAGGCATCACTTCTTATTAGTACGTTTTTGATTTCAATGAGCAACGTCTTCAATTCACTAACTGAGGTTATCATTTTCCTTCCATCATCCAATTCTACCATATTCATATTTGCTTTATTGTGCGGAGGCGTAGGATTGTTGTTTACATTCGGGATGTTGGGCGCGAACGTAATTGCCTTTGAATGAATTAGATCTTGATCTTTGTACTTTAAAGCTTTACAATTCTCGATGGAATGTCTAGGAGCTCCATAATGGAACTCGCAATGGGAATTTGCATCATATCCGGGAGGGAGAACAACTGGTGGGGGTCCTAACTCCCTTAGTTGTACAAGTGATCCTCTCAAAAGATACGATAGAATATGGCTGTACGGCATTAGAATCGGGTCAAACCTTATTTCAGGAATTCTTAATCTTTATTGTTGTTATTGATACTGTGGTTGCGGTTGCTATTGCTGTGGTGAATATTGTTGTTGATGTTGTTTTGTTGGTAGCGTTGTTGTTGTTATTGTTGAGGTTGAACATGAATAGTGAAAGGTTATTTTTGAATTTGTTGGATGGGGGCCCCAGTGGGTACTTGTTGTTATGGGACTTGATATGTTGGATTCCTTGTTCGTAAGACTGTTGTTGCATTAGTCTCACCTTCTCTTTTCAGGTTTCTTTGCCACGCTAGAAGTACTCGCGGAGTTCTGAATTTTACCCATTTTGATCATGCTCTCGATCCTTTCACCGACCAAGACCAAATCGGAAAAACCGGAGGATGGACCTTGTAAGTTCCCCACGAACATGTCTATCATATCTCATTCTAACAACGATGATGATACTATGGCTTCTAGCTCCCTCCACCTCTGAGCGTACTCTTTAAAGGTTTCCTCAGACTTCTATGTTAAATTCTACAATTGCATGCAGTTCGGTGCCATATCAGTGTTGTACTGATAACATATGAGGAAAGCTCCATCCATCTCTCTTGAAGTATGAATATGGGTACCCTCAATTGCATATACCAATCTAAGGACACCCACTAAGTGAATCTTGGAAGAAGTGCATCAAGAGTCGGTCATCATTGGAATAGGTGTCTATTTTCCGACAGTAGGCTCTATCATACCATCAAATTTTCCCTAGCCCATATCAACTTCTTAAACCCTAATTCATAAGCATACATATTATCTCATTTTCATTAAGGACCATAATAATTCACAAGCTCAAGGCATGGGATTCATCTGCAAGACCCTTTGATCATGTTGAGGTGTGCCCAAGCCACCTCAACCCTAATCTTATCCTCAAGCACCCTACAAAGGTTTTAGGACCACTCAACACATCTCACTCACTCCCCAAGTCCAAATTGGGTGGTGAGTCCCCTTTTGAGGAGCTTCAAGATTCATCTGGTCACCTAAGGACCAAACCATCGCTCTTGACCCTCCTTTCATTTAGACAAGTCTTGATTCCACATGTATCTTGACCATGCCATTGAAGATCCTTCAAATCCAAAGTTTGTTCATGCCTTACACCTTTCAAACATCTCAATTTGATCCATACATCTCAAACCCTAATGCATCTTGGTTTGGTTCTTGATGAAACTTATGGCTCAAGAAACCCTAGTTGGAGGATCCCTTGATCATTGACCTTGCTTATTTTTGGCCATCCAATAACCCTACCATTCTTTCAATGTCATTTTGTGACGATTACAATCATAATCCACAATCTAAACCCCCATTCAATCAATGTTACAAGTAGTTAGTTTATTCATGATATTTCAACTTTCCATGACTTGATCCACCCACCAATTTGACTAAAATCATTCCACAAAGGTACAAACTTCATTTACCATCATTGTATGATCATTTAAACTCAAAACACCCATCATTGTGCCTTGGGAATCAAGAAATCGTAAAATCACGAAATTAGGTCATGTTGGTTGGTCACATTTTGGCAAGAATGGCCTATGGGAAGTTCCAAAGACCATAACTTTCTCATTTTTCAAGCTTTTTAAATTCCACTTTGAGCCAATTGTCCTAGATAACTTACTATCCAACTTTGTTTCAAGATCAAAGACCTATTTCATTGAGGAAGGGTTCAATTTTTCTAGGCCAAGCTGGTCCACCATGCCCTAAAATCATGTCATGACCACTACTTTGACATATTTCCATTTCCAAACCACATACCCTTTTGACCTGTTTTTTTTTTGCATTCAATTAAGTTTATGGTAAGGAACAAATGGCCCAATATTGAGACAAAATGAATGAGCCAATTTTATTTGGCATTGGTTTAAAGATGCTGAGTTACCTTGATGCACATGAGTAGAATTTTGCAAATGTACCAAGTCATCAAATTCTTTCCTTATGATCCCAATGGTCCACAAAAACTTTTAAATGGTATCATGGTAGAATTAGAAGTCAACTTACACATGGAAACCTACCCAAGCATAAAACTCGATGCCATGTGCAAAATTCAGCATTTGCTCAAAATAGCAAAAAGCAAATTCTGCTGCAGACCAAGTCATTGCCTTTGGTTGTTCCAAATCCATGCTAGGGGTCAAAACCAACTTTCCTATGGTGCAAACAAGATCATAATGTTGTTGTTTCATTTTTCCCCAAGTCAACACCAAGCATGATTTAAGTCACATGCTAATCTAAACCAAACCTCCACAATCTCCCTCCAAAACCATCCACACACCTTCCCTATAAATAGGTGAAGGTTTTCAACTGCACAATCACGCTGAAAAAGGCCCCAAACTCATTCTAAACATTTGTGATGAACCTCCATTAAAAGAGTACCGAGTTTTCATTCCAAAGCACCTCAACCCCAAATAACAGTCTAGAAGCCTTCACCACACATCACTCAAGCTTTCCAAACACTTAACCACCATTCCCTAAGCCTCACCTGAGCTAAGCTATACCGTCAAAAAACCCGCCTGAACAATTTCTTATCAGGTAGACTTCTCCACCCCTATCACCCAAACAAGTTTTCACTTCACTCGAAATCACTCACTGAACATTTCTCCTAAACTTGAAGCTTTGATTACTTAGATTTCATAATTTAATTTTTGTTTTAGGTCAGATGTGTTCACCAGAATTGTGGTGAAATGTTCCCCACTCAGAGCCAATCAATGGCTCATGACTGAGGAAAATGTTTTATTGTTGATCATACAAGTTACCTTGATGCTTTAATTTGATTGAAAACTTATGTTTTTGAGTTTGGATTCTGAAGTGGTCGAAGGTTGAAGACAACCATTAGCGTGTTTTGAATTGAAACAAAATAGTTATCACACTCTGATTGTATGGCTGACACACAAATCTCTTTTGCTTTTATTTTTTATTATTTATTCTGTTAATGCGCTTTGATATCACAATCGGGCTTGTGGCCTAGTGGGTGAGGGGGTTTATCCTTCCATGACCCCAAGGTTAGGGGTTCAACCCCCAGCGTGTGCAAACTCTCATTATTTTTTATACCTATGTTATTTTATCCATTTTATTTTCTTATTTTGTTTCCACTTTGATTTATTTTTTAACCCTTTCGTTTTTATTATTTTGAAAATATGTTGAACATAAACCCCCTTTATTTTTGTCCCTAGAATTTATCGGTGACTTATTTTATCTCATTTGAATTATTTTTAGTGGACTTACGAAGTCTTGAACTTAAGGACTGATAAAATCTATTAAAGTCATAACATGTTTGTTTTAGGGTTGATTAAAACCTTCCATATTTCAAACCTACCATTGGATGAACAAGAGCTCATCAATGGTACTTTGAAGCATGGATAGGTTGCCCCTATTTCAAATAACTTGGTCATTTAACTTATGGATGAAGTCTTATCTTGTTAGATTGATTTCATTTGATATGTTGTTATCTCATTTGGTTCGTACTAACACACTAACCCTTTACTAACTTGTTTATACTAAACCTTTACCTTGTTAATATTATTGTCTTGTTCATATAACTTGTTAACCTAATAACTCAATCAACTTTAATCTTTCAACCTTAGGTTTAGTTATAGTCTTCCTTTTGTCAATCTATTGATAGATGGACTTAAGGTTAAACAAATTTATTCATTACAAATCTATGGTAATTTGATCCATTGATAATCTTCCATACTTTGTATCAATGATAAGTTATCTCTCAACGCGCCATATTTTGAATATATTAACCTAAGGATATATAATCCTCTAGTTTTGATCCTTTGTTCATAATCCCAACCTAACTTAACCTTACTTTTATCATTACTAACCTTTTGTTATTATTATTATCATTATAGTTATTCATTGTTATTTACTTTTATGTGATTTACATTCACGCACTCATTATCATAATCATTGTATAAACTTCATCATGCATGTTTATTTACATTGTATTTACCTTATTGATATCATCATATTTAAAAAGAACAACAACATGATAAAATTATAAGACCAAAAACAATCCACTTCACTTAATCACTTGGACTTATAGGATCCTATTTAGGAAATTTTCTTGGAGGCCTTTCCTTTACTCTTTTGTGGTACTTTGTAAACTCCAGGTTTCATCTGTACTTACATTCCGGTTGTAAGAATGGCATCATGACACTACCTTAAGAGAACATGTTTGTAAGAACATTATCCTTTGTTTAGTATGTCACTTTTTCACACACAAGACTTTCTCTTGGTCTACCTTACAATGAGACCCTTTATTTTTCTTGTTGGTTACTTTGCATTCATGTTGCATTAGCCAAATTTCATAATCAAATAAAGAAACCCTTGATCCAACGTCAAGTGGCTTTTTCATAATCAAACTTAAAATACTTAATAACTACGATTAGCATTGTGCCCCACAAGCCTTAAGTGGTGGAGAATGAGTGAGAATGGAGCATTCCTACCCTCACTCTGAGTATTTTGGACCCAAGACGCTTGACTTATTGTCTAGAATATTCACCTCCACCCCTAGACTTTAGTCCAACCTAATCATAAAATATTTTCATAAACCCTTGTACAAGGTAAAATTAACACAACCCATCAAACCTGATTTTTATGCCCTAGGGAATCAACCCGAAAACCTTTTTCTCAATCAAACACGCAAACATTTTTTACTCTGAACTATGAATCTCTCATTCCTCATCCCCGCTGAGTGATACGTAGGCACAATGGTCACAATCCTTGGCGAGCACACCATTATTTTACACACATTATTTTACACACATTATTTTGAAAATAAACAATAACGAGATAAATCCCCACGTACGTAAAAACAACCCTAATAGTTCCCATGGAGTATCATGGATGTGAGGGGTTCTAATACCTTCCCCTTGTGTAACCGACTCTTGAACCCTAATCTCGGTCACGAGACCGATACCTTATCCCCTTCTAGCGCTTCCCATGTGCTTATATTTTTTGAGGGTTTTATCAATTATTTCCCCTTGCCTCTCCGATAGAGGAACACAAATAAAATTTGGTGGCACTCTTCTCATGTTTCCTTTTCCTCTTTGGGGAGGATGTTTCTTTTGTTCAGATCGTCCAGTCTCCTTGCTAATCCCGAAGCTCCGGTGGCGACAGTTGGTGACTCTGTTGAGGACACATTTTCCTTAAGCAAGTCTAGCCAAGTTAGAGCTGTTTTCGTTTTTACAAACGTGGGGATTTATCCATTTTTATTTGTTCTGTATATATTTTATTTTATTACAAACATGTAAATGTTTTCTTTGTTTGTTTGTTGGTTCGAAACTATGGCTCCGTGACGACAAAAAATTGAAGGAAATAATGATTGCAGAGTAAGCGTTGTGTGAAAGACTCTTCACCCGAGTCTGAGAGCTTGCTTGAGATTGGAGAGGTCGAGTAGTATTGGTTTGCAAGGTTCCTTTCTCATTAGGGTCGTAGAAGAACCTTACTTAGTGGTAGAATTTATTTAGGGTATTGATGACGGTCGTGCTTTCGGTGTAAGCATCCTTACCTTTATTAGAGTCTTTGACCCTAAAGCCCCTTTTGTATAACATTTAACCATGGCCAGCCTAGACCGATGGTCATGTAGTATAGGCCACCAAGGTTCCTTCCTCGTAAGGGTCGATACAAATATCTTACTTAAAGTATATAACCTTGATGGAGCAGTCGCCTAACAAGTAAATTTACATAAGCGGCTGATAGTAAAGGAAGTCTATGACTCTAAGGGCAATGTCTTACACCCAATTTCTCAAAAGCCCTAGATCATACAAAGCGAGAACCTTGGTTTACAAAGCAATCATTAAACCTCATACTTCGTCACAATGGTCCGAAACCCTGAACTCATGCCTATGTTCTGTGAAAATTAATAAACCAATTATTCATTCATACATACATTCATTCATCATCAAACTAATAAAGTAAAGCTCTTAAGATTTTTGTTTGTTCAAATGCAGAATTACAAGACCTTTTATCAAACAATCATGGATTCATCAACAAGGAAAAGCACTTATACCTTATGATTCAAGAGTCCCGACATCAACTCGTTGAAGGTCCTCTGCTAAAAGGTTGTAAGCCTCAAGGACAACAAGTTTAGAGCCAATTTTGGGAACATCATAGATCTTATAACCGAGAAGGTTGACTATGGTGCTATCAATACAATGAACCGATACTATGATGTCCCGCTAAGATGCTTCACTTTCCCCAATTTCCAAATCTCTCCTAGCTTGGAAGACCTTGAGAGACTTCTTAATCGATCAATCAAAGAATACAACCCCTTTCCCAAATTGGAAGCAGGTTATTATTTGATCGAACTCTCAATCATTTTGGGTATCAACACCAAGAAGTTAGTTGCCAATTGGGGCATCAAAGGTTCCGTCAAGGGTTTGACTCAAAATTTCCTCGAAGCCCATGTTAGGGAGATGTTGAAGGAAGAAAGACCCGACTTCTGTACTGCAACCCTAGCACTTTTGATTAATGGAATTGTTTTATTCCCAAATATGGACAAGATCGTGGATCACTTGGTGGTTGAAGTCTTTCAAACAAAGAACCTGATGTCGTTTCTACTTGCCGACTTCTATCATACCTTTCATACAAGGCATGAAAAGAAAGGAGGTACCTTCCCCTGTTGTGCTCCCATGTTGTAGCTCTGGATGAGGGCTCGCATGCCTCAATAACCCTTTGCTCAAAGTAATTTTATATGGCCTCAAAAGTTTGCGTTTGTCTCCGCCAATTCAAATTTGTGGTACAAGAGAGAATGGGATACAAAGGAATCCATTGCAACATGTGGAGGATTCCCAAACATACCCTTAATATGAACACAACATTGTATCAACTACAACCTCACTTTACTCAAGAGACAATTGGGGTACGCTATGATGAGTCCTCATGAGGAAATAGACTTCACTCCTTTCATCGTCAATACCGTAAATCCGCTCAATTCGAACGTGAAATTAGTGCGAAAAGCATGGACAAACATAATATGTATTAACCAAGAATGGGGCAAGAATAATATCCAAGCCAAGGAACCCTACTTGGCGTGGGTAAAAGAGAGGGCTAGGGTAGTCAAGATGCCATTTTTGTTTGACCCTTCTTCATTCCCAGTGATGCCCGAGCTCGAGCCTATCCTACAAGAGGACATGGACAAGATTACCAACCAAATCAAAGAGCTTGAGTTGGAGAACACTCAATTACGAGTCTAACTCAATCGTACCAAGGAACATAACCACGTCTTGGAACACAAAGGTAAGCAAGTTTATGAAAAGTTCGAGGATAGGAAGAAGAGGATCTGAATAGCAGAAGGCTAAAGAGTTTGGGTTGGTGGAGCTCTACAAGGAGATAATTACGAGCTATACTTCCGCAACAAAAATTTGGATCAAGAGTTTCGATCTATCAAGGACCTTGAGAAGACTGTTGAGAGGTCTAACGCTATGAAGAAGGAAGTGAGGGAGGATTATGTGGCCCAAATCATTGAGCTTGGGACCACTCTCATGGAGTGTAAGGATCTCTTAGCTAAGGAATATCTAGAAAGAGAGAGAAGATTCACAAAATTTTCTTGCACAAGTAGTTTAACCTTGGACGAGCTTGTGAGAAAAACAAGAATTTGAAGATGGGGATCTATGACAAAGCATACATAGAGTTACAAAACCAACACAGGTATTGGGAGGAGCGATCCCATGGAGCCGAAGCCTCTATTGCTCAAAGGGATGAAATCATACACAATCTCAAAACCCTTTACAACGAATGGAGGGACAAATACGCCAACACGGCGGTGCTAACAAATTACGCTCTCCAAGACTTTCCCGATAAGCTAAAGGAAGCTAATTTAATCATGTGACCAGATAATACCCCTGAGGAGGTCTACCACTTCGTCAAATTCTCCAAGAAGATGATGGCCGAACTCATCACCGACATTGACGCTCTCCATAAGTCTTAAGGGGTCACTTTGAGGGTTGACATATAACTAGCTTATTTGTCTCATTTACTTGTAATTTTCAATTTCTATGTATTTATAACACATTTGATTTCCCTTCAAATGATGAATAGAAACTTTTTATGATTTACTCCAGTGTGCTTTCCTTTTTCTATGATGTAAATATAAATCGTCAAGTATTCTCTTGCAATAAACAAACACGATTAACTAAAGAGCTTTGGTCTAACAAAAAAATAATAATAAACATTCATGTATCATTTGCATTTTTCAAAACAAAACAAAAACACTCATCCATCCTTTTTCTGATTAAAACCATACTTTAAATTCGACTTTCCGGTATAATACACGAAGACACCAACAAGTCGTCATGGAGCAGCTTCAGCAAAACCAAGCCGCACATCAAGAGGAAGTATCCCAAGTAAGGTCCCAGATGGGACAACTAATAGAGACAATCCAAGCGATCACTAGGGGCCTAGAGATTATGGAGAAGATGCAAGAAAACATGAACCAGCATGCTCACGCTGCAAATCCTCTCATTCCTCCGGTGGTTGAGACTCAGATTCCTCCTCTTCAAGTTGACCCTCCAATACATATAGGCGCACCTAACGGTGTCTCTCCATTAAATGTCCATCCTCCTGTCACCAAGATAGATGATCAACATGACGCTTTCTTCAACCCTAGGACGGCCTCATAAAATGATGCTTTTGGTCCCGCGACCAATGAAGTGGAGAAGAAGGTAAGAGTCACTGAGGAAAATTTGAATGCAATGGAGAGTACTGATGCATTAGGTCTTGATGCAGATGAAATGTGTCTAGTGTCTGGCGTGTTTATCCCGACCAAATTCAAAGTCCCCGACTTTGAGATGTACAAGGGCGCTAGTGATCCGAGGACACGTATTCAAGCCTATTGTGGAAAGATGTCGCCTACTCTAATGATGATCGACTTTTGATGCATTTTTTCCAAGTTTCTCTAAGTGGAGCATCTTTAGAATGGTACATGCAACTTGAGGGTACTGACAACCATACTTGGAGAGAGATGGCCAAGGCATTCCTCAAACACTATAAGTATAACACTGATATGGTTCCAAACCACACGCATCTACAAAATCTGATGCAGAGGTTTGAGGAAACCTTTAAATAATATACCGAGAGGTGGAGGGAACTTGCAGCCAGGGTACAACCGCCATTTTTAGAGAGAGAGAGAGCTAATTGACATGTTCATGGGAAACTTACAAGGCTGGTACCTTGATAGAATGGTGGGAAGTACGTCTTCCGACTTTTCTGATTTGGTCTTGGCCGGTGAAAGAATTGAGAACATGATCAAAACGGAAAGATTCAAAACCCTACATGTATGTCCGGTTTGACCAAGAAATCCTTCATCCCATATGGTAAGAAAAGAGAAGGTGAGACTAATGTAGCCGTAGTCATCCGAACAATGACGCCAACATATCAAGTTTTGTACCAACCAGTGGCCACTGTGGCTCCTGTTCAACAAGTTCAATAGAAACCATTTATGATCCCTATTCAACAGCAGCAACAACCACGTCACCAACAACCGCAACAACAACGTTATCAACAACAACATCAGTAACCAGAGCAACAAGCTCCACAACCACAATATTAACAACAACAACAAAGGAAAAGAATACCTAAAAGAACATTTGATCCAGGTCCTATGTCATACAACCATATTCTGCCATACTTATTGAAAGGATCACTTGTGCAACTAAGGGAGTTAGGGCCTCCTCCAATAGTCCTTCCTCCCGGATACAATGCAAATGCTCGTCGTGACTTTCACTCCGGAGATCCCGAGCATTCTATTGAAAATTACAAAGCTCTAAAGTAGAAAGTCCAATATCTGATTGACTCGAAGGAAATTTCGGTTGCGCCTAGCGCCCCAAGTGTAAATAACAATCCAATGCCTCCCCACAATCCTACAAATGTAAACATGGTAGAATTTAACAACGACCAAAAACGGATAACCTCTGTTAATGAATTAAGAACTCCGCTCATTGAGATGCATGACATCTATATTCGCCACTTTTCAGAGATGCATGACATCTATATTCATCGACATGCTTGAAAAGCATATGCAGGTGTTTATTGATGATTTTTCGGTTTTTGGATCTTCTTTTGATATCTGTTTAACTAAGTTATCTCTTTTTTTAGAAAGGTGCCAGGAAACCAACCTTATCCTTAATCGAGATAAATTCCATTTCATGGTACATAAAGGTAGAGTGATGGGTAATAAAATCTCCCACAAGGGGATTGAAGTTGACAAAGCAAAAGTGGAGGTGATTGTCAATCTCCCACCCCCAGTGAATGAAAAGGGGATAAGGAGTTTCTTTGGACATGCATGTTTCTTTCGCAGGTTCATAAGGGATTTTTCCAAAGTGGCAAGACCCTTGAAAAATCTTCTTGTTAAGGACAACCCGTTTACTTTTGATAATTCGGAATTTGAGACTTTGAAGAGTAAGTTGGTTTTTGCTCCTATTGTGATAGCCCCAGATTGGTATCTCCCTTTTGAAATTACGTGCGATGCCAGTGACATTGTTGTGGGGGTTGTTTTAGGATAGAGGAAGGACAAACTTCTGCATGTGATTTACTATGCTAGTCATGTCGTTAACCCGACCCAGATGAATTATGCAACTATCAAAAAGGAGTTGTTGGGCATTGTCTATGCTGTTGACATATTCAGATCGTATTTGCTAGGGTCTAAAATTATTGTTTATACTGACCCTGCCGCTTTAAAGTATTTGTTTGCTAAACAGGAATCAAATCCCAAACTATTGAGTTGGATACTCCTTCTTCAAGAATTTGATCTCTAAATTGAAGATAAAAAGGGGTGTGAGAACACAGTTGCATATCACTTGCCTCGCATGTCCCCAATTGATAACACAGAAGAGAATCGCCCAATTCGGGATACATTTGCTGATGAGCGCATCTTGGTAATTACTGGTTTTCCATGGTTTGTAGACTATGCAAACTATCTGGTAGGTGGGGCAATACCTGACGATTTTGATTATGACAATTAGAAGAAGTTTTTACATGATTGTAGGTTGTATCTGTAGGATGACTCATTCCTGTATAAAAGGGCAGTGGATGGACTGAATAGAAGATGTGTTCTGGAAGAAGAGTAGAAAGATATACTGAAAGCTTGTCATGATTCAGAGTATGGAAGACACTTTAGCGGAGATAGGACAACATCAAAAGTTCTCCAGTCAGGTTGATCTTGGTCCACTTTATTCAAGGTCGCTCATTATAGATTCCAAGAATGTGATAGATGTTATAGGTCATACAATATATCAAAAAAGAACTAGATGCTACAGAGTGCCATGTTAGAGGTAGAGTTGTTTGATGTGTGGGGGATATATTTTATGGGACCTTTTCCACCTTCTTTTGGGAAGAATTACATCCTGGTTGCAATAAATTATGTTTCAAAATGGGTAGAGGGTGTAGAATTACCCACTATAAGACCCCAATTTTGACCCTAAGATCCCTCATGTTATCTCATCATTTGCATTAACATTGGGATCACACTTTGGCATCCCCCTTACTACTCATTCAATGGGTTTGCATTGGGAGAGATCACCAAGAACATTTGATTGTATTATACTTTGTTTTTCATTGTTTACTAACCAAAATATGAAAAATATTTCCATGTATAACTTTGTTTCCTTTGTAGGTAATGTGTGCATCCACCCATGCTCTATCAAGCTCACATCTAGGGTTTGAGACCATAAATGCAAGAGATCAATCAAGGAAAGGTTCACAATGGTTCTAAGCATCATATATAGGTCCCCATTTTCTTTATTTATCATTTTGATCAATAAGTCAGCAAGAGTTTGAAGTTTGTTTCCCTTGTGTAGCACCTCAAACTTGCCCTCCTCATTCATGCATTCGTTTTAGGTCATTTAAAATTTCATATTGCATTTCATCATGTCAATCAGAATTAGCTCCAAGAGTTTGTCTTCCAAGAAGCTTGGATATCATCCAAGTCACTTTGAGGGTTTTATCTGAATGATCAGTCAACACAAGGGAAATTGTGCATCAACTAGGGTTTTTCTCAACACTCAAGGAAGTTTGTATTCATCTGGGTATCAAGGGTGCATCACCATCCTCATGATCTTTCTTTCCTCAAATTTTCATTTCTTATCAGCAAAGTTCATCTGAATTAGGGTTTGACCTCTGGTCAACTTTGGTCTACTGAAGTAGTCAAAGTAGGGTTCCTCAAGGATTGGGATGCATTCTTGGTTTGAAGGTCTTATGGATGTTGTGTAGAGCTCTTGGGAGCTAGGGTTTCATTTTCAGAGGTTTTCTTTAAAGGATCAAGCTTAATGGGCTCAGTACAATTCAAAATTCAACTGTGAAGTCAAAAGTCAATTGTTGGTCAACTGAGGGTCAAATGGCTAGGGAATGACTTGAGATACTTCCAACATGTTCAAATGGGGTCTATTCATCATTCAAAACATTAATCTTGAAGGAACAAAGGTCCAGTGCACAGGTTACCAAATTTGGAAAGATGACCTGTATTGTGATGTTTCCAAATTTGGAAGGATTTTGACCTAGCTTCAACTTGATTTTTCATCACCAAGGAAGCTCCAAATGAATTTTTTCTCAGACATGAAAGTGGTAGATCTTCGTCTCCCCTTTCCAAAAAAAATTAGCCCCTTCTACTTATAGGATTGGTTCCGGAGCTGTCATGCTCGCTAGGCGAGCAGAATGGTTCGCCTAGCGAGCCCCAAAATAAGCCACCAGAGTCACCGGCGCCCAGAAGAAACTTCCTGAGCTGTCATGCTCGCTAGGCGAGCAATCCTTCGCTAGGCGAAGCCCACGCTTCCTCCTTCGCTCCAGCGAGCCTTGATGATGTTTGTAACACCCCGAATTAAATAAGAGGATTATTTAATTAAGTTAATAATATATTTAATAATTTAATTAAATAAATTGAATTATTGAATTATTATTATTATTAATATTATTTGGAATAATAATTAGTGGAAAATATATAAGTTGGAATATGGAAAAAGGGTTTTGGTTGGTAAAGAGTTTTCACGTGAAAAGCAGAGAAGCGATCGTGAAAGAGGAAAAGGGCAAAGAGGCAGAGCAAGAGGAAGAAGGTTAGAGAAGGGCTTGGAGCTTAGAGATTCGCCGGATTAACTCAGGTAAGGGGGGTTTATCGTCGTTTAATGGGTATTATGGGATAGCATGTAATGGGTAGTGATAAACCGTTGAATTACCCTAATTGGGATTGTAGAATGCTGAAAAATTGTGATGAGTAAACTGTGTTTAAGCTGTAATTGAATCGGTAATTGTGTGAGTCGTGTTCCCCCGAACGTATAGCTTTTTACGGAAGTTGAATCGGAGGTCCGGAAGTCCTCCAACGGCGGAAAATGCGGAGAACTCTGCATTCTGCCTTGTGTTAGCGCAGGAACTGCTGTTTTGTCTGCGTTAACCGGTTAACCCAGGGCGTTAACCGGTTAACACTGTTATATTTTGTGGAAATGTGTTGTTTTGCCTGCGTTAACCGGTTAACCCAGGGCGTTAACCGGTTAACACTGTTGCGTTTTGCCAGAAAATGTGTTGTGTCCTGCGTTAACCGGTTAACCCAGGGCGTTAACCGGTTAACACTGTTGGAAAGTTGAAAAATTGATATTTTAATGTTGTGAACCTAATTGGGGATTGGTCTATTATAGTTAATTGTGATGAGTAATTTTGTTGGATTTATGTTGTGAAGTGTTGATACAATTATGTTGATAAGTTGTGTTAAAGTTGTTGAAAATACTGAGTTGTAGGCTTGACGAGCCAAAGTTGATTATAAGTTGATTATGTTGAAAACCTTGTTGTGTTGATATTATTATTTTGTTGTCGGAATTGTAAAGTCGTGTATGCCATGTACATTTCATATGCATTAAGTCGGAGCTTTGCTCACACCACGTTGGCCTGGATTGGCAAATTTTAAGTTGAAAGTTGAAGGCTTATGCCTTGATGCCCACTAAAATGGCAATGATTTTAAGTTGGGAGTTTTACTCCGAATGGTACCACATGCATGACGAGTCGAGTCTCATTAGAGTTGCATTATGTTGGTTTGTTGTATGCGTATCAGTGGTATTGATCTTGAGCATGTATATGAGTTGTGTTGATATTGGGTGATTAATGAGTTAAATTACTTAACATAACATGATAAATTATAATGTTTGTTATATCGATTGAGGAACTCACC
The DNA here is from genome assembly GCF_024323335.1 of Lathyrus oleraceus. NCBI lineage: Eukaryota > Viridiplantae > Streptophyta > Magnoliopsida > Fabales > Fabaceae > Lathyrus > Lathyrus oleraceus. The sequence goes on along the minus strand of NC_066583.1, from coordinate 279,907,230 downwards.
CTTACAACTATTTTTCAGGTAACGAGCAATGAGTTGAGTTGAAGCTAATGCTTGGAGTCTAGTGTAGTCGCTTTAGTGGGTCATGCTCTGATAGATGTAACATCGGGACGGGATGTTTTAATTGTTTATTGTTGGTTGTTGAACCTTTTTACCTATAAAACGTTATATGTTTTGAATGGTTGGTTGATTCTATCCGCTGCGAATTATGCAAAAATGTTGTTTTGATTAAATAAAGAGCATGACAGTTATTATGGTGTGAAGTAGTTGTGTGACACCCTTGGTGCATTATTACTCTGATATATATTTGTTGTTTTTATTAAATATTTGGGGTACTTTAGAAGGGTGTTACATTAGTGGTATCAGAGCAGGTCGGTCTGTCCGGCCAGTTGTCGTGTCGTTACTGTCTAACAATTGTGTATTGTTACTAATCTAACTTTTAAGTTGTGTTGTATTGATAAGTTGAAATGGCTGGAAGGAATGACGCTGCAATGGCTGCCGCAATGCAAGCGATGGCACAAGCTGTGCAGAACTTGCCAAATGCTGGTGGTGATGCTGGATCACGTAGCTTGGCGACTTTTCAGAGAGAGAATCCGCCGGTGTTTAAAGGGAAGCATGATCCAGATGCAGCCTTGGGATGGTTGAAAGAGATTGAGAGAATCTTCCGTGTTATGGATTGCACTCCAGCTCAGAAGGTTCGGTATGGTACTCACATGCTAGCAGTCGAAGCTGATGACTGGTGGCTAGAGACTCACGAGAGGTTGACCGTGGCAGGTGAAGTTGTTACTTGGGATGTATTCCGTAGGGAATTCATGAGAAAGTATTACCCGGAAGATGTCCGTGGTAAGAAGGAAATTGAGTTCCTTGAGCTGAAGCAAGGAAACATGTCTGTCACTGATTATGCTGCGAAATTTGTGGAGCTGTCCAAATTTTATCCTCATTACACTGGTGCTGGTGCTGAATTTTCAAAGTGCATCAAGTTTGAAAATGGACTGCGCTCTGAAATTAAGAAGGCTGTTGGGTATCAGAAGATACGCATTTTTACTGAATTGGTTGATAGCTGCAGGATATTTGAAGAGGACAATAATGCTCATTACAAGATTGTCAGTGACCGCAAGGGCAAGCAACATCAAAATCGTGGTAAGCCGTATGATGCTCCAGCTGGAAAAGGGAAACAAAGAGCTGCTCCGGCTCAGAGAGCTAGTGGGGGAGGTGCTCCTGCTGGTGTAGTTTGCTTCAAATGTGGTCAGGCTGGTCATAAGAGTAATGTATGCACTGCTGAAGTAAAGAGGTGTTTTCGCTGTGGTAAGACTGGTCATGCAATAGCTGATTGCAAGCATAAGGAAATGATTTGTTTTAATTGTGGCGAAGAAGGGCATATTGGAAGTCAGTGTCAGAAGCCAAAGAAATCTCAAACTGGGAAGGTGTTCGCATTGACCGGAACTCAAACCTCCAGTGAGGACAGACTTATCCGAGGTACGTGTTATATTAATGGCTTTCCTCTTGTAGCTATTATTGACACAGGTGCGACTCATTCCTTTATATCTTTGGATTGTGCTGTGAAACTTAAGTTAGAGATATCTGAGATGTTTGGTAGTATGGTAATTGATACTCCTACGAAGGGTTCAGTGACTACTACTTCGGTTTGTTTAAATTGTCCTTTGAGTATTTTTGGTAGAGACTTTGGGATGGACCTAGTGTGTCTTCCACTAGTGCAGATTGATGTTATTCTGGGTATGAGCTGGTTGGTGTTTAACCGAGTTTCTATCAATTGTTTTGATAAGACGGTGGTCTTTCCTGAGATTGAGGAGGGAAAGAGTTTGTTTCTATCAGCAAGGCAAGTGAATGAGGAAGTAGCTGATGGGGCAGAGTTGTTTATGCTGTTAGCGACTTTGGAGGCTAAAGATAAACTGGTGATTGGCGATCTAGCCGTGGTGTGTGATTTTCCTGATGTGTTTCCGGAAGAGGTGAATGAATTACCGCCAGAGCGTGAAGTGGAGTTCTCGATTGATTTGGTACCTGGTACTAGGCCGATATCGATGGCTCCGTACCGTATGTCTGCTGTTGAGCTAACTGAATTGAAGAGTCAGTTGGAAGATCTGTTGGATAAGAAATTTATTCGTCCGAGTGTGTCACCGTGGGGTGCACCAGTGCTATTGGTTAAGAAGAAAGAAGGTACTATGAGGTTGTGTGTGGCCTACAGGCAACTGAATAAAGTGACGATCAAGAATCGGTATCCTTTGCCGAGGATTGATGATTTGATGGATCAGTTGGTTGGTGCAAGTGTGTTCAGCAAAATAGATTTGAGATCTGGGTATCATCAGATCCGTGTGAAAACTGAGGATATTCAGAAGACTGCTTTCAGAACAAGGTATGGACATTATGAGTATTCTGTGATGCCTTTTGGTGTGACTAATGCGCCTGGAGTATTTATGGAGTATATGAATAGGATTTTCCATCCGTACCTAGACAAGTTTGTTGTGGTGTTTATTGATGATATTTTGGTGTATTCGAAATCTGAAGAAGAGCATGCTGAACATTTGAGAGTGGTTTTAGAAGTTCTCCGAGAAAAGAAGTTATTTGCTAAACTATCCAAGTGTGAATTTTGGTTAGAAGAGGTTAGTTTTCTTGGTCATGTGATTTCAAGAGGTGGTGTTGCTGTTGATCCTTCTAAGATAGAAGCGGTGTCTAAGTGGGAAGCTCCGAAGTCTGTTGCTGAGATTCGAAGTTTCCTTGGTTTGGCTGGTTATTATAGGAAGTTCATTGAGGGATTTTCTAAGTTGGCGTTACCATTGACGATGTTGACTAGGAAGGGGCAAGCGTTTGTTTGGGACTCAAAATGTGAAGAAGGTTTCCAAGAGTTAAAGAGAAGGTTAACTACTGCTCCTATTCTGATATTACCGAGTTCGTCGGAATCATTTGAAGTTTTCTGTGATGCTTCATTGTTGGGTTTGGGTGGCGTGTTGATGCAGAATAAGCAGGTTATAGCTTATGCTTCAAGACAGCTGAGAGTTCATGAGAGGAACTATCCGACGCACGATTTAGAGTTGGCGGCTGTGGTATTTGTTCTGAAGTTATGGAGGCATTACTTGTACGGGTCAAGATTTGAGGTTTTCAGTGACCATAAAAGTTTAAAGTATTTGTTTGATCAGAAAGAGCTGAATATGAGACAGAGAAGATGGTTAGAGTTTCTGAAGGATTATGACTTTGGTTTGAATTACCATCCGGGTAAAGCAAACGTAGTGGCTGATGCATTGAGTCGGAAATCATTGCATATGTCTATGCTAATGGTTAAGGAATTGGATTTAATTGAGCAGTTTAGAGACTTGAGTTTGGTGTGTGAGAGTACTCACAATAGTGTTAAATTGGGAATGTTGAAGTTAACAAGTGGTATTCTGGATGAGATCAGAGAGGGTCAGAAATCCGATGTGCTTTTGGTGGATAAGTTGACTCTAGTGAATCAAGGTCAAGGTGGCGAATTCAGAGTTGATGAGAATGATGTTTTGAAATTTGGTAATCGGGTGTGTATTCCGGATGTTACCGAACTTAAAAAGAGTATTCTTGAAGAAGGACATCGTAGTGGCCTGAGTATTCATCCTGGAGCTACGAAGATGTATCATGATTTGAAAAAGTTATTTTGGTGGCCGGGAATGAAAAGAGAAATTGCGAGTTTTGTTTATTCCTTTTTGACTTGTCAGAAGTCAAAGATTGAGCATCAGAAGCCGTCTGGGCTAATGCAACCGTTGGCTATTCCAGAGTGGAAGTGGGATAGTATCAGTATGGATTTTGTTTCTGGTTTACCGAGGACAATTAAGAATTTTGAAGCTATTTGGGTGATTGTTGACAGATTGACAAAGTCGGCTCATTTCATTCCGATCAGAATGGACTATCCGTTAGAGAGATTAGCTGAGTTGTATATTGAGAAGGTTGTAAGTTTGCATGGTATTCCGTCGAGTATTGTTTCGGACAGAGATCCTAGATTTACATCGAAGTTCTGGGAAGGTTTGCAGATGGCTTTGAGAACTAAACTGAGATTGAGCTCTGCATATCACCCGCAGACTGATGGTCAGACTGAGAGGACGATTCAGTCATTGGAGGATCTTTTGAGAGCTTGCGTTTTGGAAAAGGGAGGTGCTTGGGATTGTTATTTACCTTTGATTGAGTTTACCTACAACAATAGTTTTCATTCGAGTATTGGTATGGCACCGTTTGAAGCTTTGTATGGTAGGAGATGTCGGACACCTTTATGTTGGTATGAGTCCGGTGAGAGTGCTGTGGTTGGACCGGAAATCGTTCAACAAACTACGGAAAAGATTAAGATGATTCAGGAGAAGATGAGAATTGCTCAGAGTCGTCAGAAGAGTTATCATGACAAGAGAAGGAAGTCACTTGAGTTTCAAGAGGGAGATCATGTGTTTCTCCGTGTTACTCCGATAACTGGAGTTGGTCGAGCTTTGAAGTCAAAGAAGTTGACACCTCGATTTATTGGTCCTTATCAGATTCTGGAGAGGATAGGAGAGGTAGCCTATCGTATCGCTTTACCGCCGTCACTTGCGAATTTGCATGAGGTTTTTCATGTGTCTCAGTTGAGGAGGTACATTCATGATCCGTCGCATGTAATCCAAGTAGATGATGTACAGGTAAGAGATAACCTGACTATTGAAATATCGCCTATGAGGATTGAGGATCGAGAGTTGAAGCAGTTGCGGGGTAAAGAGATTGTCTTAGTGAAAGTAGCTTGGGGAGGACCAGCAGGTGGCAATGTGACTTGGGAACTTGAGAGTAAGATGAAGGAGTCTTACCCAGAGTTGTTCGCTTGAGGTATGTTTTCGAGGACGAAAACTCTTTTAGTAGGGGAGAGTTGTAACACCCCGAATTAAATAAGAGGATTATTTAATTAAGTTAATAATATATTTAATAATTTAATTAAATAAATTGAATTATTGAATTATTATTATTATTAATATTATTTGGAATAATAATTAGTGGAAAATATATAAGTTGGAATATGGAAAAAGGGTTTTGGTTGGTAAAGAGTTTTCACGTGAAAAGCAGAGAAGCGATCGTGAAAGAGGAAAAGGGCAAAGAGGCAGAGCAAGAGGAAGAAGGTTAGAGAAGGGCTTGGAGCTTAGAGATTCGCCGGATTAACTCAGGTAAGGGGGGTTTATCGTCGTTTAATGGGTATTATGGGATAGCATGTAATGGGTAGTGATAAACCGTTGAATTACCCTAATTGGGATTGTAGAATGCTGAAAAATTGTGATGAGTAAACTGTGTTTAAGCTGTAATTGAATCGGTAATTGTGTGAGTCGTGTTCCCCCGAACGTATAGCTTTTTACGGAAGTTGAATCGGAGGTCCGGAAGTCCTCCAACGGCGGAAAATGCGGAGAACTCTGCATTCTGCCTTGTGTTAGCGCAGGAACTGCTGTTTTGTCTGCGTTAACCGGTTAACCCAGGGCGTTAACCGGTTAACACTGTTATATTTTGTGGAAATGTGCTGTTTTGCCTGCGTTAACCGGTTAACCCAGGGCGTTAACCGGTTAACACTGTTGCGTTTTGCCAGAAAATATGTTGTGTCCTGCGTTAACCGGTTAACCCAGGGCGTTAACCGGTTAACACTATTGGAAAGTTGAAAAATTGATATTTTAATGTTGTGAACCTAATTGGGGATTGGTCTATTATAGTTAATTGTGATGAGTAATTTTGTTGGATTTATGTTGTGAAGTGTTGATACAATTATGTTGATAAGTTGTGTTAAAGTTGTTGAAAATACTGAGTTGTAGGCTTGATGAGCCAAAGTTGATTATAAGTTGATTATGTTGAAAACCTTGTTGTGTTGATATTATTATTTTGTTGTCGGAATTGTAAAGTCGTGTATGCCATGTACATTTCATATGCATTAAGTCGGAGCTTTGCTCACACCACGTTGGCCTGGATTGGCAAATTTTAAGTTGAAAGTTGAAGGCTTATGCCTTGATGCCCACTAAAATGGCAATGATTTTAAGTTGGGAGTTTTACTCCGAATGGTACCACATGCATGACGAGTCGAGTCTCATTAGAGTTGCATTATGTTGGTTTGTTGTATGCGTATCAGTGGTATTGATCTTGAGCATGTATATGAGTTGTGTTGATATTGGGTGATTAATGAGTTAAATTACTTAACATAACATGATAAATTATAATGTTTGTTATATCGATTGAGGAACTCACCCTTACAACTATTTTTCAGGTAACGAGCAATGAGTTGAGTAGAAGCTAATGCTTGGAGTCTAGTGTAGTCGCTTTAGTGGGTCATGCTCTGATAGATGTAACATCGGGACGGGATGTTTTAATTGTTTATTGTTGGTTGTTGAACCTTTTTACCTGTAAAACGTTATATGTTTTGAATGGTTGGTTGATTCTATCCGCTGCGAATTATGCAAAAATGTTGTTTTGATTAAATAAAGAGCATGACAGTTATTATGGTGTGAAGTAGTTGTGTGACACCCTTGGTGCATTATTACTCTGATATATATTTGTTGTTTTTATTAAATATTTGGGGTATTTTAGAAGGGTGTTACAATGTTGCTACTGGAATTGCTCGCTGCCTGCTCGCTGGATGCTCGCCTAGCGAGTAATTGCTAGTTGTGCTTTTATCCAAGTCTGGGAGTGTTCGCTGGAACCTCGCTGAGTGCTCGCCTAGCGAGCCCTTCTCTACCTCACTCGCCTAGCGAGCTTGCTGATGTACCAAGCAAATCATCAAAGGCAAGGGCAGTTTTGAACTTTTTCTCAGACATGAAAGTTGTAGATCTTTGTCTCCCCTTTCCAAAGAGTCCTATTTCAAGGCCATATGATGAATGGTTGAAGAGTTATGGTTCTTGAATGATGAAGTGTGCATGAAGGCTTTAAAAAGGCATAACTTGAGGTTGACAAGTCCAATTGGTGTGGCTCTTTTTGCTATGGTTTTGTTTTGAGAAATACTTCAAAATGGCATGCAAAATGACCTATAATTGTGCATGATTCGTCAATGGTGCAAGTCATTTTTCAAGTTTTCTTTCATGAAAAGTCAAAAGGACACAAGATGACATCATGGAATATTCTCACTTGCCAATCATTGGGAATTTATTCAACATTGTTTTTTGGGCCAAATCCTCCTTGGAATTTGATCCCATGCATTCCCACATGTGTGGAAAAGCCATACATGCACAAAAATGACACTTTTGGAAAATGGCCATTAAACATCATTTTGTGTTATTTCTTTCATATAATCATGATTAATCAAGTCTCAAGAGAGGATTAATGCATTAAACAAGGTTGTTCATGTGCAAATAAGGGGGGTATTTCCAAAAATAACAAAAATGAGGATGGACTTGAAACTCTTTCATTTGAGCCCACCAAGCCACAAAAATCAGAGTATAAACTCTAAAAATGAAATGGAGCAAAACCCTAATTCGTGCAACCTCCATACACACTGAAAACTGACCTTCCAAAAATAATCTCATACTTTATTCTCATCAAATCTCTCCATACATCCATGGAAAATGAAAACCAATAGCATATTCTTGATCTACACACTCTAAGGATCACAAATCACCCACAATTTGAGCCATTCCAAACAGTTTCTAAACAGAGCTTTAATGGAGGTTGGTTCTTGAATCTCAAGATCTGGACCGTTTCAAGCACAACCAAAGGTAGCAAACATTCATAGAAGTTCAAGGGAGGTATTCTAGAGCTTATCTCATCACCATACTGAAGTTTAAGAAGGTGTCATTTCCGGTAACTCAAATTTCGACTCTCTTATTTTGCTCATTTTTAATGCCTAAATGAAACTACATGCTATGGTGATGATGTAGATGTGTTTACTTTTTAAAATGATGCAATATTGAGTGAGAAATCTTGATTTAAAGTTTTGATGTTCAAACTTGTTGTTTGTGATTTGAGAGATTGGTGAAGATTCATGAAAAACTAATATGATTTTTGAGTTCCTAGCATGTGGTTTAGGGGGGTAGCCCCATTTTCGTGAAGTTCTGGGCCGCGCGTGGAGGAGGCCGCCGTCGTGGGTGGCCGGAATCCCGCCGGCGTGACTGTTCATGGCCGGATTGTCTTGAGGAAGAAGACGATCCCATGGCCGTTAGATTGCTTTGACTTGGTCTTTTGATCCAAAGGCCCACATATTTTATGATTTTTCGTTTTTATTTATTTTTTATTAGTCATTTAAGTGACTTGTGTGACCAATTGAGATTGTTGCATATGTGTCACATGCCATGTACATATTTTACCCCGTTTTATTTTATTTTTTTAAAAATAACAAAAATACTTAAAAAAATCTGAATTTTTGTGTGAATGATCCCTGATTTGTCCTTGATTTTTTAGTTCCATTGCCCAATTATTTCATGACACGTGGAATTTAATATGAATTTCTGATTCATTTATGTGCATTTTTGACCATTTGCATTCAAACCTTCATGAAATCCCATATTTTAACCATTCTGACCCAAGCCTTTGCACACACCATCCTCATACATGATACTAAGATGTGGTAACTGGTTTGGTTATTTTCTATGTCATTTTGCTAGGGTTTGACACATGAATTTAAATGTTGCATTGTAGGACATGTTTTTGCATTCTCAATTTCTCAATTTTTGTTTTCATATCAAATGAATCTGGATGCTCCTGATTTTTTGCATGACGTTTATGTATGTTCAGCGAAACCTTGTGTTAAATTCCCATGAATTTAGGACGCATTTTCAATTTGATTTGGATTTGTGAAGTTGATGTTTGCATTTTGGTCCCTATTTTGATGCTTGCTTAGCATGAGGCGCTTGCGCCACTTCCTTTGAGTGTTGAAACCAATTCTTTTGCACATGTTTTAGTAAGTATGTCATGTCTTGATGTCTGGAGCCTTGCCCCCTGACTTTGAGTTTTGATACCCTTTTGATGCATTTGTGTGACAAGAGGTTTAGGCCTCCTATCCTTGGTTGTTTTTGTGAACTTTCGCGAACTTTAATAGCAGGATTCATGTGGTTACACTTTGATTCTGGTTTGGTGCCTTTGCACATGTGTTCTCCCCTGTTATATGATGCTTCTATCGTGTTTTTGTGCATTTATTCATAATGAGCTCCTTTTTACATTCATTTGAGCATGAAAGACGCATTAGGGCTTCATGATACACTTTGTTTGATTTTGATCCAAAAGTGATTCTATGCTTATGATATGAACTTGGAGGTTTGCATATTGATTGCATAACTCATTTGACATGCTTATGATGTGCATACCTTGCTGCCATGTTCATTTCATCTTGACACATAATTGCATGAACTTGTCTATAATGCTTTTGTCGCATTTTGAGGTGCTTTGGACATGATTGACTTCCACTTTGCTAAGTTGGATTTAAATGAATTTTGATTGATATTTTAGGAGTCATTTGGTTCTGTTTGTGTGCTTGATTGTCTAATCCTTAACCCTTGCCTCATGCCTTTACCTTTTATGATTCATTGCTGAAGTTGAAGCACTTTGAACTTGTATGTTGACTTGTTTGACTTTGATGCATCTTTGGGTGTTTAGTACTTTTGCTTTGATCTTGTTGAGTTGAGTTCTTGAGACACTTATTGAATTGATGTCACTTCTGACTTGGTGCTATTGTATCCTCCTTTCATCATTCATGCTTTGTTATGACATGCTTTCTATTGCACCCGTGCACTTTTTACCTGACACTGTTGTTGCTATGATTCTTCTGTTTGGTGCAACTCTTGATTGCACCCCATCTTGTTATTCTAACTTGTTTGTTGAGTTTTTGTGAGGGCTCACATGACTCTTGAAGAGATAGCTTGCTTGGTATTCCACTTTATTTGTGGGATACCATTTGGAGATTTATTCCGATTGCTTTGCTGACTTGCTTTCTTTGATGGTGCTAGCTTGAGAGATCTCTGGGTTTCTTGTTTCTTTAGTTGTTGTTACTTTGGATCTTTATCCGTGTGGTAGATCTCTTGATCCCTTTTACATCTTTCCAGTATTTTACCGCTTTCTTAGCTGGAAGACCTCGATAGGAGGCAATGTTTTTGTGTGTTTACTTTTGTGCCCAAAGACCTCCAAGAGGAGGCACCAGTGCTAAAGACCTCCATGAAGAGGCAATTGACGGATAAAAGGGATTAGTAGTCAATCCCCCGTTATTCAGTGTGTCGTTCTTTATGCTCGCACTACGTGTCGATGCTTCAGAACAAAAGCCTAAGATCTTTTGTTCGGTCAGTCAGTGGAGAGGGTTCCATCTTTCTGAACCCCCACGCTTTGTCATGAGCTTACTCTGTCCAGGGTTAAGAGCTATGAGGTCTTATCCTCATTAACCTTTTGATCTGCTCACCCTGACGTTCAATGTCATTGGTTAAGAGCCCATTTGATTACCTTTCCATGGCTTGTTTGTCGAGGTTGATATGACACCTCTTGACTAAAGCCCTACCCATGTATGTTTGAGCCCCCTTGTTGGTGCGTTTACTTTATGCTATATGTTTTTGTGTGGTGTGATCGTCTCCCCATAGGACTGCTAGGCTTCGTGTAGTCTCTCATTTGCATGTCAATTAAGGTAGCACGGTTCCTTCGTCTAGGACTTCCTTTTTGCATCAGCATTCCTAAAACACAAACAAACTCTTTGATTTTCTTTTCTTAAGAACACGTTAACTCCTTCTACTACAGGTGAGTAAGTCTCCAAAGGTCGAGCATCCGGTAGATTGTGTAGTAACGTCGTTCATCTAAAAAACACAAAACAAACAAAAATAGGTTAGCCGAGCTACGGTGCTCTGATTCTCAATCCTTCTTGAGATACGTATGCAGCCGGGTAGGGCCCGTGCGAGCAATAACTCTTTCTTTTCCCTACTTTGATTTTCTCTCATTCGCATCGCATATAGGACCTTTTATACGCACACTTTAGACATAAATAGCAAGCGTGGATCCTGTGAAGTACCACAGACGTGAAGGGGTGCGATAACCTTCCCTTCACGTAACCAGCCCCCTTACTCAGTTTTCTTTGGTTCGAGACTTTGTTTTATCCGTTCCCTCTTGGTTATGCAGAACTACCTTTCCCTCCTCTTGGGATAAAAGTACATAGCTGGCGACTCTACTCTTTTTTCGCGCCACTCTTTTTCGCGTTTGTACCTGGATTCGGGAAATCCGGGGAGCGACACCTTGGAAGCCCTAATTCATCGACGTATCTTGTGTGACTTCCTCGGTAAGTTTCTTCATCATTTTATCAAATATATCAAGGGATACTTCATTATACATCATATTATGTATATATGATCCTCCATGATCCCTAAAGTTCAATAGAACTTCAAGTTTGCAAGTTGGTTCAAAGAGGTTGACCAGAGAAAGTCAACTAGTCAAAATGACATATTATGTAAATGATTCCAAGAGCAACATTACTATTTATTCCATTCCAAAAAACTTTAATGTTGGCATCAAGAGCTAATTTTGCTTGGAAAGTCATTTATTATGGTTAAACATTATATGTCATTTTGTTTGTTCCCTAGTTAGGAGGTCAACTTCCAAGTACCATAACTTGCTCAATTTTTACTATATGAAGGTCATCAAAGTGTCATGATCAATTTCATGATGTCTTCTCCAACTTTTATTCTTTGATAAATGTCAAAATCAACTTGCAAGGGCATGTGCCAAGAGGAAACATTATAGGTCATTTTGGGGCATCACCATTGAACAAACAATTTTCCTCAAATTCTAAAATGCATAACTCCCTTATTCCAATCCAAATGATGTCTAATTTGTGACCAATTTTAATAGGAATGAAAGAGTTACAACTTTTATGAAGAAACCATTTTCATTTGGAGCTCATAGCAAAAGTTATTCAAGGTGGAAGAAATGGTCATTTGACTTTGTACTTAGAAAATTTTCAACCATGTTTGATTTCTCCAAAATCCACCTCAATATTTATCATGATCTAAGATCCAAATGGAAAGGTGTTCAACATAAAAGTTTTTCCCTTTGATGTCACCTTTCAAAAAAGTCCAAGATGACTTTATTTGGAAAAGAATTAAGGGACTTGCGCATGGATACTTTGCATGGCTTGTTTTGGCAACATTTTAATTCAATTTCCAATTACCATTGCATGGCTTCATGATATGATCTCAACATGGTTTATGCATGAATTTGGACTCAATGCAACCATCATTTTCGGCCTAATGCATGTCCATGCACCCATGGACATCACATTAATATTTTTGGATAAATTATGGAAAGGTGTGGAAAGCAACTTTCATGCTATAAATAGATTGCCTTACAGCTCAGAAAAAGGACCTCTCTTGCCCAAGCTTTGCACCATTGCCTCCTTAACCTCCATTAAAGGATAAACTTATAGATTTCACTTGAAATCGAGTTTCAATTCTCATTCTGTTTTGAGATAGAAACTCCAAGACTCCAAGCCTTTCATTGATCCATTTCACTTCCTACAAGCTGTTAGAGTCGAGCCAAGGCAAATTGGAAGCAAGATCAAGCTCAATTGAAGCTACCCAAAGGTGAATTTTCTCCAACTTCTCTTTTTCAATTCTCCTTTATTTCTCAACTATTTGGATTGATTATTGGTTGTCTGAAGTCCTACCAATGTAGATAACAAGATTGGGTTGCTTTGAGGCAAAATCGAAGGAACTCAGATCATGCACCTTAAACTTCAAGTCTACGTATCTTTCAATATACTTGGAATTGGATGAAATTGAGGTCGATTCGAGCTCCTGAGCATTTTTTTTTTAAAATAGTGTACTCACTTTTTATTTTAGTGGTGGTTGGTGGTGGACCAGTCCGGTGAGGTCCACTGGAGAAGATGACCGGAGCTAGGTCTCCGGTGCTGCGATGGAACGTCCCAGACAATCTGATCATGACACCACGTTCTAATCTCAACCCTCCATTATGATGACCACTTGTGTTATGCGTTTCACTTAGGTGTTTGGTGCACTCTAGCACGTGGCCATCCGATCATAACATCACGTTCTAATCTCAGCCCTCCATTGTGATTACCACTTGTGTTACGCGTTTGACTCAAGTGTTTGGTGCACTCTAGCACGTGGCCATCCGATATGCCGCCTCAATTAATGAGGGAGATCTGATGGCCCTGGTTTTTTTGAATTTCTTTTAATTTCTGATTTTGTATTTTTATTAGCTAATTTTGTTTAATTCATATTAAATTCATTTTTAATCCAAAAAAATATGGGACTTTCACCAAAAATATTAAAATATTTTTCTCTTTCATGTTTAGAATTAAAATTATTTTTTGGATTAATTTTGATATTTTTCATGAATTATATTTTTTTATGCATATTTTTAATTATTTTAAAATACTTATGACTTTCCAAAAATCCTGAATTTTTTTATCTAAAGTCCTTTAACATAGGATAAATTCCTTCGATATTTATTTGGTGTTTTGAAGGGATTTGAGGTTTTGTCCATATTAAAATGAATTTTAATTTACTTTTAATTTGATTTATTATTGATTAAATGTTTAAAAATATTGTTGAGCCATTTTTATGGTCTTGTGATGTTTGACTTTCTGTTTGGGCCTTGGTCATGGTTGATTTGACTTTTGTTTGATCAATACCATCGGATTTAAGGGATTGATGAAATGTACATTTCATCTCCCAAAATGAATAGATGGTATTGATAAAATGAAATTCCTCTCATGATCGATTTGTGTTTCTATTTCCCCTTCCCTCTTCATATTCATACATATTATTTCCCAATCCTGCATTTGACCAATGATTTCTCTAATGTCTAAATGCTAGTTGGCTCATCAATGACCTTATGTCCGATGAATCAACACAAGTCCGGTTGAGATAGGTCTTCCCCTTTTTCTTTCAATGTGTGGTATGTTTTAGGAGTTTGGTTCTTTGTACCAAATATCTAACATGCATTAACACCTATATTTTTATTTCCTGGCCTTAGATAGTTGTGACTTATATATAAGTCCAATTACGATTTTTTAGCATAGAGCTAAATATGTCCCACAAGGCATATCATTCTAGTAAGTTAGATTGTAAGTCTCCCATTCATCATGGTATTGTGTGGGAACTTGACCTTTTTTTCCATTCATGAGAGCTAGCGGCATACTTGTTAGTTTATCCATGTTGGAGCCCTTCTCATGGATGATGTCTTGGTTCAAGGATTCATACTTTTGAATGAATGGTTGAGTGTTCTCCAGAGGATGACTTAATCAATTAAAACTCATCACTAACATTTGACTAACCATTGACTAATATTTTATTAATTTTGTTTTATTTTTCATGTTATTTACTTTATGCAATTTAAATTCCTGTACCTTTATCATTCATTACCATTTACATTTCATGCAACTTGTTTATGTTTCAAATCCTTTTCACTTTGCTCGTTTGAGCCATATCTTGTGATTATATATATTGTTTGTTTGTCTTTTATTTATTTGTGGTCTTAGGACCTTAAAACACCTAATAACAACAAAAAACCCTAAAAAACATCTGGTTGAACTGTTGGGATTTGATATGAACTTCTTGACTTAGAACTAGGCAACATCCATATGCTAAAGGACTTGGCCAATGCCAACATCTGTGACTAAGCTATCTTTGAATATGCCTTCATCTGATGCAAGATCTTGCATCCCTTTGATTCATCTTCTACTCTGTTTTTTTGCTTAATTGTTATATTGTTATTATTATCTATGTCTGGTGTTTTATTTTGAGTTGATCAAGGAATATTTCATCTATTACATTGGAAGATATTTAAGACTTCTAGCTATTGAATTGCTTGCTTGGATGATATGGCTATCTTTATTTGATGCCTTGGTCTTCACATGATGCTTGGATATTGCTTATTTCTCATTTCTCATTGCTTATTGCTTGTTGCTTGTTGCTTGTTCAAGTTCAAAGGAAAATGGATTTCTATATGAGATTCTTGCCTGTTGGATTGCATCCCATTAGTCAGATCTTTTCAACCCTTAACTTTTAATATTTTCTTAGGGTAGTCTCTTCATCTCCTTCCACTTATTTATTTTCAAAAACCTCTCCCTCTCTTCAAAAACCTTCTTTACTTGTGATTTCAAACTTAGACATGTTTTAATGATCAGAAACCCTGGCCTTATACCATTGAATTTTAAAAAAAAAAATCTTAAATCAAACTTGTAAATCAGTTTAACCATATTGAGTTAAATTTCAAAAACATAAAAAGAACTAACAACTCCATTCAAATCTTTTTCCTTTTGTGCCTTTTCTTGTTAAATCTTTGTTAAAATTAATCCATCAACTTCTTTGAAATTTTTACCACAAACTACGGGGTTTTGATCCCTCGTTTTTATGTTGGTACGTAGGCATAAGACTGAAGGTCTTGTCAAACACAAAATATAATTAATGAATTATTTTCTTATCTCCCCACTCTATATTTTATCAAACATCATTTACACCAAAAAAATATATGCACACAAAAAGGGCTCCCTAGGAGTACCTAGGATACTTTGGGTGCTAACACCTCCCTCTGTGTAACCAACCCCCTTACGTGTAATCTCTGGAATTTTATTAGTTTTGATTTGAAAACTTCTTATCTTTGGGTTTTGTTCGTATTGTCCCTTTTCCTTTGGAAACAATAAAAGCATGGTGGCGACTCTGGTTTTACTGACGTCAAGTTCATCCATAGCTTGATGGTCATGAATTTACCTCTACACCCACTAATGATGCTAAAGTGGTGGTGCACTTTCTTCAAAACTTCATATTCTCGTGGTTTGGGGTACCAAGAGTGTTAATCAGTGATGAAGGAACCCATTTTATAAGCAAGTTGATGGAAAATTTGTTGAAAAAATATGAGGTTAAACACAAGATTGCCACTCCGTATCATCCTCAGACGAGTGGGTAAGTCGAAGTGTCTAATAGGCAGATAAAGCAGATTCTTGAAAATACCGTTAGTGTTTCTCGAAAAGACTGGTCAATAAAATTGTATAATGCACTGTGGGCGTACAGAACTGTGTGTAAAACACCTATAGGTATATCTGTATCAGTTAGTCTATGGAAAAGCATGTCATTTATCGCTCGAGTTAGAACACAGAGCATTTTGGGCTTCCAAATTTCTTAACTACGATCTTTCAAAAGCTGGTGAATCCCGAATTCTCCAAGTCCACGAGTTGGAAGAATTTAGGAATCAAGCTTATTATAATGCCAAACTTTATAAAGAAAAAACAAAAAAATGGCATGATCAAAAGATCCAGAGAAAGGAATTTTGGGAAAGACAATTGGTATTGCTTTTTAATTCTAGGTTGAAGTTGTTTCATAGTAAGTTGAAGTCTAGATGGTATGGACCATTTGTGGTTTACAAAGTGTTCCTGTAAGACCCCAATTTTGTCCCTAAGATCCCTCATGGCATCATATCATATCATATCATTGCCTCAAGGATCTTTGTGCACCTTTGCTTCCCTCCTAGTGGGTGGGTTATCTTGTGAGTGTGGTTCTTGATCACCAAGCATGTATTGCAGTTGTATATCATTGCTTTTCATCTGTCTATTAACCAAAGGTACAAAAATATTGTCATCTAACCATGTTACTTGCAGATGAAGCAAATTAGGTCAAATCAGTCAAAGTCAGTCATTGAGATAGATGGTGGCCATTCTTGAAGAATTTGGGCACCATGATCATTCATCAAGAGTTCATATGAGTTGTGACATCATTTTGAATCAAGATCTCAAGTGGTAGGGGCTTGGAATTCATCAGAACATGGTTCAGTCAACCAAAACCCTAGCAAAGTCAACTGTGGTCAACTGTGCATTTAATCAGTGATTTGATGGTGGAAATTGGTTTGAGAGGTCTCATTCATGTCCATATAAGCCTCATATAACATGTCAAACATCCACAGTGAAGAATTTGAAGTCAGACAAGAAATTTCCAAAAATAGTAAGTTGACCTGTAATTGGAATTTGCCAAAAATGGAAAGTTCTTCTCCTCAAAATTACTTCATCATACAAGCTTCAAATGAAATTTTGTCCAACATGAAAGTTGAAGATCTTGTTCTCCCATTTCCAAAAAGTCCAAGAACACTCATTTCTCATTTATGGTTGGCAAGATATGATCAAATCATTCTCAAAAAATTTTGAACTTCAAAGTGGCATATCTCCCAAACCATTTGGCCAAATTGAGTGAGGTTTTTTGCTACAAGTCATATTTGATGTGCTCTATCCAAATCCTTCATCACAATTCACCAAAAATCAACCAATCAAAATGGCCTTTTTCAAGTGGCTTGAATTTAAAATGAGGGAGGTGAAAAATGAACTTTCAAATTAACCACTTCCAATGCATTTAACCAATTACAAGTGTTCAGAAATCACATTTGGAGATGGTTTAGGCCCATATTTCGCACTGTAGTGCCATGCCCTTGTCATTTGAGTGAATTTCACTAATTAGCAAAAACACTTCATTAAGCTAATTTCCAATCACCATTCCACTAACCAAACTTAGCATTGTTAATGAGAAGTATATATTTCACATTTCTGATGGAAAAAACCCTAGCCACTATTCACAAACCAGATCAAAAATCCATTTTCTCTCAAACTCTCATTTCCTTCACTTGAACTTTTTTCTGAAAATTCCAAAGAGCTCGAGCCTTGGTCGATTATTTCATCACCTACCAACATTCTTGGAGCATTTGCAAGCATCATCTTCCAACTGTAAAGCCAAATACAACACTGTTGCATTGAGCTTTCTTCCATGGCAGCTCGAGTTTGGAGCTAGAATCAAGGCAGCTGGGTTTTCAAGACTCATCCATTCATCATCTGGAGCATCAAGAAGTTGCTGTTTCAACTAATCAAGGCCAAACAACCACTGTTCCATCACTGTCTTGCAGATTAGGTAAAAATTCGAATCACACTATTTTTAAAATGTTGACATGCTTATTAAAGATCTTGCCATGCTGATTATTTTGAACTTCGAATCGTGAAAAATGGTTGTGTATTGAGAGAGAAACATGGATTTAAAGTTTGATATTCAAATGTGTTTTTGCTTGGTTCTTCCTTGTTAGCATGATTTAATGAAAATTAAGGCTGGATCATTGATGTATGCTGTTAGATGATTCGATTGGTATGCTTGTTTTCCAAATCTGGGAGATTTTGTTCATCACGATAATGAACATGTACTGTAGCTCATAAACCCTAAAAATGTTAAACCCAGAATTTGTTTTGCTCGTGTTTGGTTGCTGTGTTTTTGTTTTGCATGAGAGTCACAGTTCTATTGCCATGAGCCAGTAAGCGCGCGACACCTCCTTAAGTGAAACGCAGAGTTTCACTTAAGGGACCAACTATTTACCATATTGCCACTGCCGGTTTTAATATTTATTTAAATCATTTCATTTTGCAATTTTTATTTCATTTTGATCTCCAATCTTCAAAAAATCATAAGTCACTCATTTTTAATCCAAATTTGATGGGATTTTTTGTGGAATGCTCCTCTTGACCTCTAGTTTTTTATGATGATTTTTCCAGATTTTTTGCATGTGTGGATTTTAAAATGTGCTAGGGTTTGTTCATGTTGTCCATTTTATGATTTTAATTACCATGCTTATTGAACTCAAAATGGTCTGGATTTTTGCATGAAGATACTTATGGATATTGAGAATACATGTGAATTTTTCTGGAATTATTGATGGCATTTCCTATTTGATTGGAATTTTCTCCCCTGTTTGGTCATTTGTTGACTTTTTGTGATACATGTTTGTATTTGATTTGTGAAATCCTCATGCTTAATTGGATGGACTTGAAATTTGGCATGTGAATTGTAGACATCTTAAAGTTTGTCATGGTTTTAGTCCCATTCATTTATCATATGTTGTCACTGTTTTATGATTAATTGAAGTTGGTGCATGTTTTGGTGCTTTGTATAAGCTTGCTTGAACTTGTTTTGACTTTCTAATTTTCATTAACCTACTTCCCTTGATCCAAATGAGCTGAAATTTGGTATGCTTATCATGTTATGGATGATGTTTGGTCATGAATTATTTGAGGATTTATTGAAATGTTTGTGATTGGATTTGACTTGAGTCTTTCTGTTGACTTCTTTGAGGCTCTATATGACATGCCTTGACCTAATTTGTTTGTGAAATGATAATGATGAATGATATGAACATGAAACCACTTGGGTTTGTTCCTTAATTGTTTGAACTTGATTTTGGATAGCTTTCACTCGCAGTTTTGGATTTTTTATCTCCTTTTGACCCTAGGCTTGTCCTAGTGGTCTTGTTGCTCATGTTTGAGTTTGGTTTTTTAGGTTAAGAAGCAAATGCCTTAAGGAAACTTATGCAAGTTGCTTGAGTTTGATTGATTATCATGAACTAACTTGTTTGTTTTGTAGGATGCTTAGCTCATATGCTTTGAGCTTTGTGCATTGCACATTTGACTGATTCTGTTGATCCTTATCTTATATTGGCTTTGAGTTTGAATTGTATACTGATTTTACTTGATTAATTTCAGGTACCATTAGTTGCTCAGTTCTTTTAAGAACTTGCTTTGCTTTGCTTGATAGCATTTGCATTGAGGTAGAATCCTTTTTCTTCATGTAGTCTGGAAGACCTGGCCTGTTACTTGGCCAGGCAACTGTCTGAAGTCCTCCTTAAGAGGCGATGTTTTTGCTTGTTTACTTTTGTCCCAAGCAGGAAAAGTCCTTTGAATAAGGCAATTAGTAGACAAAAGAGATATGTAACCTATCTCCTACTATTCTGTGTGTCACTCACCTTGCTCACACTACTTGTGTTGATGCATAGTGAGTAAAAACCCAAGATCAATCGAGTCAATAACTTGTGGAGAGAGTTCCTACTTTCTGAACTCCCACACCATCTGATATTCAATGCTCTCCCTGATCAGGGATAAGATTAATGAGGCACACCCCTCATATCCTTTCATCTACTTCACCTTGGCTCTCAATGTCAAGGTTAAGAGCACCATTAACCCTATTCCAGTTGGCTTCAATGCCTACCCTTTGTATGAGCCTAATTGTTTGGTTAAAGAGTGTGCTGAATGACTTCATTTGATTGATTGCTTATTTCACATGCACATGTTTGCTTGTATGATTTATGAATTTATCATCATTAATTGCTCATTAGTGCATGATCATTTCATTTGTCTTTGTGACATATCTTTGTTGTTTGCCCATTGAGGACAATTGTAAGACCATTCATTGGTCATTGTTCCTATGATATGGAAGTGAGTATAAGACCATTTCATTGGCCACTCATCTTCTCTTTGCTTGATGCATTTGTTGATTTATGTGAGGATACAATTGTAAGTCCATGTAATTTGGCATTTGTTTTCCCATGATCATATGTTGGAGGTTAGAGTAAGCCTAGATAAATTGGCATCTGACATCCAAGTGTTTGCTTTGTTGTTGGAGATTGGTATAAGCCCAGATAGATTGGCATCCGGTATCCACTTTTTATTTTTCTTTGTTGAGGAGATTGGTATAAGTCCATAGAGTGGCCTCTGATATCCGGTTCTGTTTTAGGAGATTGGTATAAGTCCAGTGATTGACATCCGGTATTCGCTTTTGTTGACTTTCATCTTTTGCTTTGCTTGATTGCTCATTGCCTATTCCAAAGGATACACTTGAGTCATCTTCTATATGATTTCAAGAGGTGAACCTTCTAGGAAGTTTTACACTCCATCTTCATCCATTCATCCCTTTTGTCCTAGACCTTTTCACACATTACTTTCAAAACTTGAGATAAATATTATGCAAACATCTTCATGCTTTCAAATTAAAAACCTGGACCCCAAGTCCTTGACTTTTTTCAAACTCCATTTTCATAATATTTCTTTTGAATCAATCTTAATCATACTTTGACCCTCCTTTTGTGAATAATCATAATCAATTAACTTCACCCATTCAATTGTTTTGTGGCTTTGTCCATTCTTGTTAAGTTTTCATACATTAGCCATAGGTTTGATTTATCCTAGTTGGTTGATGTTAATCTCACCTATTTGTCCTTAGTTGATTGAATTGTATGTCTTCCTTGCTTATTATAGGGTTAACCCCTCACTAGCAAGTTGAAGCTTTTCTCACATGGTGGACTCGTTGTTTGTATAAGGTTGAGTTTTCTCCCGTGGATAACGTAAGACCTTAAGGCTTGTGTTTAAAATTGAATCCACTAACTTTTGGAAATCTTTTAGCCAAACTACGACATTTTGATCCTTACCTTTGATGGAAGGTACGTAGGCAACGGGTTCATCCGTTCGAACACAAAAACAATAAAAATTGTATATTCTTTTCTCATCATCCCAATCATGTTTGCACAATAAAATATTTCATAACAAATAACAATTTAGTACAACAAGTGTGAAAAGGGATCCCTAGGAGTACCTAGGACGTGATGGGTGCGTAACACCTTCCCATTGCGTAATTTACCCCTTACCCAGACTCTCTGATCTTTTAATTAGTTGTCTACGCGTAAAACTTCTTAGGCTTTTGTTCGCTTTTTAGCCAGTCCTTTGGATAAATAAAAGTGCGGTGGCGACTCGAATTCATTGTATGCTTTGCTTATGGTTTAATCAATAAATCATATAGCGACGAATACACCGCTACAGAAAGTGGGGACTCTGCTGGGGAAGTATCGATCCTTGGTGGTATTGCCTACTTTTCACCCTTGTTGTGTGATATATTATTATTTGTTATATGACATATTTTTGTACCATTTGGGATGACTGTATTGATTGTAATGTTCGAATTGCTTGATATACAATTGCTATTTGCTTTGGTGATTTATGAGATGAGTTCTATACCCGAACTCGAGTGCACTCTAGGATAGGAGAATGGCATAGTCTTGTTGACTGGTGTGGAGTATTCCTTAGCCAGTTGACTTGCGAGTCCATTCACTTGGTGGAGGTCATGTTGATTTAATAATGTCACACAAGTTATTTGTGGTTAGGCATTATTCTTTCAATCATGTGCCGCAGAAGCCAAAGACCGTAGTTTACCAAACCCATCTTGGCCTATTTGTAGGAACGTAGTGCGGAGGTCGTTCAGATGTAAGTTCTGATGCGATTGTTACGCGATACTACACTCATGAGAGTTTCTCTTGAGAATATTTTTGGAATACGAGTATTCGTTCCTCCGATAATATTCGAAAGATGGAACGATGATTATGGGAACCTCTGGTAGAACATGTCTGGCAGGTTTAAACCCTAGTACACTCCCTTTGGGTGGTTCTTAACCGAGACTCCATGCTCGTGACTCTCAGCAAACCCGTGATTCATGGTTGAGTCGTTCAGACAACCTTAATATCAATGGAACCTGGGCGTTGATAAGGTATAAAACCTAAATCCCCCAAAACGGATGGTTGATATTAAGGATGTTTGAGCCGGTTCATGTACCGTTAATATCAATGGAACTTGGGTGTCGATAAGGTGAAAACCTAAATCCACCAAAATGGATGATTGATATTAAGGATACAATGAGCTTTCCCATGACCTTTGTTTGGTGTGACTTGTTTGATCCTTGAGTGTGATTGTTGCATTCATGCATTCATGCATTCATCTGCACTTCATGTCATCAGAGAAAAAGAAAATTTTCAAGGAACTTAAAAGGGTTTATTTGCAAAATTTTCAGACATGGAAAGACCGAAAACGCATACAAAGAAGTACAGCTTTAAACAGCCCGATGTAAAAGAGTTAAGGAATCTGACATCTTATGTATTAGATCCCTTTGGGTTCAAAGCTCGCTATGGGAAGCTTCTGCCTCTGCTGACTACTCAGGTTGACGAAGGGCTGATGAGTACTCTAGCTCAGTTTTATGATCCGCTGTATCATTGCTTCTCATTTCCGGACTTCCAGCTGTTGCCAACCTTGGAGGAGTATTCTCACCTTATTGGAATTCTGATTCTGGATCAAGTGCCGTTCAGTGGCCTAGAGAGTATTCCGACTGCTCGAGAGATTGCCAACTTGTTGCACATAGATGAAGATTTGATTAGGGCTAATCTGACTACCAAAGGCGGAATTCAGGGTTTTCCTTCCGAGTTCCTCATTGCTCAAGCTACCTTTTATGGGAAGGCCATGAGTGAGGATGCCTTTGAGGCCTTGTTTGTGTTGCTCATCTATGGATTGGTGTTGTTTCTCAACTTCGACAAGTTCGTGGACATGAACGCCATTAGGATCTTCTCAGTTCTTAATCCTGTTCCGACTTTGTTGGGCGATGCCTATGTCTCTTTGCATTTGAGGAATGCAAAGGGTGGAGGAGTTATTGTCTGCTGTCTACCTCTGTTGTACAAGTGGTTTATTTCGCACTTGCCGCAGACAGTTGCTTTCAAGGAGAATAAGGGATGTCTACGGTGGTCTCAGAGACTCATATCTCTCACCAATGATGATATCACTTGGTATGATCGCGTGTATGATACCGTCCAGATCATTGACTATTGTGGTGAATTCTCTAATGTGCCTCTTCTTGGCACATGTGGTGGGATCAGCTACAATCCTATTCTCGCACGACGTCAGCTTGGGTTCCCCCTAAAGGATAAACCTCATAACATTCTGTTAGAAGGCGTATTCTTCCAGGAGGGTAAAGATCCCCAAGGCCTGAAAGCCAAATTTGTCCGTGCTTGGCGCAGTATTCACAAGAAGAGTAGGAGCGAGTTGGGTCCAAAGAACTGCATTGCTTTGGAACCATACACCTCTTGGGTCAGACAGAGAGCTGCCGTGTACTTGATGCCGTATGATCATCCGAGACCTACACCGTTGGATGTGGCTGGGCCTTCAACCCTCCCTACCCAACGTGTAGAGGAGTTGAGAGAAGAAGACCTTTCACGTGCTTGGATCCGTGAAAGAGAAGAATTGCTTCAGCAGCTTAAGGAGAAGGACGCTATGATTGAGTTCCTCGAGCATCGAGTGATCGACGATCCGAACGACACTTGGACCTCTCTGCTTCCTCAGTCTTCCAAATTCTGGAAGAGGAGGTATGATCGACTTGCAAAGGAGAACGCAGATATGGAAGCGGCCTATGAGAGAGAGATCAAGAAGCTGTGTACTTCTCGTCTTCCAGCATCCCGAGCTTCTAGGGATCCATAGGATGTTTATTTCCCTTTTCTCTTTGTAATAATCCAAAAATGCTGTACTTCTTTGTCTTGATATATTGAATGAAATATTTTCCATGAGAATTTAAAATGCTTTAACTATTCAAAATATTGCAAATAATACCCTAAGGGTTCCTTAAAAAAAAAAAGAAAAAAAAAAGCATCTGCACAAGCATTTCATGCATCATTTTTGCATAAGCAGGTACCCTTTGTTTCTGGTCTTCTTGTCCTAACTCTTTGTTCTTCATTTATTTTGATGACAAGCTGACTCACCGGTATTATACTCGAGTCAATTCTGCGAGAGTTATGGAGCAGCTAGAACAAGAGAACAGAGAATTGAAAGAAGAGGTCGCCAGACATGGCGCTTTGATGGAGTAACTCCTCGCTGCTCAAAATCAACCTGCTCAACCGCCTGCAACTCCTGTCCAGAGGACGGTCATTTCAGAGGTCTCCACTTCGACTGTGCCAGCCACTGCTCCAGTGCCCAATGCTATGCCAGTCGGGTTCCCTTGGGGAATGCCTCCAGGTTTTATGCCTGATCTACCTGCTCCAACATTTTCTCACATGCCGGCATCTAGCCCGGTCCCTGTTCCCGCTCCTCCTGTCGTGCATACCATGCCAAGGGTAGATGACACCATCTATCACTCCGAGCCATCTGAGGGCTCAGATGTTCATGAAAAGATGGACGCCATGAACGACCAATTCCTTGAGCTGAGAAAGGAATTGAGGACTCTTCGAGGTAAAGATTTGTTCGGCAAGTCTGCTGCCGAGTTGTGCCTTGTTCCCGGTGTGAAGATACTGATTAAATTCAAAGTACCTGACTTTGAAAAGTATAAAGGGAACACCTGTCCACTCGCTCACCTGGTCATGTACGCCAGGAAGATGTCTACCCAGACTGATAATGATCAGCTTCTGATTCATTATTTCCAAGACAGTCTGTCCGGTGCCGCGCTCAGATGGTACATGAGCTTAGACAGTGCCAATATCAGATCCTTCAACGACCTTGGCGAAGCTTTCGTCAAGCAATACAAGTACAACGTCGATATGGCGCCTGACCGAGATCAACTCAGGTCCATGTCACAGAAGGATAAGGAAACTTTCAAGGAGTACGCCCAGAGATGGCGAGAGCTGGCAGCTCAGATCACTCCACCGCTTGAGGAGAAGGAAATGACCAAGATCTTTTTGAAGACTCTTGGCTCATTCTATTATGAGCGGATGGTAGCAAGCGCTCCCTCTGATTTCACCGAGATGGTGAACATGGGGATGCGTCTCGAAGAAGGTGTCCGTGAAGGACGATTGGCGAAAGATGAGAGCTCTTCCTCTAAACGATATGGAGCGTTTAAGAGGAAGGATGGGGAAGCACATGCTGTGCAATCCCATCCCAAGCATAGAAGACCCTCTGCTCAGAGGAAGCCTGCACGTCGTGCCGGTCATCAGCACCAGGTGGCTCATATAGCACCTGTCTTTAAAGACAATGCTTAGCAACATCAGCAATATCAGCATCAACAACAATATCAACAACCGCAATATCAGCAACAACACCATCCACAGCAACAGGCTTACCAGCCTCGTGGCAGTACAACCAATCAATTTAACGTGAATTATGATAGGAAGAAGATCAGCTTCGATCCAATTCCTATGACATATGCAGAGTTTTATCCTTCCTTGTTGGAAAGGAAATTGGTTTCTCCCAGGGATCCTCCGGCCATTCCTGCAAATCCACAATGGTGGTATAAACCAGATCAGCATTGTGTTTACCATTCCGGTGCTCCGGGTCATAATATAGAGAATTGCTACCCACTCAAGACTAAGGTTCAAGACCTTATGAGATGTGGAATCTTGAGCTTTGAAGATTCAGGCCCGAATGTCACCAAGAACCCATTGCCTGGGCATGAGAAATCAGTTAATATGGTTCAGGAATGCCTTGGGAAGTACAAGGTCAGGTATATAAGCCACATCAGGCAGTCGTTGGTTGAATTACATCGTTTGCTGTGTCAGTACAGCTACTTGGAGCATAACCACAACAAGTGCCGCGTCTGCTCGGTTAACCGCTTGGGTTGCGATCAAGTACGA
The DNA here is from genome assembly GCF_024323335.1 of Lathyrus oleraceus. Lineage (NCBI taxonomy): Eukaryota > Viridiplantae > Streptophyta > Magnoliopsida > Fabales > Fabaceae > Lathyrus > Lathyrus oleraceus. The sequence goes on along the minus strand of NC_066583.1, from coordinate 279,881,139 downwards.
AGAGAACTCCAAAAGTTGTTGGATGAGGGTACCATTGAGATTCTGCAGAATCACAATGTTGATAAAGACGAGCCTGAAGTGAATGTGATTTCACCAGTGTTCAAGCTGCCCGAGCCTGTTGTTGTTCGTTACAATAGCAGCAAGCCGAAGGCTTCCCCTTCCTTGGTCATTAAACCTGCAGGCCCTGTGCATTACTCTTCAGACAGAGCCGTACCATTCAGATATAATCCTGTCGCTGTGCAAGATGGGGTAGAAGTGCCTTTTCCTTCAACTTCTGTGACCAACGTCGCTGATGTAAGTGGATTGACCCGAAGCGGTCGTGTGTTTTCTGCGCCTCATAAGGCTGTTGCTTCTGATACTGTTGAGCGTCCGGTTGGGACCGCTGTTAATAGTCAGAATCCGGCACGTGATGTTGCCAAACCATCCTCCTCTGTACAAAAAACTCCCGTTTCTTCAGTTGGCCCGAGTGGCATTGTAGATGAAGAATCTGATGAGATGCTGAGGCTCATCAGAAAGAGTGAGTACAACATTGTGGACCAGCTTCTACAAACGCCATCCAAGATTTCCATTCTTTCTTTGCTACTGAATTCAGAACCCCATAGGGAGGCTCTGCAGAAAGTCTTGGACCTGGCGTATGTTGATCACGACGTCACCATTGAGCAATTTGATAGTATTGATGCAAACATTACCGCTCGCAACACTTTGAGCTTTTGTGACGCTGATCTCCCTGAGGAGGGAAGAGACCACAACATGGCTTTACATATCTCCATGAATTGCAAATCTGATGCAATGTCCAATGTGCTGGTGGACACTGGATCTTCTCTAAATGTATTGCCAAAGACCACACTCTCCAGATTGTCATATCAAGGTCCTCCTATGAGGCAAATTGGGGTTGTTGTGAAGGCATTTGATGGGTCATGTAAGACCGTGATTGGGGAAGTTGATCTCCCAATCAAAATCGGACCAAGTGACTTCCAAGTTACCCTCCAGGTAATGGATATCCACCCATATTATAACTGTCTCTTAGGCAGACCATGGATTCACGAGGCTGGCGCCATGACATCCACCCTACACCAGAAGTTGAAATTTGTCAAAAATAAGAAATTGGTTGTAGTAGGGGGAGAAAAGGCTCTCCTGGTTAGCCATCTGTCTTCTTTCTCGTACATTGACGCTGAGGATGAAGTTGGAACGCCATTCCAAGCTTTATCTATTGATGAACCAATCGAGAAGAAGTCTCCTTCATTCACTTCCTACCGTGATGCAAAACTGGCCATTGAATGTGGTGCAGTTGCTGGATTAGGGAAGGTGATTGAACTTGAAGACAATAGATCCCGGGATGGCATTGGCTACTGTTCTGGGGCATGTAATGAGCAAGGTTTGTTCACAAGTGGAGGATTCATCCATGCTGATCAACCTGAAGAGGAAGCTGCTGCTATCTTAGAAGAGGATGCAGAAGACGTGAACAATTTCGTTATTCCTGGTGGTGTCTGCCACAATTGGGTCGCTGTAGATGTTCCTACAGTCATCCATAGATCAGAGTAATTGTTCACTTTGTTTAAAACCCTTCTCCCATGCCAAAAGGATAAGTGATGACATTGTTGGCAAAGCATATATACAATGATGTTTTCATTCAATTAATGCATTGTTTAACATTTGTTTTTCCTTTGTTTTCACTTTTTGCTTTTTTGCATAAAATCAGTGATCACAAAAAACCCATAAAAAAACAAGAATAAAAACAATCTTTTTCATCTGCATAATGGTTTGCTTGTTTAAATTCTAAAGTTTCATTAACCAAAATCATTATGCAGGTTGATCCTAAAACCCATTGAACATAATGATCCAACGCCATCTCCCAATTTTGAATTCCCTGTATTTGAGGCAGAGGAAGATGACATTGAGGGGATTCCTGATGAGATTACCCGTCTCCTTGAGCACGAAGAGAAGGTCATTCAACCGCATCTCGAAGACTTAGAAACAGTCAACTTGGGGTCTGAGGATTGTGTTCGTCTGGTGAAGATTGGGGCACTTCTTGAAGGGTCTGTCAAGGAAGATTTGATCAGTTTGCTACGAGAATATTCAGATATCTTTGCTTGGTCCTAGGAAGACATGCCGGGTTTAGATACAGATATTGTGCAACATTTCCTGCCTTTGAAGCCTGAGTGCGTGCCTGTGAAGCAGAAGCTCAGAAGAACTCATCAAGATATGGCAGTGAAGATCAAAGAGGAAGTTCAGAAGCAAATTGATGCGGGGTTTCTGGTGACTTCTACATATCCTCAATGGGTGGCCAATATTGTGCCTGTTCTTAAGAAGGACGGAAAAGTCCGTATGTGTGTTGGTTATAGAGATTTGAATAAGGCTAGCCCGAAAGACGATTTTCCTCTACCACACATCGACATGTTGGTAGACAATACAGCTAAATTCAAAGTCTTTTCCTTTATGGACGGATTTTCCGGATATAATCAAATCAAGATGGCACCAGAGGATATGGAGAAGACAACATTCATCACACCTTGGGGAACATTCTGTTATCGAGTGATGCCCTTCGGTTTGAAGAACGCCGGAGCCACGTATCAACGAGCTATGACTACCTTGTTTCATGATATGATGCACAAGGAGATAGAGGTCTATGTTGATGATATGATTGCTAAGTCCCGAACGGAAGTTGAACATGTTGAGCATTTGTTGAAGCTTTTTCAGCGCTTGAGGAAGTTTAAACTTCGCCTGAATCCGAACAAATGTACGTTTGGAGTCCGTTCTGGCAAGTTGTTGGGTTTTGTGGTAAGCGAAAGAGGTATTGAGGTTGATCCTGCAAAGGTCAAAGCAATACAAGAGATGCCTGCACCCAAAACTGAGAAGCAAGTCCGAGGTTTTCTTGGCCGCTTGAATTACATTTCCAGATTTATATCCAACATGACTGCCACATGTGCGCCGATATTCAAGCTCCTCCGGAAAGATCAGTCTCATGATTGGACCGAGGATTGCCAGAAAGCTTTCAACAGTATCAAAGAGTATCTGTCTGAACCTCCGATATTGTCTCCGCCTGTGGAAGGAAGACCTCTGATCATGTATTTGACAGTTCTTGAAGACTCGATGGGTTGTGTACTCGGTCAACAGGATGAATCAGGGAAGAAGGAATTTGCTATATACTACCTCAGTAAGAAGTTTACTGATTGTGAGTCTCGGTACTCTATGCTTGAAAAGACGTGTTGTGCTTTGGCTTGGGCTGCTAAGCGTTTGCGCCAGTACATGATAAATCATACAACTTGGTTGATATCCAGAATGGATCCGATTAAGTATATCTTCGAGAAGCCTGCTTTAACTGGGAGGATTGCCCGTTGGCAGATGTTATTGTCTGAGTATGATATTGAGTATCGAGCTCAAAATGCTATCAAAGGAAGTATCTTGGCTGACCATTTAGCGCACAAGCCGATTGAAGATCATCAGTCTGTTCAGTATGACTTCCCTGATGAGGAAATTCTGTATTTGAAGATGAAAGATTGCGATGAGCCTACACTTGATGAAGGTCCGGAACCTGGTTCCAGATGGACGATGGTGTTTGATGGCGCTGTTAATCAATATGGAAATGGAATCGGGGCAGTGATTATTACTCCTCAAGGTTCACACATTCCGTTTACAGCAAGGCTAACTTTCAAATGCACGAATAGATATGGCGGAGTATGAAGCCTGTATTATGGGACTTGAAGAATGCATTGATTTGAGAATCAAGTATCTTGATGTGTATGGTGATTCGGCCCTGGTTGTTAATCAGATCAGGGGAGAATGGGAGACGAATCAACCTGGTCTCATTCCGTACAGAGATTATGCAAGGAGAATTTCAACATTCTTCACAGAAGTTGAATTTTATCACATTCCTCGAGAGGATAATCGGATGGCAGATGCTCTTGTTATGCTTGCCTCCATGATTGTGGTCAGATGGTGGAATGATGTCCCCAATATTACTGTGATGCGCTTGGACAGACCCGCTCACATATTTGCAATCGAAGAAGTGAAAGATGACAAGCCTTGGTATTTTGATATCAAGAATTTCCTCAAGAACCAGGTCTACCCGCCTGGGGCATCTGTGAAAGATAGGAAAACGTTGAGAAGGTTGTCAGGCAGTTTCTACCTCAGCGGTGAAGTACTGTATAAGAGAAATTTTGATATGGTTTTGCTCAGATGCATGGATAGACACGAAGCAAACCTATTGATGACTGAGGTCCATGAGGGTTCATTTGGTACTCATTCCAATGGACATGCCATGGCTAAGAAGATGTTGAGGGCAGGCTACTATTGGCTGACAATGGAGTCTGACTGTTGCAAGTATGTGAAGAAATGTCACAAGTGTCAAATTTATGCGGATAAGATTCATATTCCTCCAACACTTCTGAATGTGATTTCGTCACCATGGCCTTTCTCTATGTGGGGAATTGACATGATCGGCATGATTGAGCCGAAAGCGTCCAACGGACACCGGTTTATCCTCGTAGCAATTGATTACTTCACCAAATGGGTTGAAGCCGCTTCGTACGCGAATGTAACCAGGCAGGTGGTTGTGAAGTTTATCAAGAACCAGCTGATTTGCCGTTATGGTGTGCCAGAGAGGATCATTACTGATAATGGATGTAATCTGAATAATAAGATGATGGATGAGTTGTGCGCTGAATTCAAGATTGCACACCATAATTCCTCTCCCTACAGACCTAAGATGAATGGGGCTGTTGAAGCTGCTAATAAGAATATCAAGAAGATCATCCAGAAGATGACTGTCACGTACAAAGATTGGCATGAGATGCTGCCATTTGCTTTGCATGGATATCGTACGTCTGTACGCACTTCAACAGGGGCAACCCCTTTCTCTCTTGTTTACGGCATGGAAGTTGTTCTCCCAGTAGAGGTGGAGATCCCATCAATGAGAGTTTTGATGGAAGCCAAGTTGACTGATGCTGAATGGATGCAGAGTCGTTATGACCAATTGAATTTGATTGAAGAGAAGCGATTAACTGCCATGTGTCATGGTCAGTTATATCAACAGAGAATGAAGAAAGCATTCGATAAGAAGGTCAAGCCTCGTGTGTTCCGAGAAGGTGACCTCGTGCTCAAGAAAGTTTTGTCTTTCGCGCCCGATTCCAGGGGCAAGTGGACTCCAAACTACGAGGGTCCATATGTTGTTAAGAGAGCCTTTTCAGGCGGAGCTTTGATGCTTACAATAATGGATGGGGAGGATTTCACTCGTCCTGTGAATTCAGATGCAGTCAAGAGATACTTTGCCTAGAAAAAAAAGTATATGCAAATGAAAAAACAGAATAGCTCGCTAAGTTGAAAACCCGAAAGGGCGGCTTAGGCAAAAATGAGCGTCTCGGTGGAGAACCCGCAAGGGTAATCCAGGCAAAATTAGAGACTTGAAAAAAAAGAATATTTGCATCCCGCTAGATTGAGTACCTCACCCTGGGGCAATCTAGGCAAAAATTAGGGATTCGGCAAGTAACTGCATCCTGACAAGACTTTCTGTTTCACCAGCTGTCATCTCGTCAGAGGATTCTCGATTCGTCGTCAACTGAAGCTTCGAATACATCGAGATTCAAATTGGTAGAGAAAGGATCATTATGTTCAATGTAGCCCTCTTCCAATATATATCACTGATTTCAAATTTGTACAGATCTATGGAGTCTTGCCATTTGCAGGCTACCATTCCATCAAATGAATTTGAGCTTTTATCCAATTATTTGCACTCTTATTTGTTTCAATTCAACAAATGTTTTGCATGTTTTAATTGATAAAATATCATTGTTTTAAACAAATCAAATTTTTCAAAATTTGCTGTTTTAAACAAAGTGAATATTCACAAGGTTGAAAGGATACTCGAGAATATCTCAGTGCTCTCCCAAGGGTGGCATGATCTCCAACAGGTAAGACATTTGGTTCATATTCCTGGTTTGGTTGTATCTTCTTTCTCCAGATATTGTGATGGGGTTGTTCCCCAGCATAGTTGCAAGCAGAGTGTTGTTGAAGACTCAGTTTTCTCCAACAGCAGTTTTCCCCAGTAGAGTTGCTTATGCAGTTAGATTCTACTTGGACGATGTTCTTCTCCTTCAGTGGGTTGTTCCCCGGAGTTGTTTGGAGTTGCGGAGCTCTTTGTTTCTCAGATGATGCTGAGATCCCCTGCGGATCTTCGAGATTTTCTCTTGTTCCCCAACAGATTCGTCTTGGTGGCTGTTTTGCCTGTTGTGACTTTCTGTACCCTGGTTGGGTTGTTTGCTGATCCATCACTCAGAGATTTGGTGTTCCCTGATATCTCTAATCCTCTGCTTCTCCAGCAGTACCCGCAGATCTATGCTTTATGGCATATAGATCTCTGCAGATTGACTTTCCAGTTGGTTTTCCCGCTTGGAAGTATAGTACCGGGCGTTTGATTCCTAGACCTGTTTGTGTTAGATATGCCTGTTTTGTCAGCATTCATCAAACATAAATCACGCATATTCATGCATATTCACAAACATTCAGATATTCATGTTGCATTTCTCGCCATATATCTTTTGTTGATTGTTCCTTGCTATGGTGATGCAGCTCTCCTTTACAGATCTCCCCTAGCAGATGTCGGGTGTTAAAATCTCTCCATATAGAGTCAACCCCATAAGCAGAAAGTGTCTGTTATCTTTCCTTCTGCAGTTCCCCACTAAGATATATCCTCGTGGATGACGGTTTCTTCCATTTCCTCCCAACATATATATTGGGATAGATTTTCCTATTTGAGTTACATCCTCATTAGGACGTCTTTTGATTCAGTCTGTCCTTTCGTATTGTTCCCGGATTGGCTATTTGTCATCTGTCTTGTGCTTCCCAGTGGGTTGTTCCCCAGCGGAGTTTTTTCGGGCTTCTACCCTTATACCGGTAGTTGTAAGTCCTATTTTCTTTGCCTTTTCAGCGGAATTGGTGGTTATATACCTTTTATACCTCGGCAAGAATTGTTGGTTTTCTACCTAGTAGGGGGTAGTCGTAAATCCTGTTTCTTACTCTCCAACAGAGTTTGTGATTTGTTATAAACCTTATTTTTGGTTTCCCGTGCGGATTTGTGATTTGTTCTATCCCCACGAAGAGTTGTTGGTCTTCTACCCCGTATTCGGTAGATGTAAACCCTAATTCATGGTTATCCCCATCAGAGTATGGTTATTACCTCGTATTCGGTAGTTGTAAGCCCTATCTCTTTTTCCCCTTACAGAGATAACCTTTGTGGTTCGTCTTGTTTGTAAGTGGATTTCTGTTGTTGTTGTTTTATCCCTAACAGAGTTGGTGTCTCCCTGTGGTGATTTCTATCCCCAGTTGAGTTTGTGGTCTCCTACCCCGTATTCGGTAGTTGTAAATCCCAAGTGTTGATGTTTCTCCCCAGCGGAGTTTGTGCCTTGTGGTACAGTTGGATAATTGCCGGATGCTTGCAATTTATCCCCAGCGGGTCCCTTCACCGTTTGTCAGTGATTGCGTTCCCCGGATAGTTGATTGTCATCAATATATCCCCAGCTTGTCGTTGTGGATAATTGCTGTTTATGCAATTCATCCCCGGATCATTGATTCTCATCAGTGAATCCTCAGCAGATCGCCTTTCATTTACCCTCTTGTTGGTAATGTCTGTTGCTCCTTTTGATTGGTCATCATTATATACCTAGTTTGGTATCCCGATACCTTTCTTTTCGGTCGATTTATCCTTTATTAACCCAGTAACCGGTTGTGGATAATCTTCCATGCGAGTATGTTATTCACGGTCTGCCGGTAATGAATAATATATCTCATCCACTCTTCAGTCGAAGCTTTTCGTGTTTCCCTGGTCGAGTAAGATTCGTTTTTTCCCTTTGTGGAATCAAATATTATCTGTTGCGTTGGATAATTGCCGGATGCTTGCAATTTATCCCTTTGAGTTATCTTTCGTTTACCCGGATGCTTGGTATCGATTGTCTCTCTTTTTGGTTGGTCACCTATTATATACTTCGGTATCTCTGATGTCTTTTCCTTTCGAGTATATTATTCACGGTCTGCCGGTAATGAATAATATGTCTCATGCGCTCTTTAGTTGGAATCCTTTGTTGATTTTCCCCAGCTGAGCAAGATTCGTATTCTTTGTAGAATCGAATATCCATCCTTTAACCAGTTTGTGTTTCGGATGATAAGTGTTTTGGCATATATACCAATTCACGTGTTCGGTAGATCACCTATTATATACCTCGGTATCTCTGGTGTTTCTTACCATGCGAGTTTATTATCTACGTTCTGACGGTAATAGATAATATATCTCATGCGAGTATTCTTATCCACGGTCTGCCGGTAATGGATATTATATCTCATGCACTCTTTGGGTTTGTGTCCCCAGTTGTGTAAGGTTCGTTTTCCTGTTGTGGATTCGAATGTCCATCCTGTAAGTCGATTTGCTTTTTCAAGCCCTCCTTTCAGATGATGAGTGTTTTGGCATATATACCAATTCACGCTTTGGTCGGTCACCTATTATATACCTCGGTATCCCTGGTGTTCCTTCCTTTCTGCTCCCTACTATGACCTTGGTCCCTTGTGGAGTCAGATTTTCCTGAGTTTATGTACCTTTTTCAGGTCTTTCTCAGATGCTTGGTTGATTGATATCTCTCACCCTTATACCGGTCTTAGATATTCATTCTTCCTGAGTTTGTTACCCTTATACCGGTAACACCTCATTCTTTGGTGCTTCCTCAGTGGAGTTTCCTATTGCTTCTCCCCAAGAGTCAGCTTGTGTCTCTCCAATTGATGTTTTTCCTTTGGAATTTTCTTTTTCCCCAGTGTGAGTCCTTCACCCCCCAGTGAGGTCTCCAGTCTGATTTCTGTTACCCTAATCAGAGTCGTGTCTTGTTCACGCTATGTCAGTTTTGTTTTTCCCCAACTTGAAGTCGTGTCCTGTTCACGCATTCTTTTTCTTTTACTATCCCCAACAAGAGTCTTGTTAGAGTCTCTGTTCCTGGTGAGTGTATTACTCCGATGGATCGTCTTTTTCTTCTGTGTGAATCATATTCCCCACAGAGTTTGTGTCTTTTGCACACATACATTTGCATCATGAGGTCTCTTAGGGACCAAAATTTGTCTCATTACTGTTATTTAAGCCCATTCTACCGCGTCGAGATGAAGATTTCTAAACTTCACTTCTCCGGCTAGAATGACCTTAAATAGGGGCATATGTAAGACCCCAATTTTGTCCCTAAGATCCCTCATGGCATCATATCATATCATATCATTGCCTCAAGGATCTTTGTGCACCTTTGCTTCCCTCCTAGTGGGTGGGTTATCTTGTGAGTGTGGTTCTTGATCACCAAGCATGTATTGCAGTTGTATATCATTGCTTTTCATCTGTCTATTAACCAAAGGTACAAAAATATTGTCATCTAACCATGTTACTTGCAGATGAAGCAAATTAGGTCAAATTAGTCAAAGTCAGTCATTGAGATAGATGGTGGCCATTCTTGAAGAATTTGGGCACCATGATCATTCATCAAGAGTTCATATGAGTTGTGACATCATTTTGAATCAAGATCTCAAGTGGTAGGGGCTTGGAATTCATCAGAACATGGTTCAGTCAACCAAAACCCTAGCAAAGTCAACTGTGGTCAACTGTGCATTTAATCAGTGATTTGATGGTGGAAATTGGTTTGAGAGGTCTCATTCATGTCCATATAAGCCTCATATAACATGTCAAACATCCACAATGAAGAATTTGAAGTCAGACAAGAAATTTCCAAAAATAGTAAGTTGACCTGTAATTGGAATTTGCCAAAAATGGAAAGTTCTTCTCCTCAAAATTACTTCATCATACAAGCTTCAAATGAAATTTTGTCCAACATTAAAGTTGAAGATCTTGTTCTCCCATTTCCAAAAAGTCCAAGAACACTCATTTCTCATTTATGGTTGGCAAGTTATGATCAAATCATTCTCAAAAATTTTTGAACTTCAAAGTGGCATATCTCCCAAACCATTTGGCCAAATTGAGTGAGGTTTTTTGCTACAAGTCATATTTGATTTGCTCTATCCAAATCCTTTATCACAATTCACCAAAAATCAACCAATCAAAATGGCCTTTTTCAAGTGGCTTGAATTTAAAATGAGGGAGGTGAAAAATGAACTTTCAAATTAACCACTTCCAATGCATTTTACCAATTACAAGTGTTCAGAAATCACATTTGGAGATGGTTTAGGCCCATATTTCGCACTGTAGTGCCATGCCCTTGTCATTTGAGTGAATTTCACTAATTAGCAAAAACACTTCATTAAGCTAATTTCCAATCACCATTCCACTAACCAAACTTAGCATTGTTAATGAGAAGTATATATTTCACATTTCTGATGGAAAAAACCCTAGCCACTATTCACAAACCAGATAAAAATCCATTTTCTCTCAAACTCTCATTTCCTTCACTTGAACTTTTTTCTGAAAATTCCAAAGAGCTCGAGCCTTGGTCGATTATTTCATCACCTACCAACATTCTTGGAGCATTTGCAAGCATCATCTTCCAACTGTAAAGCCAAATACAGCACTGTTGCATTGAGCTTTCTTCCATGGCAGCTCGAGTTTGGAGCTAGAATCAAGGCAGCTGGGTTTTCAAGACTCATCCATTCATCATCTGGAGCATCAAGAAGTTGCTGTTTCAACTAATCAAGGCCAAACAACCACTGTTCCATCACTGTCTTGCAGATTAGGTAAAAATTCGAATCACACTATTTTTAAAATGTTGACATGCTTATTAAAGATCTTGCCATGCTGATTATTTTGAACTTTGAATCGTGAAAAATGGTTGTGTATTGAGAGAGAAACATGGATTTAAAGTTTGATATTCAAATGTGTTTTTGCTTGGTTCTTCCTTGTTAGCATGATTTAATGAAAATTAAGGCTGGATCATTGATGTATGCTGTTAGATGATTCGATTGGTATGCTTGTTTTCCAAATCTGGGAGATTTTGTTCATCACGATAATGAACATGTACTGTAGCTCATAAACCCTAAAAATGTTAAACCCAGAATTTGTTTTGCTCGTGTTTGGTTGCTGATGTTTTTGTTTTGCATGAGAGTCACTGTTCTATTGCCATGAGCCCGTAAGCGCGCGACACCTCCTTAAGTGAAATGCAAAGTTTCACTTAAGGGACCAACTATTTACCATATTGCCACTGCCGGTTTTAATATTTATTTAAATCATTTCATTTTGCAATTTTTATTTCATTTTGATCTCCAATCTTCAAAAAATCATAAGTCACTCATTTTTAATCCAAATTTGATGGGATTTTTTGTGGAATGCTCCTCTTGACCTCTAGTTTTTTATGATGATTTTTCCAGATTTTTTGCATGTGTGGATTTTAAAATGTGCAGGGGTTTGTTCATGTTGTCCATTTTATGTATGCCTTGCCAAATTTCTTGTGAAATGATGATACTTAATCCAATGCCTCTGAAATTTTTTGTGCTTAAACTAGACATGTTCATGGTGATTTTGGTGTAGAGTTTGTGAATTTATAATTGTTGGTTGATGAGATATGATTTTTTGAATAGGGGTGTGACAATTTGTGTCACACCATTCATGTCCAACTTCATGATTTTAATTACCATGCTTATTGAACTCAAAATGGTATGGATTTTTGCATGAAGATACTTATGGATGTTGAGAATACATGTGAATGTTTCTGGAATTATTGATGGCATTTCCTATTTGATTGGAATTTTCTCCCCTGTTGGGTCATTTGTTGACTTTTTGTGATACATGTTTGTATTTGATTTGTGAAATCCTCATGCTTAATTGGATGGACTTGAAATTTGACATGTGAATTGTAGACATCTTAAAGTTTATCATGGTTTTAGTCCTATTCATTTATCATATGTTGTCACTGTTTTATGATTAATTGAAGTTGGTGCATGTTTTGGTGCTTTGTATAAGCTTGCTTGAACTTGTTTTGACTTTCTGATTTTCATTAACCTACTTCCCTTGATCCAAATGAGCTGAAATATGGTATGCTTATCATGTTATGGATGATGTTTGGTCATGAATTATTTGAGGATTTATTGAAATGTTTGTGATTAGATTTGACTTGAGTCTTTCTGTTGACTTCTTTGAGGCTCTATATGACATGCCTTGACCTAATTTGTTTGTGAAATGATAATGATGAATGATATGAACATGAAACCACTTGGGTTTGTTCCTTAATTGTTTGAACTTGATTTTGGATAGCTTTCACTTGCTATTTTGGATTTTTTATCTCCTTTTGACCCTAGGCTTGTCCTAGTGGTCTTGTTGCTCATGTTTGAGTTTGGATTTTCAGGTTAAGAAGCAAATGCCTTAAGGAAACTTATGCAAGTTGCTTGAGTTTGATTGATTATCATGAACTAACTTGTTTGTTTTGTAGGATGCTTAGCTCATATGCTTTGAGCTTTGTGCATTGCACATTTGACTGATTCTGTTGATCCTTATCTTATATTGGTTTTGAGTTTTAATTGTATACTGATTTTACTTGATTAATTTCAGGTACCATTAGTTGCTCAGTTCTTTTAAGAACTTTCTTTGCTTTGCTTGATAGCATTTGCATTGAGGTAGAATCCTTTTTCTTCATGTAGTCTAGAAGACCTGGCCTGTTACTTGGCCAGGCAACTGTCTGAAGTCCTCCTTAAGAGGCGATGTTTTTGCTTGTTTACTTTTGTCCCAAGCAGGAAAAGTCCTTTGAATAAGGCAATTGGTAGACAAAAGAGATATGTAACCTATCTCCTACTATTCTGTGTGTCACTCACCTTGCTCACACTACTTGTGTTGATGCATGGTGAGTAAAAACCCAAGATCAATCGAGTCAATAACTTGTGGAGAGAGTTCCTACTTTCTGAACTCCCACACCATCTGATATTCAATGCTCTCCCTGATCAGGGATAAGAGTAATGAGGCACACCCCTCATATCCTTTCATCTGCTTCACCTTGGCTCTCAATGTCAAGGTTAAGAGCACCGTTAACCCTATTCCAGTTGGCTTCAATGCCTACCCTTTGTATGAGCCTAATTGTTTGGTTATAGAGTGTGCTGAATGACTTCATTTGATTGATTGCTTATTTCACATGCACATGTTTGCTTGTATGACTTATGCATTTATCATCATTAATTGCTCATTAGTGCATGATCATTTCATTTGTCTTTGTGACATATCTTTGTTGTTTGCCCATTGAGGACAATTGTAAGACCATTCATTGGCCATTGTTCCTATGATATGGAAGTGAGTATAAGACCATTTCATTGGCCACTCATCTTCTCTTTGCTTGATGCATTTGTTGATTTATGTGAGGATACAATTGTAAGTCCATGTAATTTGGCATTTGTTTTCCCATGATCATATGTTGGAGGTTAGAGTAAGCCCAGATAAATTGGCATCTGACATCCAAGTGTTTGCTTTGTTGTTGGAGATTGGTATAAGCCCAGATAGATTGGCATCCGGTATCCACTTTTTATTTTTCTTTGTTGAGGAGATTGGTATAAGTCCATAGAGTGGCCTCTAATATCCGGTTCTGTTTTAGGAGATTGGTATAAGTCCAGTGATTGGCATCCGGTATCCGCTTTTGTTGACTTTCATCTTTTGCTTTGCTTGATTGCTCATTGCCTATTCCAAAGGACACACTTGAGTCATCTTCTATATGATTTCAAGAGGTGAACCTTCTAGGAAGTTTTACACTCCATCTTCATCCATTCATCCCTTTTGTCCTAGACCTTTTCACACATTACTCTCAAAACTTGAGATAAATATTGTGCAAACATCTTCATGCTTTCAAATTAAAAACCTGGACCCCAAGTCCTTGACTTTTTTCAAACTCCATTTTCATAATATTTCTTTTGAATCAATCTTAATCATACTTTGACCCTCCTTTTGTGAATAATCATAATCAATTAACTTCACCCATTCAATTGTTTTGTGGCTTTGTCCATTCTTGTTAAGTTTTCATACATTAGCCATAGGTTTGATTTATCCTAGTTGGTTGATGTTAATCTCACCTATTTGTCCTTAGTTGATTGAATTGTAAGTCTTCCTTGCTTATTATAGGGTTAACCCCTCACTAGCAAGTTGAAGCTTTTCTCACATGGTGGACTCGTTATTTGTATAAGGTTGAGTTTTCTCCCGTGGATAACGTAAGACCTTAAGGCTTGTGTTTAAAATTGAATCCACTAACTTTTGGAAATCTTTTAGCCGAACTACGGCGTTTTGATCCTTACCTTTGATGGAAGGTACGTAGGCAACGGGTTCATCCGTTCGAACACAAAAACAATAAAAATTGCATATTCTTTTCTCATCATCCCAATCATGTTTGCACAATAAAATATTTCATAACAAATAACAATTTAGTACAACAAGTGTGAAAAGGGCTCCCTAGGAGTACCTAGGACGTGATGGGTGCCTAACACCTTCCCATTGCGTAATTTACCCCTTACCCAGACTCTCTGATCTTTTAATTAGTTTTCTACGCGTAAAACTTCTTAGGCTTTTGTTCACTTTTTAGCCAGTCCTTTGGATAAATAAAAGTGCGGTGGCGACTCGAATTCATTGTATGCTTTGCTTATGGTTTAATCAATAAATCATATAGCGACGAATACACCGCTACAGTTCCCTCATGGAGAAATAGAGATGAAAAATCAAAATGATGGGGACACTTTTAAGGTCAATGAGCAAATATTGAAACCATATTATCAAGGACAAAGGAGTGGCTTCATAAAACTTGTTCGACACGTCGGATAGAAAGGTAAACCATCGAGCTATGGACAATAAAAAGTGCTTCTTGGGAGGCAATACAAGAGAGGTATTTTCTTATTTAAAATTATGTTTGGTGTTTCTTTCTTGTTTTGATTCATGTTGCGTTAGTGGCAAGTCGGGTCGACAGAAAAGGACTCAGAAAAAAATTTGAAAAGGACTTGGAAAGTGAAAATTTTGAAAAAATGTCACAAATCCTGCCCATACGCATAACTCACTAATCATTACGCGTATGAACCTGCAAAAAATGGGCACCCCAACTGAAACTCGTAGCTTACGCGTATTGGGCCCATACGTAATTGGCTATTACATGTAAAGGAAGGCAATACGCGTAGGTTACTCGTAGTGGAAACATTATGCCATCTGTTATGCGATCTACAATTTTTTAACTAAAACTGGTTCGTATCGTACACGTAACCCCATCTCATTACGCGCATTACTCATCTTGCTAGGTATAAATATTTTCTATGTACTACCGTGTGATTTCTTCCAACTTCTGTTATGCAAAATTGTCTGTATCACCCTTTTTCTCTGTTAGTTCAACTTTGATTATCAAGATCTCCATCGTTTCTTCATTGCTATCCGCCCTAATGGTTTCTCCTTTTAAATAGTTTCAATGGTTCACTTCGGAGACATATGCTCAACATTACATAGACATCTATACACGTAACATCAATGAAGAGAAAGCTTGGGTCCTCAAGCATGGTGAACTTCCGAAAGTCATTGTGGTGCTAAAAAAGCATAAACTTACTCATCTAAATGCCCATATCCAACCAGTAGCAATAGATTTAGTGTTGGAGTTTTATGCCAACGCTTATAGAGCATTGAATAATGTAGCTACAGATGATACTCAGTTGGTGTCCTGAGTTCGGGGTAAGCAAATTGATTATAGTTGGCAGAACATCAACAGGGTGCTCAAATGCAAATTCAGGGAGTCCCGTTGCAGTTTTCACACTATAAAGTGGTCTGATCGATCCGGATGGACATTTGAGGAGATGCGTCAGTTGTTAGTCGGCCTAAGTAAAGATTGGAAAGTATCGTCGAAGCGGACTCCTTCAAAAATGCTTGTGGTAGACTTGGCCCCAATACCGAAGGCATGGTCGTATTACATGCACCACACTCTAGATACTAACCGAAGTGGTTCGGACTTGATTGATGAGAGAGATTTGGCACTATATTTTTTTTGAAGAATAAACCTGTCAATATAGGAAGAATCATCACGGGTGACATAGACGAGATTCTTCAATCACAAAAGAAGGGCTTAGGGCACGCTACTGTGATTATGTTATTATGTCAGAGGGCGGGGGTATATGACCTGGATGGTAGGAAAATGTTGAGACCTGCACGTTGTTGGAATCCTTCTTGGTTAAGGGAGAATATTGTTGTTGTTACGAGCGAGGAGCAAAGACCACTTTAGTATCTACATGCATCTGATACAAGACCTAGTGAGCCACCTAGGCAGGATACATCTCATGGATGCCGAGGGAAACTCCGCCTGTTAAGGACGAGGACTCCCATGCACATATTGACTGTATGACGCAACTTTGTTTTATGTAGGGTATGTATGCCCACATGGGGCCATCTGGTCTCTACCTGACGCACCAAAGAGACACGTGGGCGGTTGCTCAATGATTAAGGGATCTATTCTCATGAGATTCACCAGATCCTCATTAGGGCCGTTACAGATACCATGGGATAGAGACTTCAATCCAGTTAGGGGGCCAGTTTCTCAACAGTCGCATATGAGTCCCTTTCGGCCTTCACCTTAGCAACAACATCAACAACATTAGACCCCTTAGAGGTAGTATAGTTTGATGTCTTTTATATCAGCTTTGTGCATGGGGACCATGGTCCTGATCCGGCCTCGTTCATCGATTTCGACGCGGATATGCAGGAAAGGGATGCTGATGATACAATTTAGATATCAATTTTATTTTTGTTTTTATTTTTATGTTATTTCCTTTTAATTTTTAGTTTCCTAAATTTTATTTCATTGTCTTTGGATGTACGTTTTTCATTGTACTTTTTATTTATTTTAGCTTGTTTGTAATTTCCCTCCTATGGGTTTGTTTTGTTAATGAATTTGGTTTCACTTGATACAGTGAGTTTGGTTCTCTTGTTCGAATAAGTGATGAATTATCACTATAGTGGTTGATAAGATGCATTAAAACTAAATGTTAATGTATCCTCCATTTAGTGACCCCCAAGTGTTGATACTTCTGCAAGTAATTGGACATGATTTACTTGCGTTCTACTAACATGGATCGATGTAAACTGACGCTGCATCACACAAGTGGTACTGCGAAGTCTATCAGCTTACCTAACATGGCGAGGTCAGAAAAATCCAAATGCAATATTCATCATGAGAGAATATGCGGGTATATCTCTATCCTTCAGAGTGTGTGTACGTTCTTTTGGAATGTTAATTTCATTATTAGACACACTGATGCATGTTGTTTGTTTTCACCCCTGAGCCTTTCTAGCCATCCTTTTTATTATTATCCATTGTTAACCCCATTTCAGCCTTTACCCATTTATTTGTTTTAAACATCGCATCATATTAACACATAGCCCAAAACACTCCCCCACCTTGTTCAGAGTATTTATGTGAGTTATCAGAGCTATGTTCATTCTAAGTTTGAGGTTGTTGTTGTGATAACAACCTTTAAGTTTGGGGTAGATGTGAATAGTAGTACAAATGAGGGACCTGATGATTGAAAAAAAAAAGATAAAAATTTGAAAAATCAAATTGAAAAAAAAGTAAAAGTAAAATAACCACCAGGACACTCGAAAAAAGGAGAAGTCGACAAATGTTGAAAATAATGACAAATCCAAAAGTGAATCACCGAGAGCAGTTTATCATAAAGGACGAGTGCAAGAAAGAATTATATTACTAATCCATCAAAATGAGCTTAGTAAAGATAATGATCATATTGTAGTGGTGTATTCGTCACTTTATGATTCATTGATTAAATCAAAAGCAAAGCATACAAAGAATCGAGTCGTCACCGCACTTTTATTTATCCAAAGGAATGGCTAAAAAGCGAACAAAAGCCTAAGAAGTTTTACACATAGAAAAGTAATGAAAAGATCAGAGAGTCTGGGTAAGGGGTTAATTACGCAATGGGAAGGTGTTAGGCACCCAAAATATCCTAGGTACTCCTAGGGAGCCCTTTTTACACTTGTTGTATAAAAAAGTTTATTTGTTTATGACATATTGTGCAAACATGATTGGGAAGATGAGAAAAGAATATACAAGTTATTATTTTTGTGTTTGAACGGATGAGCCCGTTGCCTACGTACCTCTCCATGGAAGGTAAGGATCAAAACGCCGTAGTTCGGCTAAAAGATTTCCAAAATATGAGTGGGTTCATTTTAAACAAAATCCCTAAGGTCTTTCATTATCCACGGGAGAAAACTCAACCTTATACAAACAACGAGTCCACTATGTGAGAACAACTTCAACTTGCTAGTGAGGGGTTAACCCTATAATAAGCAAGGAAGTCTTATAATTCAATCACTAAGGACAAGAAGGTGAGATTAACATCAATCAACTAGGATAAATCAAACCTATGGATAATGTATGAAAACTTATCAAGAATGGACAAAGCCACAAAACAATTGAATGAGTTGGATTAACCAATTAAGATTTATTCACAAAAGAGGGTCAAAGTATGATGAGAATTCAATTCAAAGAAGTATTATGAAATGGAGTTTGAAAAATCAAAGGCCTAAAGCCTAGGTTTCTAATTTGAAAAGAGATGAGAATGTTTGCACAATATTTGTCAAAGTTTATGAATTAACATGTGAAAAGGGAGTTTTGAAAACACACACAAAAATGGAAGGGTGAGGGAGTAAAACTTCTTAAATGTTCACCTCTCGAAATCATATGTAGATGATTCAAGTGTGTCCTTTGGAATGAGGAACAAACAAATAAGCAAATGAGCAAAGCAAGGTGATACCGGATGCCAATCAATGGACTTATACCAATCTCACAAACAAAGGTGGATACCGGATACCAATCAATGGATTTACACCAATCTCCTAAAACAAACAATGATACCGGATGCCAGTCAATGGACTTATACCAATCTCACAAACAAACATGGATACCGGATACCAATCAATGGATTTACACCAATCTCCTAAAACAAAACAATGATACCAGATGCCAATCAATGGACTTATACCAATCTCACAAACAAACATGGATACCGGATACCAATCAATGGATTTACACCAATCTCCTAAAACAAAACAATGATACCAGATGCCAATCAATGGACTTACACTAGTCTCACACCATATCATTGGAACAACTGCCAAGTAATGGACTTATGCTTGTCTCCTCCATGGGCAAAGCAAAACATGCTATAAAGCAAAGTTTATGAAATGATATACAAATGATGCTGATAAATGCACCAAGGCAAGCTTAAGAAAATATGCACAGATGAATCAAGTAAGTAGAACAAGTCAATTAGCACACACTATATACAGGCAATTGGGCTCAAGCAAGGGTTAGACTTTAAAGTCAACTGGAATGGGGTAAGTTGTGCTCTTAACCTTAACATTGAGAGTTAAGGTGAAGCAAATGAAATGGAGATGAGGGGTGTGCCTCATAGCTCTTATCCCTGGTCAGGGAGAGCTTTGAATAATAGAAGGTGTGGGAGTTCAGAAAGTTGGAACTCTCTCCACAAGTGAATGACTCTATAGATCTTGGGTTAATATCCACAATGCATCAACATGTAATGTGAGCAAAGGGATGACACACTGAAAAAGTAGGAGATGGACTACACATCTCTTTTATCTACCAATTGCCTCATATGAGGACTTTTCCTGCTTGGCACAAAGAGTAAACAATCACAAGAATTGCCTTTTAAGGAGGACTTCAGACAGGTGCCTGGCCACATAACAGGCCAGGTCTTCCAGACTACATGAAGAAGAGAGGTTATACCTAAAGTGGTTAAGCAACCAAG
The DNA here is from genome assembly GCF_024323335.1 of Lathyrus oleraceus. Classification (NCBI taxonomy): domain Eukaryota; kingdom Viridiplantae; phylum Streptophyta; class Magnoliopsida; order Fabales; family Fabaceae; genus Lathyrus; species Lathyrus oleraceus. The sequence continues at coordinate 279,861,408 of NC_066583.1, read as the reverse complement.
CAAAAGCAAGTTTAAAGTGAACTTAAGCAACTAATGTACCTGTTGAAACATCAAACAAATCAGTACAACTATACAGACAAACAACCAACAGTTAATGCAACAGTTAACCAATATAGGCAAAGGCATAAGCCACAAGTCAAACTCAAGAGAGTCAACATCGACCTACAAAACACACATTAGTAAACAAAAGCAAATATCAAATGCTCTCAAGATGAGGCATCATCAATTGTGTAACTTGCAGGTGTAACCTGAAACAAAGCTTCAAACATGAGAGGCAAACCACTAGGTCAAAGCCTAGGGTCAAAGATGATGAAAAAATTCAAAACAGAACATGAAATTTGACATGATGAAACTTCAAACAATTATTGACACATAGCAAAAAGTCTCACATCAATATCATTTACCAAGTGCATTTCATGATCATTCTAAGTTCAAAGCAATTTTAAAGCTCAAAAATGATCAAACAGAATGAAAAATCTCAATTAAATCAGAAATGATTCACAAAAATCTGGAAAAGTTCATACATATTCAAGACATCTCATATGATCAGCATGCAAAAAATCAGAACAATTGAGCATCATTTGATAGGGTAAACACATGGCAGAAAATGAACATGCAAAGGTGTGACACAAATTGTCACACCTACTTAGAAAATTCACAAACCAGAAACCACAAATGATAAAAATGCAAACTCAACACCAAAATGTCAATCAAAGAGTGTGGTTTCATCATGAAAATTTCCAGAAGCATTGGATTAACACACATTATTTCACAAAGGAAAAGGCAAGCAATGTAAAAATAGCATACACATACAAAACCCTTAGGCAAAAACAAATCCAGGCCAGGCACAACTTTGATTATCATGCTGATAAAAAACTAGAGAGAAAAAGAAAACCATAGCAAAAATCCCCATGTCATTTGGATCATTATTGAATTTATTATGATTTTTCTAAAATGCAAATGAAAATTGAAATAAAATTGAATGGAAAATGGATTATATGAAATAATTGAAATAAATTTTGAAAAAAGAGGATTTGGCGCCTCCTTGATGTGTTGCGTTTCACTAAAACAAAAGCCTGGCCAATCAGCGCTCAGCGTGGAGCGCTTCATGCAGCCAATGGCGCGCAAACCCTAAGGCAACGGCAACGGTTTTTAGCAAACTTCAGAAAACAGAAAAGCATGGCGTATGACATCACAAAAACCGTTGCCTTTGGACCTGCATCATCTTCTTCGCAAATGCGTTTCCAGGAATAGTAACAGAGTATGAACGTGATGAACAAAATTCTCAGAAATTAAAACTAAGCACATGTACATGTAGATCTAACATCAAGGATCATGAATCAAGTATCAAATAGGCATGGATCATCAAGAATCGTTTGGATCGAGCAATATAAGTTTCAACATGAAAACTTTAAATCCATGAATCTAAGTGAATAACGCACGGTTTTAAATGATTTTTAGCTCAGCATGCTCACACAAACACGATCTACAAGCTTAGCATAACAAAAATGAGATTAGAGAGAATCGATTTCAACACCTCTTGGAGAGCAGCTTTCAAATCCACGAGCTCTTGGCCTTGTAGCGCTTATATCTTCCTCTAGCAAGCTTATGGAGTGGATTGGAGGAGTTCTTGATGTCCAATTGAGCACGATTCAACAGATTGAAGAATCCACCATTGTTGATGTTCTTGCTTTGAGCAACTTGAATTTGCACGAATCCACTTGAACCTTGCTTGAATAATGATCAGTGATGATGCTAGATGATGAATGAAGTAAGAATTATGCAATTGCTTTGAAGAAATGAGAGAAAAAATTTGAGAGAAATTTGAGAGAAAAATTCTAGATCTGAGTTTTGTGAATTGTGGTTATCATTTTCTGTTAGGTTTTAGCTTTATATACTCTCCATTAGTCATGCTTAATCAAGATTAACAAATGCTTAATGAAAAATTAGGGAGAATGGAGGTGTTTGGCAAATTTGGGATTTTCACCTTTGCATGAAAATGGTGCACGAACAGTGCACGAAAATTACTTAATTTCACTCAAAATGCAATTTAAAAATTATTGGAAATGGCAAAATGTTTGAATTTTGCACCAATTTCAAATTTTAGAAATTCCCTCCAAAAATCCAAAATTTTGCAAATGTTCATGAAATGGGAATTGATGCAATGTTATGCAAGATTATGAAATTATAGGTCATGACAAGAATTTAGCAAAAAGAGCCACATGATTTGGAGCTATGGTTGAGAAGTTATGCACTTTTGAAGATCAATCCACACTTGGCCATCTTTTGATCATATCTCTTCAACCATAAATGAGAAATTTATGTTCTTGGACTTTTTGGAAATGGGAGAGAAAGATCTACAACTTTCATGTTCAACAAAATTTCATTTGAAGCATTTTTGGTGATGTAATCTTGAGGAGAAAACCTTTCCATTTTTGGCAATTCCAAATTACAGGTCACTTTCTATTTTTGGCAAATTTTGACTGGACCTCAAATCCTTCAAAGAGAGTGTTTGAAATGTCAAATGAGACTTGTTTGAACATGAATGAAGTATTTCCCATCACTTCCCACCTCCAAAATCCACAGTTGACTTTGCAGTTGACTGGCTAGGGTTTCAATTGACTGAAGAATGCCTTGATGAGATTCAAGCTTCTACCACTTGAGATTTTGATTCAAAATGATATCACAACTCATATGAACTCTTGATTAATGATCATGGGGTCCAAATTCTTCAGAATGGCCACCATCTATTGCTCATAGACTACCTTGACCTGCTTTTGCTTCATCTGCAAGTAACAAGGTTAGATGACATATTTTTGTACTTTTGGTTAGTAAACAAATGAAAAGCAATGATATACAAATGCAAAACATGCTTGGTGATCAAGAACCACTCCCAAAAAGATGACCCACCCACAAGGAGGGGAAGCAAGGTGCACAATGATCCTTGAGGCAATGAATGATGTGATATGATGCCATGAGGGATCTTAGGGAGAAAATTGGGGTCTTACAGATGCCCCTATTTAAGGTTATTCTAGCCAGAGAAGTGAAGTTTAGAAATCTTCGTCTCGACGCGGTAGAATGGGCTTAAATAACAGTAATGAGACAAATTTTGGTCCCTAAGAGACCTCATGATGCAAATGTATGCATGCAAAAGAAACAACTCTGTGGGGAATAATAATCCACAAAGAAAAGACAATCCATCCGAGTAATACACTCACCAGGAACAGAGACTCTGACAGGACTCTCACGGGGATAAGAAAAAGAAAAAGAATGCGTGAGCAGGACACGACTCTGAATTAGGGGACAAACTGATACTGCGTGAACAAAGCACGACTCTGGATTAGAGACCTCACTGGGAAGTGAAAGACTCAAACAGGGAAAAGAAGAATTCCAAAGGAAGACACACCCATTGGAGAGACACGAGCTGACTCACACTATCCACAAAGGATACTTCGGATGAAAATCCGGACTCGGACCAAGGAAAAGATTCACAAAGAACCTCCCTGCCAGGAAAAAATTGCATATATTGGGAAAAACGCCAATACAGCAAAAGGGTAAAATCACAACGGAAACTCCACTGGAGAAGGTCTAACAAAAAGACTCTCCTGGGGAAGCAACAAGGAAATGAGGTGTTACCGGTATAAGGGTAACAAACTCAGGAAGAATGAATATCTAAGACCGGTATAAGGGTGAGAGATATCAATCAACCAACATCTGAGAAAGACCTGAAAAAGGTACATCAACTCAGGAAAATTTGACTCCACAGGGGACCAAGGTCATAATAGGGAGTAGAAAGGAAGGAACACCAGGGATACCGGTTACTGGGTACATAATAGGTGACAGACCAAAGCGTGAATTGGTATATATGCCAAAACACTCATCAACTGAAAGGAGGGCTTGAAAAAGCAAATCGACTTACAGGATGGACATTCGAATCCACAACAGGAAAACGAATCTTACTCAACTGGGGACACAAAGCCAAAGAGCGCATGAGACATACTATCCATTACCGTCAGAACGTGGATAGAATACTCGCATGAGATATATTATCTATTACCGTCAGAACGTAGATAATATACTCGCATGGAAGGAAACACCAAGGATACCGGTTAGGGCATATAATAGGTGATCTACCGAAAACGTGAATTGGTATATATGCCAAAACACTCATCATCCAAAACACAAACTTGTTAAAGGATGGATATTCGATTCTACAAAGAATACGAATCTTACTCAACTGGGGAAAATAAATAAAGGATTCCAACCAAAGAGCGAAAGAGATATATTATTCATTACCGTCAGAACGTGAATAATACTCTCGAAAAGGAAGACACCAGAGATACCGGTTACTGGGTATATAATAGGTGATCAACCGAAAAGAGAGACAATCGATACCACAACAACAGGGCAAACGAAAGACAACTCACAGGGGATAAATTGCAAGCATCCGACAATTATCCAAGAAACAAAGAATATTCGATTCCACAAAGGAAAAACGAATCTTACTCGACTGGGGAAACACAACAGGCTTCGACTGAAGAGTGCATGAGATATATTATCCATTACCGTCAGAACGTGGATAACATACTCGCGGGGAAGATTATCCACAACCGGTTACTGGGTTAACAAAGGATAAATCGACCGAAAAGAAAGGCATCGGGATACCAAACTGGGTATATAATGATGACCAATCAAAGGGAGCAACAATCATTACCAAGCAAAAAGGGTAAATGAAAGAAGACTCACTGGGGATACATTGATACAAAATCAATGATCCGGGGATGAATCGCATAAACAACAATTATCCACAAGGACTTGCTGGCGACTTCAAAGGGAATAACATTGCAAGCATACGACAATGATCCAGAAGACTGCTGGGGATACAATTGCTAGCAACCGACAATTATCCAGAAGCAAGGGAGGAATATCAACATTGAATATTGAATGCAGATAACCACAAAGAGTAACCATCATCGGTTAGGATGAACAACAAGGTTAACTTTGCAAAGGGGAGAAACTAGGGTTTACATCTACCGAATACGGGGTAGAATACCAAAACTCTGGCTGGGGATAGAGTTGCTAGCATCCGGCAACTATCCGCAAGAAAGCACAGACTCCGTTGGGAATAAAACCACAACAACATAGGATTTACAACTACCGAATACTGGGTAGAAGACCACAAAATCCACCATCAACCAGACTGAACCACAAAGGTTACCTCTGTTAGGGGAAAAGAGATAGGACTTACAACTACCGAATACTGGGTAGTAGCCAACAACTCTGATGAGGATAAAAAGATAGGGTTTACATCTATCGAATACGGGGCAGAAAACCACAACTCTACGTGGGAATGAAAGAATCACAATTCCGCACGGGAAACAAAAATAGGGTTTATAACAAACCACCAACTGCTGAAGAGCAGAAAAACTAGGATTTACGACTACCGAATATTGGGTAGAAAACCAATCAACTCTTGCTGAGGAATAAAAGGTATATAACCACAAATTCCACCAAGAAGAGGGAACATAGGATTTACAACTACCGGTATGAGGGTAGAGGCCCAAAAAATTCCGCTGGGGATAAAAGAATTATTGCAGGTTACTGGGCAATTCATTCATCTATTCCACAGGGAAGCACGAGAAACAGTTGACAAATGCCAATTCGGGATTGATCCGAAAAGACAGACTGAATTAAGACTCGTCCTATGAGGATATAACTCAATAGGAAAATCCATCCCAATATATGTGTTGGGAGGAAACGGAAGAGACCGTCATCCACGAGGGTATATCTCAGTGGGGAACTGTAGAAGGAAAGACAAACACTTTCTGCTTATGGGGCCGACTCTATTTTGAGGGATTAGACACCCGACATCTGCTTGGAGGAGATCCATTGGAGATCTATATTACCCATAACAGGAGACAACAAACAAGAGATATATGGCAAAAATGCAACATGAATATCTGAATGCTTATGATTATGCATGAATATGCGTGATTTATGTTTGATGAATGCTGACAAAACAGACATATCTAACACAAACAGGCCCAGGAATCGAACGCTCGGTACTACACTTCCAGGGGAAACCAACTGGAAAGCCAATCTGCTGGAGGTCCATATGCTAAAAAGCAAAGATCTGCGGGAAGGCAAAAGATCAAAGATATCACAAAATCTCTGAGTGATGGATCGACAATCAACCCAACTGGAGTACAGAAAGTCACAACAGGCAACAACGGCCACAAAGACAAATCTGTTGGGGAAATGGAGAAATCCCGAGATATCTGCAGGGGATCCTCAGCATCAAAAAGTTCATTGCACAGGCGAGAACTGCTATGAAAGCAAATCCACACAACTCCGCTGGGGAACAACCCACAAAGGGAGAACAGGTCATCCATGCAGAATCTACTGCACAAGCAACTCTACCTGGGGAGAACACAAATAGTCACTCCATCGGGAATACACCCACTGAAGGAAAAACAGATCACACAAGTAGATTCTGCCACAAGCCACTCTACTGAGGATCAAAAGCAAACAGGAAATCAACTCAATCTCTGGATGCTAGACCACCAACTGACCCTATTGGGGAAACAGAGATTTAAATAAGCAGAAACTACCACAAAAGCAACTCTGTCGAGGATACCAGCTCTGGCGGAGACTCTGAGGGGATTATCACAGATGCAATCCTGACTCTGTTGGGGATACCAACTCTTTTGGGGATTTTGCATAAATATAATCCACCAAACCACCAATCTACTGACGGCTATGGAATCCACTGAGGGACCCACTGGGGATATGGAGGAGAGTTATGGATCAACCACTGAATGCTACACCTTCCAAAAAACAGAATCAACAACTGCTGAGGAGGAAAATAATCACTACTCTGCTGAAGGTTAAACGCTCTGATGGGGAAATAGCAACAACTCCGCTCTGACAATGCTGATGAAAGTGGTAAAGTACCGGGATATCAACCCACCAACCACTGAATCTTCAACAAGAAAGCAAACATGCTGAGGAGATAAACAACTCCACTGGCGACTGCACTGGAGAGAGTGACGGGGTACCGGGGTTTCAAACCACCAACTACCGAATCTTCCAAAAGGACAACACCCATGCTGGGAGAGAATACTGCTGGAGAAGAAAACGAAACCTTCAACAAGCACTCTGCTTGGGGGACAACCCATAACAACAACTCTACTTGGGGAACAACCCCAACAACAAAGCAGGATAAAGAGGATACAACCATGCCAGGAATATGAACAAATGTCTTACCTGTTGGAAATCATGCCACCCTTGGGAGAGCACTGAGAAATTCTTAAGTATCCTTTCATCATTGTGAATGTTCAGTTTGTTTAAAAAAACAATTTGAAAATTTTATTTGTTTAAAACAATGACATTTTATCAATTAAAACATGCAAAACATTTGTTGAATTGAAACAAATAAGAGTGCAAATAATTGGATAAAAAGCTCAAATTGATTTGATGGAATGGTAGCCTGCAAATGGCAAGACTCCATAGATCTGTACAAATTTGAAATCAGTGATATATATTGGAAGAGGGCTACATTGAACATAATGATCCTTTCTCTACCAATTCGAATCTCGATGTATTCGAAGCTTCATTCGACAACGAATCGAGAGTCTTTGATGAAAAGACAGTTGCGGAACAGAAAGTCTTGTCAGGATGCAATTACTTGCCAAATCCCTAATTTTTGCCTAGATTGCCCCAGGGTGAGGTACTCAATCCAGCGGGATGCAAATATTCTTTTTTTCCAAGTCTCTAATTTTTTCCTGGATCGCCCTTGCGGGTTCTCCACCGAGACGCTCATTTTTGCCTAAGCCGCCCTTTCGGGTTTTCAACTTAGCGAGCTATTCTGTTTTTTCATTTGCATATACTTTTTTTTTAGACAAAGTATTTCTTGAATGCATCTGAATTCACAGGACGAGTGAAATCCTCCCCATCCATTGTTGTAAGAATCAGAGCACCGCCTGAAAAGGCTCTCTTAACAACATATGGACCTTCGTAGTTTGGAGTCCACTTGCCCCTGGAATCGGGCGCGAAAGACAAGACTTTCTTGAGCACGAGGTCTCCTTCTCGGAACACGCGAGGCTTGACCTTCTTATCGAATACTCTCTTCATTCTCTGCTGATATAACTGACCATGGCACATGGCAGTCAATCAAATTCAGTTGGTCATAACGACTCTGAATCCATTCAGCATCAGTCAACTTGGCTTCCATCAAGACTCTCATTGATGGGATCTCCACCTCTACTGGGAGAACAGCCTTCATGTCGTAAACAAGAGAGAAAGGGGTTGCCCTTGTTGAAGTGCGGACAGATGTGCGATAACCATGCAAAGCAAATGGCAGCATCTCATGCCAATCTTTGTACGTAACTGTCATATTCTGGATAATCTTCTTGATATTCTTATTAACAGCTTCAACAACCCCATTCATCTTAGGTCTGTAAGGAGAGGAATTATGGTGTGCAATCTTGAACTCAGCGCACAACTCATCCATCATCTTATTATTCAGATTAGATCCATTATCAGTAATGATCTTATCTGGCACACCATAACGGCAAATCAGCTGGTTCTTGATAAACTTCACAACCACCTGCCTGGTCACATTCGCATACGGTGCGGCTTCAACCCATTTGGTGAAGTAATCAATTGCTACGAGAATAAACCTGTGTCCGTTAGACGCCTTCGGCTCAATCATGCCGATCATGTCAATTCCCCACATAGAGAAAGGCCATGGTGATGAAATCACATTCAGAAGTGTCGGAGGAATATGAATCTTATCCGCATAAATCTGACACTTGTGGCATTTTTTCACATATTTGCAGCAGTCAAACTCCATTGTCAGCCAATAGTAGCCTGCTCTCAGCATCTTTCTTGCCATGGCATGTCCATTGGAATGAGTACCAAATGAACCCTCATGGACCTCAGTCATCAACAGGTTTGCTTCGTGTCTATCCACGCATCTGAGAAAAACCATGTCAAAATTTCTCTTATACAGCACTTCACCACTGAGGTAGAAACTGCCTGACAACCTTCTCAAAGTTTTCCTATCTTTCGCAGATGCCCCAGGCGGGTAGACCTGGTTCTGGAGGAAATTCTTGATATCAAAATACCAAGGCTTGTCATCATTCACTTCTTCCACTGCAAACACGTGAGCTGGTCTATCCAAGCGCATCACGACAATGTTAGGAACTTCATTCCAATACTTGACCACAATCATGGAAGCAAGCGTAGCAAGAGCATCTGCCATCCGATTATCCTCTCAAGGAATATGATGAAAATCAACTTCAGTAAAGAACGTTGAAATCCTCCTCGCATAATCTCTATACGGAATGAGACCTGGCTGATTCGTCTCCCATACGTCAAGATGTTTGATTCTCAAATCAATACATTCTTCCAGTCCCATAATACAGGCCTCTTACTCAGCCATATTATTCGTGCATTTGAAAGTTAGCCTTGCTGTAAACGGAATATGCGTGCCATGAGGAGTAATGATTACTGCCCCAATTCCATTTCCGTACTGATTCACAGCGCCATCAAACACCATCGTCCATCTGGAACCAGGTTCCGGACCTTCATCAAGTGTAGGCTCATCACAATCTTTCATTTTCAAATACAAAATCTCCTCATCTGGGAAGTCATACTGAACAGACTGATGATCTTCAATCGGCTGGTGCGCTAGATGGTCAGCCAAGATACTACCTTTGATAGCTTTCTGAGCTCGATACTCAATATCATACTCAGATAACAACATCTGCCAACAGGCAATCCTCCCGGTTAAAGCAGGCTTCTCGAAAACATACTTGATTGGATCCATTCTGGATATCAACCAAGTTGTATGATTTATCATGTACTGGCGCAAACGCTTAGCAGCCCAAGCCAAAGCATAACACGTCTTCTCAAGCATAGAATATCGAGACTCACAATCAGTAAACTTCTTACTGAGGTAGTAGATAACAAATTCTTTCTTCCCTGATTCATCTTGCTGACCGAGTACACAACCCATCGAGTCTTCAAGAACAGTCAAATACATAATCAGAGGTCTTCCTTCTACAGGAGGAGACAAGATCGGAGGTTCAGACAAATACTCTTTGATACTGTCGAAAGCTTTCTGGCAATCCTCGGTCCAATCATGAGACTGATCTTTCCGAAGGAGCTTGAATATCGGCGCACATGTGGCAGTCATGTGGGATATAAATATGGAAATATAGTTCAAACGGCCAAGAAAACCTCGGACTTGCTTCTCAATTTTGGGTGCAGGCATCTCTTGTATTGCTTTGACCTTTGCAGGATCAACCTCAATACCTCTCTCGCTGACAACAAAACCCAACAACTTGCCAGAACGGACTCCAAATGTATATTTTTTCGGATTCAGACGAAGCCTAAACTTCCTCAAACGCTGAAAAAGCTTCAACAAATGCTCAACATGTTCAACTTCCGTTCGGGACTTAGCGATCATATCATCAACATAGACCTCTATCTCTTTGTGCATCATATCATGAAACAAGGTAGTCATTGCACGTTGATACATGGCTCCGGCGTTCTTCAAACCGAAGCGCATCACTCGATAACAGAATGTTCCCCAAGGTGTGATGAATGTTGTCTTCTCCATATCCTCGGGTGCCATCTTAATTTGATTATATCCGGAAAATCCGTCCATAAAGGAAAAGACTTTGAATTTAGCTGTATTGTCTACCAACATATCAATGTGTGGTAGAGGGAAATCATCTTTAGGACTAGCCTTATTCAAATCTCTGTAATCAACACACATACGGACTTTTCCGTCCTTCTTAGGCACAGGCACAATATTGGCCACCCATTGAGGATATGTAGAAGTCACCAGAAACCCCGCATCAATTTGCTTCTGAACTTCCTCTTTGATCTTCACTGCCATATCTGGATGAGTTCTTCTGAGCTTCTGCTTCACAGGCACGCACTCAGGCTTCAAAGGCAGGAAATGTTGCACAATATCTGTATCTAGACCAGGCATGTCTTCATACGACCAAGCAAAGATATTGGAATATTCTCGTAGCAAGCTGATCAACCTCTTCTTGACAGACTCTTCAAGAAGTGCCCCAATCTTCACCATGCGAACACAATCCTCGGACCCCAAGTTGACTGTTTCAAGATCTTCGAGATGCGGCTGAATGATCTTCTTCTCGTGCTCAAGGAGACGGGTAATCTCATCAGGAATCTCTTCAACATCATCTTCCTCTGCCTCGAATACAGGGAAATCAAAATTGGGAGATGGCGTTGGATCATTATGTTCAATGGGTCTTAGAATCAACCTGCATAATGATTTTGGTTAATAAAAAAAACTTTAGAATTTAAACAAGCAAACCATTATGCAGATGAAAAAGATTGCTTTTATTCTTGTTTTTATGGGTTTTTTGTGATCACTGATTTCATGCAAAAGCAAAAAGTGAAAACAAATGGAAAAACAAATGTTTAACAATGCATTAATTGAATGAAATATCATTGTCTATATGCTGCCAACAATGTCATCACTTCTCCTTTTGGCATGGGAGAAGGGTTTTGAACAAAGTGAACCATTACTCTGATCTATGAATGACTGTAGGAACATCTACAGCGACCCAATTGTGGCAGACACCACCAGGTATGATGAAGTTGCTCAAATCCTCTGCATCCTCTTCTAGAATAGCAGCAGCTTCCTCTGCTTGATCAGCATGGATGAAACCTCCACTCTTGAATAGACCTTGCTCGTTGACTGCCCCAGACGAATAGCCAATGCCAGCCCGGGATCTGTTGTTTTCAAGCTCAATCATCTCCTCTAAACCAGCAACTGCACCACATTCAATGGCCAGTTTCGCATCACGGTAGGATGCAAATGAAGGAGACTTCTTCTCAATCGGATCAGCAATAGATAAAGCTTGGAAAGGAGTTCCAACTTCATCCTCAACATCAATATACGAGAAAGAAGACAAGTGGCTAACCAGGAGAGCCTTTTCTCCACCTACCACAACCAGTTTCTTATTCTTGACAAATTTTAGCTTTTGGTGTAGGGTGGATGTCACGGCGCCAGCTTTGTGAATCCATGGTCTACCAAGGAGACAGCTATATGATGGGTGGATATCCATAACTTGGAAGGTAACTTGGAAATCACTTGGTCCAATCTTGATTGAGAGATCAACTTCCCCAATCACGGTCTTACGCGACCCATCAAAAGCCTTCACAACAACACCACTCTGCCTCATAGGAGGACCTTGATACGACAATCGAGAGAGTGTGGTCTTTGGCAATACATTAAGAGATGATCCAGTGTCAACTAACACGTTGGACATGGCATCAGTCTTGCAGTTCATGGAAATATGTAGAGCCATGTTGTGGTCTCTTCCCTCCTCGGGGAGATCAGCGTCACAGAAACTCAAAGTGTTGCAAGCAGTGATGTTTGCAACAATACTGTCAAACTGTTCTATGGTGACGTCGTGATCAACATAAGCCAGATCCAAAACTTTCTGCAGAGCCTCCCTATAGGGTTCTGAATTCAGAAGTAATGATAGCACGGAGATTTTGGAAGGCGTTTGTAGAAGTTGGTCTACAACGTTGTACTCACTCTTTTTGATGAGCCTCAGCATCTCATCATATTCTTCATTCACAGTGCCACTCGGGCCGACAGAAGAAGCAGGAGTCTTTTGTACAGAGGAGGATTTGGCAACAGGTGCCGGGTTCTGAACATTCACAGCAGTCCCAAACGGATGCTCAGCAGAATCAGAAACAATATGAGGCTTCGGGGGTGCAGAAAACACACGACCGCTACGGGTCAACCCGCTCACGTCAGCAATGTTAACCACGGAGGTTGAACGCAACGACACTTCTTTCCCATCTTCCACAGCAACGGGATTGTACCTGAAAGGGATAGCTTTATCCGAAGAATAAGGCACAAGGCCTGCGGGCTTGATTATCAGAGAAGGAGAGACCTTCGGCTTGCTACCATCATAACGGATGACAACAGGCTCGGGCAGCTTGAACACAGGAGAAATAACATTCACTTCTGGTTCATCTTCATCAACATTACGGTTCTGAAGAATCTCTATAGTACCTTCATCCAACAGCTCTTGAAGCTCTCTTCGCACTTGATGACAACCCAGTCTATTGACGGAGCAAATGCGGCACCTGTCATGGTCATGCTCCATATGACTGTACTGACACAGCAAACGATGCAACTCAACCAATGACTGTCGAATATGACTCACATATTTGACTTTATACTTCCCTGGGCACCCCTGGACCATGTTCACAGATTTCCCATGCTCGGGCAATGGGTTCTTTGTAACATTGGGGCCTGAGTCCTCGAAGCTCAGAATACCACACCGCATAAGGTCTTGAACCTTAGTCTTCAACGGGTAGCAATTCTCAATATTATATCCCGGAGCACCGGAATGATAAACACAATGTTGATCTGGCTTGTACCACCACTGCGGGTTAGTAGGCACAGCCGGAGGCTCCCTGGGAGTAACCAATTTCCTTTCCAACAAGGAAGGATATAATTCAGCATATGACATAGGAATGGGATCGAAGTTGATCTTCTTCCTATCATAATTCAGATTAGCTTGGTTACTAGTACTGCCACGAGGCTGGTAAGCCTATTGCTGTGGACGATGCTGCTGCTGATACTGATGTTGTTGCTGATGCTGATTAGGCTGCTGATACTGAGCATTATCTCTGAAAACAGGTGCTATATGAGCCACCTAGTGCTGATGACGCGCCGTCTTCCTCTTAACAGAGGGTCTTCTTGGTTTAGCATGGGATTGCACAGCATGTGCCTCCCCATTTTTCTTCTTAAACGCCCCATACCGTTTAGAAGAGCTCTCATCCTTCGACAGACGTCCTTCACGGACTCCTTCCTCCAGACGCATCCCCATGTTCACCATCTCGGTGAAATCAGAGGGAGCGCTTGTAACCATCCGCTCGTAATAGAATGAGCTAAGAGTCTTCCAAAAGATCTTAGTCATTTCCTTCTCTTCCAGCGGAGGAGTAATCTGAGCTGCTAACTCTCGCCACCTCTGGGCGTACTCCTTGAATGTCTCTTTATCCTTCTTGGACATGGCCCTGAGTTGATCACGGTCAGGCGCCATATCGACATTGTATTTGTATTGCTTGACGAAGGCTTCGCCAAGATCGTTGAAGGATCAGATGTTTGCACTATCAAGGCTCATATACCAACGAAGAGCCGCACCGGACAAACTATCCTGAAAGTAATGGATCAGAAGCTGATCATTATCTGTTTGCGTAGACATTTTCCTGGCATACATGACCAGGTGAGCGAGAGGGCAGGTGTTCCCTTTATACTTTTCAAAGTCAGGCACTTTGAACTTGATCCGAATCTTAACACCGGGAACAAGGCAAAGTTCAGCAGCAGACTTGCCAAACAGATCTTTCCCTCGGAGGGTCTTCAATTCCTTACGCAGCTCAAGGAATTGGTCATTCATTGCATCCATCTTCTCATTAACATCTGGGCCCTCAGACGACTCAGAATGATTGATGGTGTCGTCTACCCTGGGAATGGTATGCACGACAGGAGGAGCAGCAGCAAGGACCGGGCTAGATGTCAGCATGGAAGCAAAAGTCGGCGGTGGAATATCTGGCATGAAACCCGGAGGCATACCCCACGGAAATCCGGCTGGCATGGCATGCGGCACAAAGTGAGCACTGGCAGCTGGCACAGTCGGAGCAACGACTTCAGATATAACCGTCCTCTGGGGAGGAGTTGCAGGAGGTGGAGAAGGTTGGTTTTGAGCAGACAGAAACTGCTCCATCAGAGCACTCAGACGAGCGACCTCTTCCTTCAATTCTCTGTTCTCTTGTTCCAATTGATCCATCACTCTAGCAGAATTGGCTCTGGTATAGTACCGGTGAGTCAGCTTGTCTTCAAAATAAATGAAGAGCACAGAGTTAGGCCACAGACAAGAAGACCAGAACAACACCTGCTTATGCAAAATGATGCATGCGATGCTCGTGCATATGCTTTATTTTTATTTTCAAGGAATTTTTAGGGTATTTATTTGCAATTTTTGAATATTTAAAGCATTTAATAGTATATGGAAAATATCTCATCAAATATATTTGGAACAAAGAAGTACAACATTTTCGATTATTACAAGGGAAAAGCGAAATAAACATCCTATGGATCCCTAGAAGCTCGGGATGTTGGAAGACGAGATGCACAAAGCTTCTTGATCTCTCTCTCATAGGCTGCTTCCATATCCGCTTTCTCCTTTGCGAGTCGATCATACTTTCTCTTCCAAAACTTGGAAGACTGAGGAAGCAGAGAAGTCCAGGTATCATTCGGATCATCGATCACCTGATGCTCGAAAAACTCAATCAGAGCGTCTTTCTCCTTGATTTGCTGAAGCAACTCTTCTCTTTCACGGATCCAAGCACGTGAAAGGTCTTCTTCTCTCAACTTCTCTACACCTTGGTTAGGGAGGGTTGAAGGCCCAGCCACAACTATAGGTGTAGGTCTCGGATGATCATACGGCATCAGATACTCAGAAGCTCTCTGTCTGACCCAAGAAGTATATGGCTCCAAAGCAATGCAGTTCTTCGGACCCAATTCATTCCTACCCTTCTTCTGAATCTTGCGCCAAGCGCGGACAAATCTGGCTTTCAGGCCTTGGGGATCTTTACCCTCCTGAAAGAATACACCCTCTAACAGAATGTTCTGAGGTTTATCCTTTAGGGGGAACCCAAGCTGACGACGTGCTAGAATAGGATTGTAGCTGATCCCACCACATGTACCAAGAAGAGGCACATTAGGGAATTCACCATAATAATCGATGATCTGAACTGTATCATACACGCGATCATACCAAGAGATATCGTCATTAGTGAGAGACATGAGTCTCTGAGACCACCGTAGACATCCCTTATTCTCCTTGAAAGCAACCGTCTGCGGCAAGTGAGAAATAAACCACTTATACAGCAGAGGCAAACAGCACACGATAACTCCTCCACCCTTTGCATTCCTCAGATGCAAAGAGAAATAGGCATCACCCAACAGAGTTGAAACGGGATTAAGAACAGAAAAGATCCTAATGGCGTTCACATCCACAAATTTGTCGATGTTGGGGAATAATACCACACCATAGATGAGTAGCACGAATAAAGCCTCAAAGGCATCCTCACTCCTGGCCTTCCCATACACGGTAGCTTGAGCGATGAGGAAATCAGAAGGAAGACCCTGAATTCCACCTTTGGTGGTCATATGCGCCTCAATCAGGGATTCATCTATGTGCAACAAGTCTGCAATCTCTCGAGAAGTCGGAATACACTCTAAGCCACTGAACGGCACCTGATCCAGAATCGGGATCCCAATAAGATGTGCATACTCCTCAAGCGTAGGCAACAACTGGAAGTCCAGAAATGAGAAGCAGTGATACAGAGGATCATAGAACTGAGCCAAAGTACTCATCAGTCCCTCATCAACCTGAGTAGTCAACAGAGGTAGAAGCTTCCCATAGCGAGCTTTGAAACCCAAGGGATCTAATACATAGGATGTCAGATTCCTTAACTCTTTCACATCGGGCTGTCTAAAGCTGTACTTCTTTGTATGCCTTTTTGGTCTTTCCATGTCTGAAAATTTTGCAAATAAACCCTTTAAGTTCCTTGAAAATTTTCTTTTTTTTCTGATAACATGAATGCAGATGAATGCATGAATGCATGAATGCAACAGTCACACTCAAGGATCAAGCAAGTCACACCAGACAAAGGTCATGGGAAAGCTCATTGTATCCCTAATATCAATCATCCATTTTGGTGGATTATGGTTTTCACCTTATCAACACCCAAGTTCCATTGATATTAACGGTACATGAACCAGCTCAATCATCTTTAATATCAATCATCCATTTTGGCAGATTATGGTTTTCACCTTATCAACGCCCAAGTTCCATTGATATTAAGGGTGTTTGAACGACTCAACCATGAATCACGGGTTTGTTGAGAGTCACGAGCATGGAGTCTCGGTTAAGAACCACGCAAAGGGAGTGTACTAGGGTTTAAACCTGCCGAACATGTTCTACCAGAGGTTCCCATAATCATCGTCCCATCTTTCGGATATTATCGGAGGAACGAATACTCGTATTCCAAAAATATTCTCAAGAGAGACTCTTATGAGTGTAGTATCGCGTAACAATCGCATCAGATCTGACATCTGAACGACCTCCGCACTACGTCGTAAAAATAGGCCAAGATGGGCTTGGTAAACTAAGGTCCTTGGCTTCTAAGGAACATGATTGAAAGAATAATGCCTAACCACAAATAACTTGTGTGACATTATTAATTCAACATGACCTCCACCAAGTGAATGGGCTCGCAAGTCAACTTGTTAAGGAATACTCCACACAAGTCGACGAGACTACGCCATTCTCCTATCCTAGAGTGCACTCGAGTTCGGGTATAGAACTCATCTCACAGAGATCACCAAAGCAAACAGCAATTGTATATCAAGCAATTCAAACATTACAATCAATACAGTTATCCCAAATTGTACAAAAATATGTCACATAACACATAAACAAATATCATACAACAAGGGTGAAAAGTAGGCAAAACCACCAAGGAAGATCTCCCCACCAGAGTCGCCACTTTTCTGTAGCGGTGTATTCGTCACTTTATGATTCATTGATTAAATCAAAAGCAAAGCATACAAAGAATCAAGTCGCCACCGCAAATTTATTTATCCAAAGGAATGGCTAAAAAGCGAACAAAAGCCTAAGAAGTTTTACACATATAAAACTAATGAAAAGATCAGAGAGTCTGGGTAAGGGGTTAATTACGCAATGGGAAGGTGTTAGGCACCCAAAATGTCCTAGGTACTCCTAGGGAGCCCTTTTCACACTTGTTGTATTAAAAAGTTTATTTGTTTATGACATATTGTGCAAACATGATTGGGAAGATGAGAAAAGAATATACAAGTTATTATTTTTGTGTTTGAACGGATGAACCCGTTGCCTACGTACCTCTCCATGGAAGGTAAGGATCAAAACACCGTAGTTCGGCTAAAAGATTTCCAAAATATGAGTGGGTTCATTTTAAACAAAAGCCCTAAGGTCTTTCGTTATCCACGGGAGAAAACTCAACCTTATACAAACAACGAGTCCACTATGTGAGAACAACTTCAACTTGCTAGTGAGGGGTTAACCCTATAATAAGCAAGGAAGTCTTACAATTCAATCACTAAGGACAAGAAGGTGAGATTAACATCAACCAACTAGGATAAATCAAACCTATGGCTAATGTATGAAAACTTATCAAGAATGGACAAAGCCACAAAACAATTGAATGAGTTGGATTAACCAATTAAGATTTATTCACAAAAGATGGTCAAAGTATGATGAGAATTCAATTCAAAGAAGTATTATGAAATGGAGTTTGAAAAATCAAAGGCCTAAAGCCTAGGTTTCTAATTTGAAAAGAGATGAGAATGTTTGCACAATATTTGTCAAAGTTTTTGAATTAACATGTGAAAAGGGAGTTTTGAAAACACACACAAAAATGGAAGGGTGAGGGAGTAAAACTTCTTAAATGTTCACCTCTCGAAATCATATGTAGATGATTCAAGTGCGTCCTTTGGAATGAGGAACAAACAAACTAGCAAATGAGCAAAGCAAGGTGATACCGGATGCCAATCAATGGACTTATACCAATCTCACAAACAAAGGTGGATACCGGATACCAATCAATAGATTTACACCAATCTCCTAAAACAAACAATGATATCGGATGCCAATCAATGGACTTATACCAATCTCACAAACAAACATGGATACCGGATACCAATCAATGGATTTACACCAATCTCCTAAAACAAAACAATGATACCGGATGCCAATCAATGGACTTATACCAATCTCACAAACAAACATGGATACCGGATAACAATCAATGGATTTACACCAATCTCCTAAAACAAAACAATGATACCAGATGCCAATCAATGGACTTACACTAGTCTCACACCATATCATTGGAAGAACTGCCAAGTAATGGACTTATGCTTGTCTCCTCCATGGGCAAAGCAAAACATGCTATAAAGCAAAGTTTATGAAATGATATACAAATGATGCTGATAAATGCACCAAGGCAAGCTTAAGCAAATATGCACAGATGAATCAAGTAAGTAGAACAAGTCAATTAGCACACACTATATACAGGCAATTGGGCTCAAGCAAGGGTTAGACTTTAAAGTCAACTGGAATGGGGTAAGTTGTGCTCTTAACCTTAACATTGAGAGTTAAGGTGAAGCAGATGAAATGGAGATGAGGGGTGTGCCTCATAGCTCTTATCCCTGGTCAGGGAGAGCTTTGAATAATAGAAGGTGTGGGAGTTCAGAAAGTTGGAACTCTCTCCACAAGTGAATGACTCTATAGATCTTGGGTTAATATCCACAATGCATCAACATGTAATGTGAGCAAAGGGATGACACACTGAATAGTAGGAGATGGACTACACATCTCTTTTATCTACCAATTGCCTCATATGAGGACTTTTCCTGCTTGGCATAAAGAGTAAACAATCACAAGCATTGCCTCTTAAGGAGGACTTCAGACAGGTGCCTGGCCACATAACAGGCCAGGTCTTCCAGACTACATGAAGAAGAGAGGTTATACCTAAAGTGGTTAAGCAACCAAGCAAAAGCGAGTTCAAAGTGAACTTAAGCAACTAATGTACCTGTTGAAACATCAAACAAATCAGTACAACTATACAGACAAACAACCAACAGTTAATGCAACAGTTAACCAATATAGGCAAAGGCATAAGCCACAAGTCAAACTCAAGAGAGTCAACATCGACCTACAAAACACACATTAGTAAACAAAAGCAAATATCAAATGCTCTCAAGATGAGGCATCATCAATTGTGTAACTTGCAGGTGTAACCTGAAACAAAGCTTCAAACATGAGAGGCAAACCACTAGGTCAAAGCCTAGGGTCAAAGATGATGAAAAAATTCAAAACAGAACATGAAATTTGACATGATAAAACTTCAAACAATTATTGACACATAGCAAAAAGTCTCACATCAATATCATTTACCAAGTGCATTTCATGATCATTCTAAGTTCAAAGCAATTTTAAAGCTCAAAAATGATCAAACAGAATGAAATATCTCAATTAAATCAGAAATGATTCACAAAAATATGGAAAAATTCATACATATTCAAGACATCTCATATGATCAGCATGCAAAAAATCAGAACAATTGAGCATCATTTGATAGGGTAAACACATGGCAGAAGATGAACATGCAAAGGTGTGACACAAATTGTCACACCTACTTAGAAAATTCACAAACCAGAAACCACAAATGATAAAAATGCAAACTCAACACCAAAATGTCAATCAAAGAGTGTAGTTTCATCATGAAAATTTCCAGAAGCATTGGATCAACACACATTATTTCACAAAGGAAAAGGCAAGCAATGTCAAAATAGCATACACATACAAAAACCTTAGGCAAAAACAAATCCAGGCCAGGCACAACTTTGATTATCATGCTGATAAAAAACTAGAGAGAAAAAGAAAACCATAGCAAAAATCCCCATGTCATTTGGATCATTATTGAATTTATTATGATTTTTCTAAAATGCAAATGAAAATTGAAATAAAATTGAATGGAAAATGGATTATATGAAATAATTGAAATAAATTTGAAAAAAGAGGAGTTGGCGCCTCCTTGATGCGCTGCGTTTCACTAAAACAAAAGCCTGGCCAATCAACGCTCAGCATGGAGCGCTTCATGCAGCCAATGGCGCGCAAACCCTAAGGCAACGGTAACGGTTTTTAGCAAACTTCAGAAAACAGAAAAGCATGGCGTATGACATCACAAAAATCGTTGCCTTTGGACCTGCATCATCTTCTTCGCGAATGCGTTTCCAGGAACAGTAACAGAGTATGAACGTGATGAACAAAATTCTCAGAAATTAAAACTAAGCACATGTACATGTAGATCTAACATCAAGGATCATGAATCAAGTATCAAATAGGCATGGATCATGAAGAATCGTTTGGATCGAACAATATAAGTTTCAACATGAAAACTTTATATCCATGAATCTAAGTGAATAACGCACGGTTTTAAATGATTTTTAGCTCAGCATGCTCACACAAACACGACCTACAAGCTTAGCATAACAAAAATGAGATTAGAGAGAATCAATTTCAACACCTCTTGGAGAGTAGCTTTCAAATCCACGAGCTCCTGGCCTTGTAGCGCTTATATCTTCCTCTAGCAAGCTTATGGAGTGGATTGGAGGATTTCTTGATGTCCAATTGAGCACGATTCAACAGATTGAAGAATCCACCATTGTTGATGTTCTTGCTTTGAGCAGCTTGAATTTGCACGAATCCACTTGAACCTTGCTTGAATAATGATCAGTGATGATGCTAGATGATGAATGAAGCAAGAATTATGCAATTGCTTTGAAGAAATGAGAGAAAAAAATTGAGAGAAATTTGAATGAAAAATTCTAGATCTGAGTTTTGTGAATTGTGGTTATCATTTTCTGTTAGGGTTTAGCTTTATATACTCTCCATTAGTCATGCTTAATTAAGATTAACAAATGCTTAATGAAAAATTAGGGAGAATGGAGGTGTTTGGCGAATTTGGGATTTTCACCTTTGCATGAAAATGGTGCATGAACAGTGCACGAAAATTACTTAATTTCACTCAAAATGCAATTTAAAAATTATTGGAAATGGCAAAATGTTTGAATTATGCACCAATTTCAAATTTTAGAAATTCCCTCCAAAAATCCAAAATTTTGCAAATGTTCATGAAATGGGAATTGATGCAATGTTATGCATGATTATGAAATTATAGGTCATGACAAGAATTTAGCAAAAAGAGCCACATGATTTGGAGCTATGGTTGAGAACTTATGCACTTTTGAAGTTCAATCCACACTTGGCAATCTTTTGATCATATCTCTTCAACCACAAATGAGAAATTTATGTTCTTGGACTTTTTGGAAATGGGAGAGAAAGATCTATAACTTTCATGTTCAACAAAATTTCATTTGAAGCATTTTTGGTGATGTAATCTTGAGGAGAAAACCTTTCCATTTTTGGCAATTCCAAATTACAGGTCACTTTCTATTTTTGGCAAATTTTGACTGGACCTCAAATCCTTCAAAGAGAGTGTTTGAAATGTCAAATGAGACTTGTTTGAACATGAATGAAGTATTTCCCATCACTTCCCACCTCCAAAATCCATAGTTGACTTTGAAGTTGACTGGCTAGGGTTTCAATTGACTGAAGAATGCCTTGATGAGATTCAAGCTTCTACCACTTGAGATTTTGATTCAAAATGATATCACAACTCATATGAACTCTTGATTAATGATCATGGGGTCCAAATTCTTCAGAATGGCCACCATCTATTGCTCATAGACTGCCTTGACCTGCTTTTGCTTCATCTGCAAGTAACAAGGTTAGATGACATATTTTTGTACTTTTGGTTAGTAAACAAATGAAAAGCAATGATATACAAATGAAAAACATGCTTGGTGATCAAGAACCATTCCCAAAAAGATGACCCACCCACAAGGAGGGGAAGCAAGGTGCACAATGATCCTTGAGGCAATGAATGATGTGATATGATGCCATGAGGGATCTTAGGGACAAAATTGGGGTCTTACACATATTGACTCTGAACCTTAGCCTAGTTTTCCAAAATTATCCCACCTTAACCTTAACCCCATTAGAAGCATAAAGAACTCAAAAAGTGTGTATGGTGTGTGTATTTTGATATGAAAAGAGAATTTATTGAAGCTTATGAGTAGGTATTGTGTACCATGAATTAAGAGTATAAACACGTTAACCTCAGAGAGTCTTGGTGAGAGTGTGAAATAAGCTGACAAGTAAGCAGATGGAACTAAAGGTGGCAGTGAGAGTGAATCATAAAAGATCATAGAAGTATTATGGTGAACTAAATCTTTAGTTATTTGGGGGTGACATGATCATCATAGGTCCTGAATATTGCTTGAGGACAAGCAAAAAATAGAGTTTGGGGTTGTGATTAGTCACCATTTATGTTAGAAATTTACCCATTTATGCGACAAAAAACCAGGTAAACTGTACTATTATGATCTGAATTCCTGAGTTTTTGAGTCAATTTGTGTCATGATAGTATTTTCTTGTTTTAAGTTTCTTCGTGCTATTTTTATGTTTTTGGTATGTGAAGTGTATTTAATGCAAGTATGAATGTGAAAGGAACCGCAGATCAGACGCAAAATCGGGAAAGAATAAGAAGGCACAGAAAAAGGAAGGAAAAGTGCACAAATGTTGTCAATACGCATAATTCCTAGGAAATACGCGTATTGTCTCATTCCTTACTCGTATCATATGTGTTCCAATAGTAAGGAGATATATATTAGTTTCTTCCCTTACGTGTAACAGGTAAGGCGTTACTCGTATCTTTATGAGTAGTTAACCCCCCATTGCTAGGGGGTGTCCCTGATTCAGATTTGTAATGATTTTGACTTACCATATGCAATAACAAAATTTATATTACAATTGATTTGTTCTCATGAATGTTCTTATTACTCTCTCTGTCGGACAAACGGAGTTTTATGTATGTGAAACAATTAGGTTGGACCGCCATTGTTCATGATCTGTTTCAGAATATATCATAGTAGATATCACCTACGACTAGCGATATCATATAATAACCAGATCATTCTTGATATAATAATGCCTAATTTCATCTGTGATTCTCTATGGACATAGCAATTAGGTTGACTAATTAAAGATTTTATCACTAAGGACTTAGGAGTTAACACCCATGAAGATTGGTCCCCATACCTTCTCCATCACTTTCTTTGTTATGGATATCCATCCAGCATACAGTTTCCTACTTGGAAGGCCTTGGATTCACTCAGCCAAAGTCGTTACATCAACGCTCCATCCAAGGTTGAAAATTTTGGTCGGTGATAAACTAGTGGTTGTAGAAGGTGAAGAGGATATTATGGTAAGTCATGTTGCATATTTCCGATATGTTGAAGGAGAAGTAGAAATGCAGGAAATCCCATTTCATTCATTTGAGGTTGTAAACGTTGAAATGGTTAGCCCTTTGAAGGATGAACCAAAGAATGCTGAATTTTGGATGGCCTATCTCCAAGACGCTTTGACAATCATAAAGAACGGACACCCCAAGAATGTGGAAGAATGCTTGAGCACCCGAACAATAAGGACCACTTGGGATTGGGATACAATTCCCAGAAGTTGAAGAAGCCTGCGCCGATAGCTATGAAGGGATCAGTGCTCCCACTATTCGAATACTTTCATAGTGTCGATCACCTTTTTGACGGCCATGTCTATGCTTTGGAGGAAGATGTTGAGGAAGAAGATGCCAGATTGATCTTCTTGAAAGTCGGAGGAAGGGGTGCCACCAAGTGGACCGTGATGGAGGTACCTGAAGTAACCCTTATTAAGATGTAATTTCCGTATTTGTTTTCCCTTCTTAATCAAATAAAAAGGAACCCATGTCATGCCCAAGGCATGGGGGAACAATTTGTATGGCCTAAATTAATTTCCCTTTTGTTTAATCATTAATGAAAAATCCATGTTTCGCATTCAATTTTGTGATCCTTGTCTTTCAGTTATTTATTTTACTTTTTAAAAATGGCAATACTCATTTTCTTAAAATTATTCCTCAAATAAGTTTTCCTCCTTTTTCATATCAATAAAAGCATGAACCCTATATCGTGCAGATTACCCTCGACAACCACTAATTCCAATACTACTATAGTCTCAAATGACTTTGATAACCCGATTAATCACACCAATGAGGATTGGATCCAGGATTACAAGCTCTCCAAAGATCTAGCCAGACCTCTCAAGCAAGAGTAAAAGGTCATCCAGCCGCATGAAGAATCAGTTGAAGTAGTCAACCTTGGAACAAGCGAGGAAGCCAAGGAAGTCAGAGTAGGTTCAGCTCTACAAGAAGAGGTCAACACAAATTTGATCAAGCTCTTAAAGGATTACATAGATGTGTTTTCCTGGTCATACCAAGACATCCCTACCTCGATACTGATATTGTGGTTCATCATCTACCTCTTAGAGAAGAGTGCCCTCCTATGAAGCAAAATCGACGAAGGACTCGTCCTGACATGGACATGAAGATCAAGGAGGAGGTACAAAAATAGCTCAACATCGGCTTTCTAGCGGTCTCCAATTATACCCAATGGATTACAAACATTGTGCCCATTCCCAAGAAGGACGGAAAAGTGAGGATGTGTGTAGATTATAGAGATCTGAATACAGCAAGTCTCAAAGACGACTTCCCACTGCCTCACATTGATGTGCTAGTCGTCAACACCACTCAGTTCTTTGTTTTCTCCTTCATGGATGGTTTCTCCGGTTATAACCAGATACGGATTACCCAAGAAGATATGGAGAAAACTAATTTTCTAAAACCCCATGGGGCACCGTCTGCTACAAGGTCATGCCTTTTGGATTAAAGAACGCTAGTGCAACATACTAACGAGCCATGGTCACTCTCTTTCACGATATGATTCATAAAGAGATAGAGGTCTACGTTGATGACATGATCCCCAAATCTCAAGCCGGAGAAGAGCATCTTGTTAATCTATAAAAGATATTTGAAAGGCTAAGGAAGTTCAAATTGAGGCTTAATCCCAACAAGTGCACGTTTGGAGTAAGATCTGGCAAACTGCTAAGTTTTATTGTCAGCCAACGTGGAATTGAAGTAGATCATGAGAAAATGAAGGCCATCAAAGATATGCCCGCACCCAAAACCAAGAAGGAGGTTTGAGGATTCCTTGGGAGGTTGAACTACATAGAGAGATTCGTATCTCACCTAACGGCCACTAGTGAGCCAATCTTCAAATTACTTCGAAAGGATCAAGTTGTTGTTTGGAACGGCGAATGCCAAAACGCTTTTGAGAAGATAAAGGGGTATTTGCAAGGACCACCTGTGTTAATGCCTCTTGTACCTGGTGGATTTTTGATCATGTACCTCACCATCCTCAAAGGGTCTATGGGGTGTGTCCTCGACCAACATGACGAGACTGGTAGAAAAGAACATGTAATATACTACTTAAGCAAGAAGTTAACCAATTACGAGAGTAGGTATTCAATGCTTGAAAAGACCTATTGTGCACTAGCTTGGGCTTCCAAATGTTTAATACAATACATTCCCACTCATAGGATATTGTTAATCTCCAAGATGGATCATGTCAAGTACATCTTCGAGAAGCCTCCTCTAACCGGTAGAGTAGCCCCTTGAGAAATGGCTTTAACCGAGTACAACATTCAACATGTCACTCAAAAGGCCATCAAAGGGAGTGTATTGTCCTACTATCTTGAACACCATGCATTGTAAGACTACCAGTCTATGCGCTTTGAGTACCCTGACGAGGACATCATGCTAATCAAAGACTACAACATCCCCGACCCCGAAGAAGGACCAGAGCCTGGATCCGAATGAACCATGGTATTTGATGGAGCTTCTAATGCTCATTGTAATGGAATTAGGGAGATTATTACATCTATAATTGGTTTTCACCTCCTCTTCACTGCAAGATTATGTTTTGAAAGTACAAACAATATGGAAGATTACGAGGCCTATATCTTCGGCATTGAAGCAACAATTGATCTTAGGATCAAAACCCTTGAGGTATACGGAGATTCAACCTTGGTTATTATCCAAGTCAAAGGAGCTTGGGACACTAGAGATCACAAGATCATCCCTTACAAGGAGCATGTCTTGAAATTGATCACAGACTTTGACGAAATTACGATTAATCACATTCCTCAAGAGGAGAATTAGTTTGTCGGTGCCTTAGTAACCTTGGAATCCATGTTTAAGTTCAAATGGAAGAATGAAGCACCATCCTTTCATATGAACTACTTGGACGAGCCTGCTTACTATTTGGAAGCCCAAGGCGAAGCCGATAATTATCATTGGTTCTATGACATCATGAGATTCTTAGAGAGCCAAGAATACCCTAAAGAAGCATCCATCACCGATAAGAAGTATCTTCTAAAGTTGTCACTCAAATTCTTCTTGAGTGGAGGGGTGTTGTACAAGCAAAATTATAATTCGATTTTGCTAAGATGTATGGACAAGCAAGAAGAAAACCAAATCATAATGGAAGTCCATGAAGGCTCCTTTGGGACACATGCCAGTGGACACACCATGGTGAAGAAGATCTTGAGGGCCAACTATTATTGGATGACTATGGAGGTTGATTGTCACAACCATATCCAAACATGCCAAAAAATTTAGATATACGCCGCCAAGATCTATGTACCGCTAATGCCACTAAATATCCTAACATCATCTTGGCTTTTCGCCATGTGGTTCATTGATGTAATCGGACGCATAAAGCCAACTGCCTCGAATGGACATTGATTCATCCTTGTAGCCATTGACTATTTCACAAAATGGGTGAAAGCAGTCTCATACACCAACATAACCGGACATGTCCTGGCCCAACTCATAAGAAAATAAATCATTTTCCGTTATGGGGGCCCAACAAGATCATTAGTGATAATGGATCTAACCTCAATAACAAGATGATGAAGGAACTATAACGAAGTTTCCAAATTGACCACCGCAAATCATCGCCTTATAGGCCTAAGATGAATGGTGCTATTGAGGCAGCTAACAAAAATATCAAGAAGATCGTGCAAAAAATGGTGGAAACCTACAAAGATTGGCACAAAATGCTCCAGTTCGCATTTCATGGCTATCATACCTCAGTACGCACTTCCACAGGGGAAAATCCCTTCTCTCTTGTGTATGGCATGGATGCAATCCTTCTAGTTGAAGAAGAGATTCCTTCTCTAAGGATTTTGATCGACGTCAAGCCTGACAAAATCGAGTGGGTGCAAGCCTGATTTGACCAGTTGAACCTCATTGATGAGAAGCGCATCGAGAGGGCACATGACAAGAAAGTCTTCCCTCGTAACCTCGAGGCCGGATACCTTGTATTGAAGAAGATTTTGCCCATTCACTCTGATCCAAGGGAAAAATGGACACCTAATTACGAAGGCCCATACATTGTAAGAAAGGTCTTCTATGAAGTAGCCTTAATCCTTTCAACTATGGATGGTGAAGATCTCCTGTCCCCAATGAACGCAGATGTAGTCAAAAAATACTATGCTTAAAGAAATGGAGCCCGATAATTTGAAAACCCGAAAGGACGACTTGTGAAAAAATGGGTATACCAGTAGACTGAAAACCTGAAAAGGCGGTCTATGAAAAATTTAGGGATTTTAAAAAAGGGCGAGAGGCTGCATCCCGTGAAGAATCAGTATTCTCTCCCCAACTGATCAATCTAGAGGCTTCTCCAGCAAGTCAATCCAGTCACTCTCCTTCTGAAAGCAAGATCAACGGATGACCGAAGACATCAAGACTATGGTAGAGTTGGAGTTTGGTGGAAATCCGAGATATTTTATTGCCATTTCAGTTTTCCAATTTGCTTTTGCGATAACCTCTTTTAGGAATTGCCTCTTTGTACAACTTACCAACTTTTGAGACTAGTTATCAATAAAAATAATTACCCCATATGTTCTCCATATTTTTTACTTTGTCTTCTTTATTTTCGAAATATGGGTTTTTCAAAAAAATAATATCACATCGTAATTTCCTTGTTAAAAACAACTCTTTCAAAACAAAAATTTTAAGGGAAAAATAAAATTGAGTTACTTCTCTTTCAAAGATACCTAAGGGTTACCTAAACTAATTTTGGGTATCCCCATCCCGAAAGTGCCACAGAGTCCTATGGACTTGGCCAATCAAATTTCTCCCCGACAAGAATACTTAGTTATTGCACCTAGTACTTGCTTGGATCTCTGAGACTCCAATTTCCCGATACCGAAAAGTCAGTACACTTTCCCCTATCTTGTCAAGCCCAACCACCGTTGGCACTCCTTATATATATCCCCTGTAAAGCCCAATCCCTTGGCATAACTTGCAAACCTTGCATTTGCATAATTTCCACCAGTAGCCCAAACATGCATCAGTATCTCGCATACATGACATCACAACGTAAGTATCTTCTGAGAGACTCATATTTGATGCATTAAAATTTGAAACTTCCCAACCGTTCTTAGGAATTTTCCCTAGTAGGGTCATCATGTTTCCCCAAGCAAAGTCACGAATTCCAGCCGTTGCGGAGAATCATCACTGAACTGTCTTATTTCAAATCTCATAAGAAGAGTAAGATATTCTAGCATTCACTAAGAATCATCACTGTACTTCTTCTATCCCTAGAGATTTATTGCCATATTTTCACCTCTCCCCTCAGAGTTAGGTATTCTTGGTCGTCACTAAGAATCATCACTTAATTTTTTTCCTTTTTGAACACAAGGTTTTGGGCTCATTCCCCAAGCCGAGTCAGATTTACATAGCCAAAAATCATCTTTGATTTTTCTCCCCAACACAAATAAGGTATTCCAACTTTCATAAGGAATCATCACTGATATTCTCTCTTCCTCAGCTAAGGTAAGGTATTTCTAGCTTTTGCTAGGAATCAGCACTGAATTAGTGGTTTACTTTGCTAATAGTCGAGTTAGATATTCCAACCGTTGCTAGGAATAGTTACTGAACTTCTCTATTTTCCTCAGCAGAGTAAGGTATTCTAGCCGTCGCTCAGAATTGTTACGATACCTTCTTGAAGATACTGAGAATCGTCACTAAATGACTTATTTCCCCACATCGTTAGGTATTCTAGCCGTTGCTAAGAATCATCTTCGTATCTTGTCTTTTCTCTCTAGCTAAGTCAGGTATTCGAGTCGTTGTTAGGAATCATCAATAAACATAGTTATTATTCCCCAAAGAATCAGGTATTCTAGCCGTCGCTAAAAATCTTCACTGATTTCACTCGGTCGATTCCTAGTAGATGCCAGGTATTCCATCCGTTGCTAGGAATCGTCACTGAATCTATGTTTTCCCCACCAGAGTTAGGCGTTCCAGCCGGTGCTAGGAATTACCTTCTTTTTCCCCAGCCGTTTCTAGGGGCAGTTGTCCTTCCTTTTTTCAAAGATTTTCATTCCCCAACGAAGTTTCTTTCCTCCGTATTTCTAAGGTCTTAGCATCAACGGATACTTATGTTGCATACATCATACTGCATGCATTATAATCATAACCTTTCATAATCCAAAACAAACCAATTCATATCACCCTTATCCCCAACAAAGAAAATTCCCGGTTACTCCTTATAGTATTTAATCACCTTTTACCATGAATGTATATGAAAGTGTTATTTTCCATACCTTCAGGTTTGAGAAGATTAAATAAGGGCAGTTGTCATACCCTCAAATTTGCTCTACCTTATATCATCTTCTTAAGCCCTAATTCATAAGCATACATATCATCTCATATGCATTAAGGACCACAATAATCCATAAGCTCAAGGCATGGAATTCATATGCAAGACCCCAAGACCCTCTAATCATGTTGAGGTGTGCCCAAGCGACCTCAATCCTAATATCATCCTCAAGCATACTACAAATCTTGGAGGACCACTTTAGACATATCACTCACTCCCCAAATCCAAATTGGGTGGTAAGTCCCCCTTTGAGAAGCTTCAAGATTCATCTGGTCACCCAAGGACCAAACTCTAACTCTTGACCCTCCTTTGGTTTATATAAGTCTTGATTCACTATGGATCTTGACCATTCCATTGAGCATCCCTAAAATCCAAAGTTTTTTCATGCCCTACACATTTTAAACATCTCAATTTGATCCCTACATCTCAACCCTAATGCATATTGGTTTGGTTCTTGATGAAACTTATGGCTCAAGAAACCCTAAATGATGGATCTCTTGATCATTGACCTTGCTCATTTCTGCCCATATAATCACCCTACCATTCATTCAACATCATTTTGTGTCGATTACAATCACAATCCACCATTTAAACATCCATTCAATCCATGTTACAAGTAGTTGGTTTGTTCATGATTTTTCAACTTTCCATGACTTGATCCACCCCCCCCCCCAACTTGACCTAAAATCATTCCACAAAGGTCCAACATTCATTTACCATCAAGGTATGCTCATTTTAACTCAAATTATCCATTAATGTTCCTTGTTAATCAAGAAATCACAAAACCACCAAATTAGGTCATGTTGGTTGGTCACATTTTGGCAAGAATGGCCTATGGGAAGCTCTAAAGATCATAACTTTATCATTTTTGAAGCTTTATGAATTCCACTTCGAGCCAAATGTCCTAAATAACTTATTCTCCAATTTGTTTCAAGTTCCAAGACCAAATTCATTGAGGAAGGGGTTCAATTTGTTTATTCTCCAAGTTGGTCCACCATGCCCTAAAATCATGTCATGACCATTACTTTGAAACATTGCCATTTCCAAACCACAAACCCTTTTTACCTAGTTCTTTTTGAATTCACTCAAGTTAATGTCAGGAAACAAATGGCCCAAAATTGAGACAAAATGCACGAGCAAATTTTATTTCGCCTTGGTTCAAAGATGGTGACTTGCTTGGATGCACAAACCAGATGCACATCAGCCAAATTATGCAATTCAATGCACCAAGTCGTCAAAGTCTTTTCTTCTGATCCCAGTGGTCCACAAACACTTTACAAATGGTATTATGGTAGGATTGGAAGTCAACTTGCACACGGAAACCTCCCCATACATAAAATTTGATGCCATGTGCAAAATTCAGCTTTTGCCCAAAATCGCAAAAAGCAAATTCTGCTGTAGACCAAGTCACTTCCATGTGGTACAAACAAGCTCATAATGTATCCTTTTCATTGTTCCCCAATTCAACACCAATCATTCTTCAAGTCACATGCCAATCTGAAGCAAACCTCCACAATAACCCTCCAAAACCATCCAAACACCTTCCTATAGCGGTACAAATTTTGAGATTAATATATTGATTAAGTTAACTCATAAATCAAGAGTTGCCACCATGCTTTTATTGTTTCCAAAGTAAAAGGGAAAAAGTACAAACAAATCCCAAAGAAGTTTTAAAGCCAAACTAATAAAAAGAGAACAAGGGTCCGGAGGTTAGTTATGCAAAGGGAAGGTATTAGCACAATAAACATCCATGATACTCCATGGGAACTGTTGATTCTAAGTGTTGGCAGCAATTTTGGTAAAACAATGAGTGTTCACAAGATGTTATGTGTGATGTCTTAACATGAGATATCCTATGTACCTGCTGGAGTTCAAGAACATGTTCATGCAGGATTGTTTCAGAATGTCATACACAAGGTCATGGCATCTGATATATGTGTACCTACTGGAGCTTAAATGGAAGACATGTTCATGCAGGATTGTTTCAAGATGTCATACACAAGGTCATGGCATCTGAATGGTTGTACTTGCTGGAAGTTATAAAAGGAATTATGGAATTATGCAGGATTTTTCTAGGATGTCAGACCCGATGTCATGACATCCTGTACACAGAACATTTAGTATGAATGTCTGGTGTTTTGTGATTGCACAATTAATGGCAATCTATGTATGATTGAAGATCTGATTAGCAGGCGCATTCAATCATGGATTACAACCTGATTTACTTATTTTCCAAGGAGATCTAACCAGCTGTCATGAGAAGATTTAATTGGAAAATAGATTTAGGGTTTTCAAGATGTCCAAGCCCAGCAGAAAGCTTCTATAAAAAGGGACTTAGAAAACCTGTTTTAGAACACAACCAATACTGAGCGAAATATAGAGAGAGAGCTAGGGTTTGTGTCTGTTTAGTCGTGAGACTTGTAAGCCATTCAAGTCATCTTTTGATGATTGAATTGGACTGATTTGTGGTTATAATTTGTCACTCTAAATCTGTTAAGCAAGAGTGTGTGTCTACTTGATCAAAGATGTGAAGCAAGATAAAGTGTGTGTTTTCTTTATTAAAGCTTTGAAGCAAGATCAAGAGTGTGTCTTCTTGATTGAAACTGTGAAGTAAAATCAAGAATGTGTTATTAAAAAGTGTTTTCTTTTCTCAAGGGATTGTTGTTTAAGATCACAGGTGTGATTATAGGGAAGTGAGTGGGTTCTCATATCTAAGAGTTCTTAGGTAGAAATTGCACGGGTAGAGATTAGGTGAGAAAGACTGTAACTTGTTGAAGTGTACGGAGAGTCTTTGAACTGATTCTATTTTAGTGAATTTCCTTCCTGGCTTGGTAGCCCCCAGATGTAGGTGAGTTGGATCGAACTGGGTTAACAATTGTTTGTGTATCTTTTGCTTTACCTTTCCATATCTTTCTTCTGTTAGTGTAATTCAGATATTAGTGTCGTGACATTATATTCGACATCTCATATCTGATACCAGAATTTCAATTGGTATCAGAGCAGGCATCCTGCTCTGGCTCTGGGTGAGATCTAGGGACAATACTTTTTGGTACAATGGAGAGAGATGGAGGATTTGTTCATAGGCCACCAATTTTGGATGGTTCTAACTATGACTATTGGAAACCTCGAATGGTAGCCTTTCTAAAATCTCTTGATAGCAAGGCCTGGAAAGCTGTGTTAATAGGCTGGGTGCATCTTGTCATTACTAAAGAAGGAGACGTCACTACTGAGAAGAAGCCTGAAGAACAATGGTCCAAGGAGGAAGATGATTTAGCTCTTGGAAATTCTAAAGTATTGAATGCAATAATCAATGGGGTAGACAAGAATATTTTCAGGTTGGTAAACAACTGTGAAGTGGCCAAAGATGCTTGGGACATTCTCAAGACCACTCATGAAGGCACATCTAGGGTAAAGATGTAGAGACTTCAGCTGCTCACCTCCAAGTTTGAAAACTTAAGGATGAAAGAAGATGAAAACATTCATGAATTTTACACGGGTATCCTTGAAATTGCTAATGCCTCAGGAGCCCTGAGAGAGAAGATGTCAGATGAAAAGTTAGTAAGAAAAATACTCAGATAACTCCCCAAGAGATTTGCTATGAAAGTAACAACCATAGAGGAATCTCAAGACATCTCAAATATGAGAGTTGATGAGCTAATTGGATCCCTCCAAACATTTGAGATGGGAATATGTGATGGAGCTGAAAAGAAAGCCAAAAGCATAACATTCATGTCAAACACTGAAGAGGAAGATGAGGAAGGTGGTCAAGATATTGATGAAGATCTGGCAAATGAGATAGCAATGCTGGGAAGACAGTTCAACAGACTGATGAAAAAGGTAGATGTGAGAGCAAAGGGCAATGTTAAGAACATCGCATCTGACATCAGTAAATCCAACAGCTTTGGTAAGAAAACAAAGTCTGAAGAAAAGCCCAAAGGAGTTCAGTGCTATGAGTGTAATGGGTATGGCCGTATTAAAACTGAATGTGGAACCTACCTCGAGAAACAAAAGAGGAGTCTTGATGCCTCTTGGTCTGATGGAAGTGAAACAGAAGAAGCTACAAACCATGTGACTGCATTGACAAGAAGTTAGGGGTCTGAGGAAGAGTCACTTAATGATGAAAGAACCTTTGAAGAGTTGGCCATTACCTACAAAGAGTTGTGCCACAGAACTGCAGGAGTGTGCAGACAAGTTAAAAGCAAGAAGAAAGTGATAGCTCATCTGGAAAATGAAAAGGAAGAGTATGTGGAAACCATCTCAAAATTAAAGACTGAAGTTGTACTCTTGAACTCCAAACCAGATGAGATGACTAAGTATGTAAGAATGCTTAACAATGGATCTGCCATCTTAGACAAGATTCTCCAAACTAAAATCTTGTCAGAGGTCACATCAGAGGTCACAACAGCAGAAAGGGAAACATCAAAGATGGAGATGCCAATACTGTGGAAAATTTGGCCACCTGAAGCCCTTCTGCTATAAGCCATATGGTTATCCTGGCCCTGTTCAAACTCAATACCAATCAAGATCCAAGCATCACAGGACTGTCAACAAAAAGCAATGGGTTCCTAAGACAATGGTTACAAGTCTAATAGCTCACACTTCCCTCAGAGTTTCAGCCAAAGAAGATTGGTATTTCGACAGTGGTTGCTCCAGACATATGACTGGGAACAAAAATCTGCTAATTGAACTTCACCCTCATGCCATGAGTTATGTTACCTCTGGTGATGGAGCAAAGGGTGAAATCAAGGGAATGGGTAGGCTAGATTGCCCTGGAGTTCCTGACCTTGATGATGTCCTACTTGTTAAGGGATTAATTGCTAATCTTATAAGCATCAGTCAATTGTGTGGTCAAGGTCTGAATGTAAACTTCACCAAAACTGAATGTCTGATTACTAACAAGGAAAATGAAGTAATCATGAAGGGAGTTAGGTCCAAAGATAACTTCTACATGTGGAGCTCTCAAGAAACTGGATACTCTTCAATGTGTGCCTTAGCCAAAGAGGAAGAAGTGAAGATATGGCATCAAAGATTGGGCCACCTGCACCTTAAAGGTATGAAGAGGATCATATCAGTTGAAGTTGTTAGAGGAATTCCCAACTTAAAGATTGATGAGGGAAAAATCTATGGAGAATTTCAGATTGGAAAACAAACAAGGATGTCACACCAGAGGCATAGACATGACACTACTACCAAAGTCTTGGAACTCCTTCATATGGGCTTGATGGGACCCATGCAAGTAGAAAGCCTTGGTGGGGAGAAGTATGCATATGTGGTGGTGGATGATTTCTACAGATACACCTGGATCAATTTTATAAGAGAAAAATATGATGTATTTGAAGTCTTTAAGAAGCTTTGTCTGAAACTTCAAAGGGAAAAAGAAAGTCCTGTTGTCAAAATTAGAAGTGATCATGGGAAGGAGTTTGAGAACAACAAATTTGCTGAATTCTGCTCTTCAGAAGGAATTCATCATGAGTTCTCATCTCCCATTACTCCCCAGCATAATGGTGTGGTGGAAAGAAAAATTAGGACTCTTCAAGAATCAGCCAGAGCTATGATTCATGCTAAAAAATTGCCCTACCATTTTTGGGATGAAGCCATGAACACAGCCTGCTATGTTCACAACAGAGTGACATTAAAGAAAGGGACTCCCACAACCCTTTATGAAGTTTGGAAAGGAAGAAAACCTACAGTCAAATACTTCCATGTATTTGGTAACAAATGCTATATCTTTGCTGATCGTGAGCAAAGAAGGAAGATGGATTCCAAAAGTGATGAAGGAATATTTCTGGGTTATTCAAAAAACAGCAGAGCTTACATGGTATTTAATTCCAGAACTAATGTATTGATGGAATTCATTAATGTTGTGGTTGATGACCAACAGACTGATGTCACAGACGATGTCGAGACATCTCTGAATGATTCTACAGCTGACTTCTCAGACAAAAATAAGGAAGAAGAACCTCCTCAAGCTGAACCTGAAGATGACAAAATCAACAAGGGACCCTCTATCAGAAATCAGAAGGATCATCCCAAAGATCTTATCATAGGAGATCCAGATAAAGGAGTCACTACTAGATCAAGGGAAGTGATCTCACATGGCTTCTTTGTGTCAAAGATTGAACCTATAAATATCAAGGAAGCCTTGACTGATGAGTTCTGGATCAATGCCATGCAAGAGGAGTTAGGCCAATTCAAGAGGAATGAAGTATGGGAATTGGTTCCTAGACCTGAAGGAGTAAATGTCATAGGTACAAAGTGGGTATATAAGAATAAATCTGATGAACAAGGGGTTGTTACTAAAAACAAAGCTAGATTAGTAGCTCAAGGATATACTCAAGTTGAAGGAGGAGACTTTGATGAAACATTTTCCCTTGTAGCTCTCCTTGAGTCTGTTAGATTATTGCTTGGAGTGGCATGCATTCTGAAATTAAAACTATTTCAAATGGATGTAAAAAGTGCCTTCCTGAATGGCTACTTAAATGAAGAAGTATATGTTGAATAGCCTAAAGGATTCACAAACCCAAATCTTCCACAACATGTGTACAGATTGAAGAAAGCCCTCTATGGGTTGAAGCAAGCTCTCAGGGCTTGGTATGAGAGACTCACAGTGTTCCTCACTGACAATGGATACAGGAAAGGAGGTATTGACAAAACTCTGTTTGTGAAGAATGAAGGAGGGAAGCTCATGGTGGCACAAATATATGTAGATGACATTGTATTTGGTGGGATGTCAGAATAGATGGTTGAACATTTTGTTAGACAAATGCAATCTGAGTTTGAGATGAGCCTTGTTGGAGAACTGACCTACTTTCTAGGGCTACAAGTCAAACAAATGGAAGACTCTATCTTTCTATCTCGAAGCAAGTATGCCAAGAACATTGTGAAGAAGTTTGGCATGGAAAATGCAAGCCATAAAAGGACACCTGCTCCTACTCATGTGAAAATCTCCAAAGATGAAAATGGTTTCAGTGTAGATCAGAGTCTATACAGAAGCGTGATAGGTAGTCTGCTATATCTCACAGCAAGCTGACCTGATATTGCATTTGTTGTAGGTGTTTGTGCTAGGTATCAAGCTGAACCAAAAGTCACTCACATAAACCAAGTGAAGAGAATACTGAAATATGTCAATGGCACCAGTGACTATGGGATGTTGTATACTCATGGATCTGGATCCATGCTGACTGGTTACTATGATGCTGACTGGGCTGGAAGTGTTGATGATAGGAAAAGCACATCTGAAGGATGCTTCTTTTTGGGGAACAATCTGATTTCATGGTTCAGCAAGAAACAAAATTGTGTATCTCTATCCACTGCTGAAGCTGAATACCTAGCAGCTGGGAGTAGCTATTCCCAACTGGTCTGGATGAAGCAAATGTTATCTAAATACAATGTCACATAAGAAGTCATGACATTATACTGTGATAACC
This sequence comes from Lathyrus oleraceus, assembly GCF_024323335.1. Classification (NCBI taxonomy): domain Eukaryota; kingdom Viridiplantae; phylum Streptophyta; class Magnoliopsida; order Fabales; family Fabaceae; genus Lathyrus; species Lathyrus oleraceus. Next base: position 279,823,644 of record NC_066583.1, on the reverse strand, counting down.
TGAGTGCCATAAATATTTCCAAAAATCCTATTCAACATAGCAGGACAAAGCATATTGACATTCATCATCACTTTATTAGAGAACTTGTAGAAGAAAAGATCATAACTCTGGAGCATGTCACTACTGAAAAGCAATTAGCAGACATTTTCACTAAAGCTTTGGATGCCAATCAATTTGGATGTTTAAGGGGGAAGTTGGGGATCTGTGTTCATGAGAACCTATAGCAAGCAAAGGAGTTTGGGTTTGTTCATCCCAGAGGATATTTCTGACTTGGTGAAGTGTGCTGTGACGAAGACTGGTCTAGCGTGGCTGAAGATGTGTTGCTGATGGTTGGATGCTGAAGTTTTTACGGTTTTTTGTGGCAGTCCTTATTGATGCCTGTTTGTAATTTGTTGGGCTCTAAATGAGTTCCTTGGATTTGTTCATTATCACAACTATCACAGTTGTGTATGATGATGGTTTGTATCTCCTGAACAATTATGTTTTAACATAGTATATGTTATAACATTTGTGCTAACATTCTCTGCTAGGCTAATTGACATTTATTTTTTCTAATTGGTCACCTTTGGTCAATATTGACTAAAAAGGGGGAGAGGAAAGTGTTGATGTGGAAGCAGTTGTGGAGTTGTGAGATGTATATAGCTGAACTGAAGGACAACTATTATTGAAGGAAGGGCACAGGTGTTAAAACATAATGTTGTTCTGTTTACAGATGTCAAAGAGGATGTCTGATATGGTGCACAAGTGTTGATGTTGAAGCAGATGTCAGAATGAAATTTTGGCTGGTACATGTGTTGTGGTTATAGTAGCTGTTATGTTCATGGAAGATGTTTGATGTGTGCACAGATTTAGGGGGAGAAGGAGTACCCTTGCGCATTTGTGTGTCTTACTAGTTGCATCCATAACTAGTAATTCTGTTTTTGTTGCACAAATTTAGGGGGAGGAGAAGTACCCTTGTGCATGTGTGTATTACTAGTAACTAGCTAGTAATTGTGTTGCTTCTGCTGCTGATTAAACTACTGTTATGTTGTTTTACTGCTGATAGTTTACCTTGTGAACAAAAAGGGCAGATATATGTTTTAGCCAAAATTTGCCAAATGGGGAGTTTGTTGATTCTACGTGTTGGCAGCAATTTTGGTAAAACAAAGAGTGTTCACAAGATGTTATGTGTGATGTCTTAACATGAGATATCCTATGTACCTGCTGGAGTTCAAGAACATGTTCATGCAGGACTGTTTCAGAGTGCCATACACAAGGTCATGGCATCTGATATATGTGTACCTGCTGGAGCTTAAATGAAAGACATGTTCATGCAGGATTGTTTCAAGATATCATACACAAGGTCATGGCATCTGATATGGTTGTACCTGCTGGAAGTTATAAAAGGAATTATGGAATTATGCAGGATTTTTCCAGGATGTCAGACCCGATGTCATGACATCCTGTGCACAGAACATTCAGTATGAATGTCTGGTGTTTTGTGATTGCACAATTAATGGCAATCTATGTATGATTGAAGATCTGATTAGCAGGCGCATTCAATCATGGATTACAACCTGATTTACTTATTTTCCAAGGAGATCTAACCAACTGTCATGAGAAGATTTAATTGGAAAATAGATTTAGGGTTTTCAAGATGTCCAAGCCTAGGTGAAAGCTTCTATAAAAAGGGACTTAGAAAACTTGTTTTAGAACACAACCAATACTGAGCGAAATATAGAGAGAGAGCTAGGGTTTGTGTCTGTTTAGTTGTGAGACTTATAAGCCATTCAAGTCATTTTTTGATGATTGAATTGGACTGATTTGTGGTTGTAATTTGTCACTCTAAAGCTGTTAAGCAAGAGTGTGTGTCTACTTGATCAAAGCTGTGAAGCAAGATCAAGTGTGTGTCTTCTTGATCAAAGTTGTGAAGCAAGATCAAGAGTGTGTCTTCTTGATTGAAACTGTGAAGTAAAATCAAGAGTGTGTTATTGAAAAGTGTTTTCTTTTCTCAAGGGATTGTTGTTTAAGATCACAGGTGTGATTGTAGGGAAGTGAGTGGGTTCTCATATCTAAGAGTGCTTAGGTAGAAATTTCACGGGTAGAGATTAGGTGAGAAAGACTGTAACTTGTTGAAGTGTACGGAGAGTCTTTGAACGGATTCTATTTTAGTGAATTTCGTTCCTGGCTTGGTAGCCCCCAGATGTAGGTGAGTTGGACCGAACTGGGTTAACAATTGCTTGTGTATCTTTTGCTTTACCTTTCCATATCTTTCTTCTGTTAGTGTAATTCAGATATTAGTGCCGTGACATTACATTTGACATCTCATATCTGATACCAGAATTTCAGGAACCTCTTTTAAAATATGTGCATTTTGGTTTGAAAAAGTTTTTTGTTTGCAAAAGACTGGAGATATGGGAAAAGAAATATTCTTTTTTATGTTTTTTGTGTTTGCCAATACTTTTGAGTTCGTATGCTTACGTACCAACAAAGATGTTTGTTGTGATTTATTTTTAATGAAAAGACATTTTGTCATTTTAGGAAGAATACTCAACTAGTCACCCACAAGTGTGAGAACTTTGCATCATTATGAGAAGGGCTCCAATATGGATAAGAATCAACAAGCATACCAGTAGCTGTCTTAGAGGAAAAGAATTATCATCAATACTATGGGGATAATAGAATTATATCTCAACTATGGAAATGGATCATGTATATACTTTGAGAAATTTTTTAAAAGGAAAAGTGCACAAAAAGGCACAAAAACAATTTGAATGAGTTATGCATTTTAATTCTTTTGAAATTGTTCTGAATATGCTTAAGACGAATTAGCATTTATTAGTAAAAGATTTTGAAAATCACTTGACAAAAGTCAAGGTTTATTGAGAAAATAATCCAAGTTTGGAATCAAGAATATTTTTGAAAAGAGGGAGAAGATTTCAAAATTAAAGAAGGGGAGGAGAAGAAGAGACTATCATAAAGCATAAAGTAAAAGCTATGGAGGAAAGATCTAACCAAGAAATAGAAAGCTTTATGACATAAGTCAAGCAAGAATTCCCTCCTTTGGATTAAGCCTAAAGAAATAAAAATGAGCCAATAATAACCCATGTATCAGATGAGACCAGAGTAGCTCAACCAAGTCTCCGAAAGAAAGTTCAGAGTCAAAGGTTCCAGATGAATTCTAAGGTCTCAAATCACAAGTCCCAAAGCAAAGGTTAAAATCATAATTCTAAGTACATAGCTCCACAATGATGCCAAGGATGGTAACCACACATTCATAAATCAGGAGAAACAAGTTCTTTTTAGGTTTTTTCTTATTAGTGTTTTATTTACAATGATATAACAAAAATGTCTAAATGGACCAAGAACAAAATGACATAATCAAAAACAATATGATATGAAATACTGGATATAATGTATAAAGTAAATGGCATAAAATAAAGGCATAAAGTAAATGATATTGAAATAAAAGTTAATACATGTGAAGAGTTAGTAAAGGATGTTAGTAAAGATGAATTGATGTTTTGGTCACTTTTTGGAGAACACTAAACTATACATTCACAAGCATGAAAATATAAACATATACATCATTTTGTGAGAAGGGTTCCAACTTGGATTAAATCAGCAAGTATGCCACTAGCTCTCACAAAATGGAAAAGGATCAAAATTTTCATACAATACCATGAGGAATAGGAAACTTACAATCCCACTTATAAAAATGTCCTTGCTTTCGGGATAAATTTAGTGCTATGTTAAGCAATCTTCATTTGACTTATGTAGAAGTCACAACTATCTGAGGCCGGTCAATAATAATGTTAGTACTAATACATTCTAGAGAAATGATATGTAAATCATCCTCCTAAAGTCATGCCACACAAAAAAAGAAAGAAAGGGGATGATCAAGCACAAAGGCTAAGAGGATGTTCTATTACCTCAATCCATATTTCATGACACTTAGGATAAACTTATGCATAAATCCAAGTACCTTAAATGATCCATGATCACTTAGAAGGTAGATTTGAAATGATGAAAGTTCATAAAGTACCAATCCACACATCATGAACAAGATGGACACAAGCCAACTAATTGATCAGAGGGAAAAGAAAGAGATGAAGAAGAGAGACACAAGATGAGTCACACCCAAATTGAATCAAAAGTTTGATCAAGTCATCATCAAGATCTATCATTCATTTTGGGTGGATTAGAGTTTTCACCCCATCAACACCTAAGATCCATTGCGATTGATGACACTTGAAGTCCAAACTATCATGAGCCAATCCCAAAAGAAGTTTACAAAGTCAAACAAATAAAAATGCAATTAAATGAGATAAAAATGCATCAAAGGTATTTTTTAAACGAATTTTAAAATAGAAATAAAGTGAAATATTCATAAAGTCCTTCAAAACACCAAATAGATGGCAAAGAAAATTATGAAAGGTTGAAAATAAAATAAGAAGCATATGATAAAAAATTTAGAATTTAAAAATACTGAAAATTATTTTTTAACCAATTAAAACAAGGGAGAAAAGAGAAAATTTATGAAAAATAAAAAATCAGTGAAATAAAATGTAAAAAAATAAAAACCAGATGAAGAAAAATAAAAGAGAATTTCATAAGTTATTTTGGGTTTTTTGAATAAAAAATGAAATTTCCATGAATATTTAAAGAAAAAAGAAATTAAAATAATAAAAGGAAAATGATAAAAATCAGAAAAAAAACAAGGAGCGTTGGATCATGCCTCATTAATTGACGTGGCAGATCCAACAATCCAAGTGTTGGAGAACACGATGGAATGCGCTGCAAGCCAAACACATGATTTAGTTTAAATCTAACCAATCAAAACATTTTATTTTGCCGATGTGTCTGATCAAACTCAAACAATCTGAGAAAGCTCTGATCGTATACTCCGGTGAGCTCTAATCGAAGTTTTATCGTTTGGTAAATTCAAGACACGGGACCACCATCATTGTGATCCTCTTCTAATCCCGAATTCAACCTTATGCTCCAAATTCATTTATGTGAACTGAGCCAAGGGAATTTCATAGAAGTTTCAGAAACAAGCATTCCACGAAAAATAAAATAAAATGATAAACACGATCAATCAACACCAGATAAATTAGGGGAAACATCAAAGAGTGAAAGACTACATTATGGCAACTTCTTTGAGTTCAAATGGTGCTAAGAACTACCTTGTCCAAATGGTGATCAGAAGTTGATGAAGCTCGATCTGGTTAGACCACTTCAGGATGTCTTAGAGCTTGGGAATTGTTGCAAAAGTTTTAGAGGATGCCAAAGGTGCTAATGGAATCAAGAAATTGGATAGAAATAAGATGAAACTCAAAACAGATAATTGAACTTTCTAGAAGAATTTCAAGTTTCCTTAGGGATTTCTTGGCTCTCCAAAGCTTGCAAATGAAGGCAACAACTCCCGCTATTTATAGGGAATGTGATTGGATCCAAATACGTGTGAAGTGATGCGAAATTCGTGAAAAATGAATTTGACTTGAATGTGTGAAAAGTGTGACTTGAAACTCATCAAAACTTAGCCAAATGATGCGTTTTAAGGGTCAATTAAATTCTAGAGGCTTGGTTAAACATGTTTAGGTCCAAAACAAATGCTAATTTGGCTTGGAATTGAGATTAATCATCTTCAAAACTCAGGCAATGGTGATTTCTTCAGTTACAGGTATATTTTGACCTTGGTCCTTGAAGTAAACTTGTATAGGGCATCATAAATGACATTATGCAAAAAGAATCAGCATCATATGTTGAAAGTTGAAGAACTTATGATCTTTGAAAGTTGGCGAGAAGTCACTTGAAAATATGTCTCCAAAATTTTGATGATACTCCAAGCATAATTGTCTCTTGTCATGTAAAGAGAAGTTATAGAGGATGTTGATAAGAGTAATATACAAAAAGAAGTATTCAAAAATGTTGAGAATTGAAGAAGTTGTGATCCTTGGAACTTTAAGTTCAAATTGTTGACCTTTTGGCCAAACCTCTTAGAACAAATTTGTGTACTTGGACTTTTCTTGCATTTCAAAGCATATGGGTGATCATATGAGCTCAAAATAAGGTTGAAATCTTTGTCTCGACAAGATTGAAGAGACTTAAATATCAAAGACCCAAGTTTTGGCCCTAAGATACCGCAAGATGTTCATGATATGATATGAATGCAAACTAGGATCTTTGTGGGAAGAAGTAGTTTCCACATGGAGAACCGGATGGCGACAAAGAATGTTTCGCAGAGGAAAAGAAAAAGACTCGAGAATAACCAATTCATAATTATAAAAAAAATGAACTAGATATCGAACGGGGAAAGACTTATCAAAACAAGACCTCACCGGGGAAAAGAAACCATCAACATGGAAAAACCCAAACTCCAACGGGAGAGGAAATATTACCTACTATCAGCGAAGTGATAGCTTAACAAAGGTAATAAGCTAAAACAAAATAATTACCACCTACCAGCCAAATGATAACTTAACAAAGGTAATCAATCAAAGGTAAGAGGAATATTACCTATTATCAGCCAAGTGATAGCTTAAAAAAGGTAATAAGCTAAAACAAAATGATTACCACCTACCAGGCAAGTGATAACTTAACAAAGGTAATCAATCAAAGGTAAGAGGAATATTACCTATTATCAGCCAAGTGATAGCTTAACAAAGGTAATAACCTGAAACATAATGCTTACCAACTACCAGCCAAGTGATAGCTTAACAAAGGTAACCAATCAAAGGTAAGAGGAATATTACCTACTATCAGCGAAGTGATAGCTTAACAAGGATAATAAGGTGAAATAGAACGATTACCAACTACCAGCCAAGAGATAGCTTAACAAAGGTAACCAATCAAAGGTAAGAAGAATATTACCCAGTATCAGCCAAGTGATAGCTTATCAAAGGTAATAAGCTCGAACGGGACCAAAGTTCCACCAAAGAATAAATAGAGAGAAGAAGTCAAAGAGGATTCAATCTAATGAGGGCATGAACCCAATTGGAGATTGATTCCATCCAAATAATGATCTGAGGGGAAAACAGAAACAAAATCCTCCACGAGGATCAGACTCAGTGGGGAATTGGAAAGGATAAATTCTTTTTGCTGAAGGTCGACACTCTATTGAAGAGAGGATGCAAACACTCAATGGGGATCAGAGTTCCAGAGAGCGGGGGGAAAGCATCGAGAAATGAAAAATGCGCAAATAAACATCTTGATGTTATGCACATGCATATGATTATGCTGACAAAACAAACGCAAAGGCATGAGACCAATAACATAGTACAACCATATGACTAATCTCAACAAGATGGAAATACTAGCAGAGATTCGTTAGGGATTCTACCACTCTTGCAATCTGATGTTGGGAAGACTGTTATACACATAACAAAAGAAAATTCGGCCTGGGGAAATGACTAAATTTCATTCTTCAGCATCTTACCATCCTTGAGAGTACTATTAACATTCCTCTTTCGTATTCACAAGTCGAGGAAGAATGTATTTTTTTTTGTAAATTTTCAAAGCATGATTGTTTAGATATCTCTTGTTTCAAAAAATCATTATAAAAGATAAATGAAATTTCATAAGATGGCTCAAAGGACAAGTATTTTCCCTATACTTCTAAAAGTCAGGGACTTTGAACTTAATAGGGTTTTTTACGTTAGGCACTAAGAAAAGTTCAACAACACTTTTCCCAAATAGATCTTTACCCCTCAGGGTCTTCAATTCTTTTTCCAGCTCTTGAAATTGGTCATTCATCTCATCCATTTTCTCATACCTATCAAGGCCCTCAGACGGCTCAGAATGGAAAATGTTCTCCTCAACACGAGGCAAAGCATTTACAATAGGAGAAGGAGTTGACATGACCGGGCGAGATGCCGACATAGGAGAAATAGTAGGATCATAACCTTCAGCCACATAATTATGAGGTATTCCCCATGGGAATTCGGCATGCATAGCTTATGCAGGTTGGCTGATAGGAACCACATGCACTGGCATTGAGACGATCTCTGAGATGATCGACCTTTGTTGAGGAGTTGCATGAGTTGGAGTTGCTTGACTCTGAGCAGCAATGAGAGACTCCATCAAGAGGTGACTCTAGCAACTTTTTCCTTGATCTAACGGTTCTCTTGTTCCAAATGATCCATTCTTCGTTGATGATTAACGTGAGTATCATATTGATGAGTCAACTTGTTTGATACAATGATGAAGAACAATGAGACATTTGGCCGAAGGGCTAGAATGCAAGAAACTTGATATGCACATGATGCATGAATGCAATTTTTTTTGTTTTATTATTCAAGGAACATACAAATCCTTACTTGCAATTATTTTAATAATATTAAAAAGAATAACAATTTGAAATGATCATAAAATATCTTTTTATTTATAAAGTTTTGGAAGGATTACACTGAGTAAAATTTCAGAAACCAAAATACAAATACAAGAGAATAGGAAAATAGCATCCTAAGGATCCCTAGCAACTACATTAGATGAACTGGCTAGAGATGTGTACTTCATTCGAATGCATCTGATCTCTGACTCATAAGTGGTCTTCATGTGAGCTTTCTCAATGACAAACTGATCGATGATCTTCTTCCAAGCACCAGAAGGCCGAGGAATACTAGAAGAAAATAAATCCTCTGGCTCTCTCTATTCACGACACCATCTTCAAGAATCTCAATGAGTGCATCCTTGTCTTTCAACTCGAGTTACAACTCATTTGCTTTCGATTCAAAGCATGGAATCGTTCTTCCCGAAGGTACCTCTCTTGCTTCATCTTAGCTAGCGCGTCTTTCAACTCCTCAAAATCTTGTTTAGGGAGAGTTGATAGCTCAGCCACAACCATAGACATGGGTATCTCACAGGTGTACGACATATTAAGCTCCAAAGCTCTCTTCTTCACCCAACTAGTGTAAGCTTCCAAAGCTACACAATTGCACGGTCCAAGCTCGACTCTTCCATTCCTATGAACATTATGCCAAGCATGCACCATTCTTCTCTTCAAGTTTTGGGACTCTTCACCCTCTTGATAGAACAGACCCTCTAACTGAATGTTATTAGATTTATCCTTCAAGGGGAACTCAAGCTGAAAATGAGCCAAAGCAGGGTTATAGTTGATTCCTCCTTGTGTACCAATGAGAGGCACGTTAGAGAATTCACCATAACTATGAATAATCTTCAAGCCATCAAGTTCATAATCATACCAAGTAATATCATCATTAGTGAGAGACATAATGCTTTGAGACTGGTGTCTGCGACAAGTGTGAAGTAAACCACTTGTAAAGAAGATGAGTGCAACACACAGCGGTTCCACCACCCTTATAATTCCTTAGATGTAGAGAGAAATACATGCCACCCAACAAAATTGAAACAGGAATCTCAATCAAGAAGATTCTAATGGAGTTAACATCAACAAAGTTGTCAATGTTAGAGAATAATGCTAAACCATAGATGAGAAAGGTAAATATGGATTTGAAAGCATACACACTACCAGCTAGAGAAAAAGAAGTGGCTCTCCCAATGAGAAACTCACAAGTTAGCCCTTTGATCCCTCCTTTCTTCGTCATATTAGCATCAGTCTCAGATTTTTTCAAATGAAGAGAAACAACTATGACTTGAGGTTTCAAAATCTCCTATAATCCACTGAATGACACCTTTGTTAGATATGGGTATTCCCAAAAGATAGGCATACTCTTCCAACATGGGCATAAGCTAATAATCAGGAAAAGTGAAACACCGATAAAGAGAATTATAAAACTGAACCAATACACTCAAGAGTCCTTCCACAACCTCGGTAGACATCATGGATAGAAGATTCCCATGACGTTCCTTGAAATCCAAGGGATCAACTACAAAGGATGCTAACTTCCTTAGCTCTTTCAAATCTGGTGATCTGAAATTATACTTCTTAGTGTTCCTTCATCCATAATCCATGGTCTAAAAATATTTGCAAATACGACCATTGTTCCTTGATATTTTATGTGATGAATGATATGATGTGCATCTATGCATGAATTCAACAATCACACACAAGGGGTCACACACAAGGAAAACACAAACAAAGCTCAAGGTAAGGATTAAGTCATCATCAAGATCAATCCTCGATGATTTATTTTCATCTCTAGCAGGTTCTCCAGTTGGTGTTCCCATCTTGTTGAGATTAGCCTAGTATCTAGTTGTGATGATTCGTATCTTTGTTATTTGTATACTTTCATTGTGCATTTTATCGTATTGATTTTTCTTCTGATCCCCTGGGTTGGTGATATAATTTCCCCATGTAGAATTGGTGTGTTTGTCCTCCTTCAATTGTAGAGTGTCATCCCCTCAAGCAAAAAGAGTTTATCCTTTCTCATTCCCCACTGAATTATTTCCTCATGGATGATTATTATTTTAGTTTCCTTCTAGTTCTCTACCTGGATGGAACCACTCCCATTGAGTGATATCCTCATTGGGTTGTGTCTTGTTTGACTGTGTCTTTCTAGTTCGTACCTAAATAGATCTTTTGGTCCCCAAGAGTTTATTACCCAGTAACTGGTAATATTCTTGTTGTTGTTAAGTACTTTACCTGTATTAATTTACCCAGCAACCGGTAAAAGGTAATTTACTTCTTTGTTTTTCTGCAGTGGAGTTGTTTTCACATTTCCCTAGAAAGTCTATCCTTGATCTGTTCATCCTAATCGGTGACGGATATTCTTCCTGTCTGGTTTCCCTATTATTCCCCATAGAGTCTATCCTTGATATATTCACTCTAACCGGTGACGGATTTTCTCTTTCTTGTGGTATTCTACCCAGTAACCGGTGGTTGTAATTACTATTTGTGGGATTCTACACACTAATTGGTAGTCATAAATCCTATTCTCCCTTTTGAGTTTATCCTCGATATGTTCACTTTAATAAGTGATAGATACTCTCTCTTTGGTATTCTACCCAGTAACCGATAGTTGTAGTTCCTATTTTTCCCCTGCAATCTATCCTTGATATGTTCATCTTAACCAATGACGAATATTCTTCCTTTGAGTCTATCCTTGATATGTTCACTTTAATCACTGACGGATACTCTCTTTTTAGTCTTCTGCCAAGTAACAGGCAGTTGTAAATCCTATTTGGTTTCTTTTCCTGGTAGGTCATTCGTTTCCAATAATCGATAATGAATATGCCTCATTTTTCTCAGCGAGTCATCTTTGACATGTTTACCCTAACAAGTAACAGATGTCCCTCTGTCCGAGTGTACTATATTCTTACCGAGTAAATGATAGTAGATAATATATCTCTTTTACTCTTGCGTTGAAGTTTTTCTTCCCTAGTTGAGTCTGGTTTCGTATTTCTTTGAGAAATCGATTTCCCTATTGTGTTTGAATATTTCGGCTTTGTTCTGATTTAAGCATTTTCCCAGCAGGTGTTTCTTGCTCTATTGGTGTTATCCCAAATACATACAAATTTACTTTTTCTCTGACTAGGTCTTTCCACTGATTTACTTTCATGGAAAATACCTTCGTGTCTTCAGCAGTTTTCAAGGCGTAGCCTGGCCTACGCATTACTTTTATCCCCATAGTCTTTGTCTCCCAAGTGAGATTTCCTTATGAAATGCATTATGCTCATATGGACTTTCAGTCTCTTCGGATTGTTTTCCTTTGTGGCAATATATTCCTCACAAAGATTATTTTAACATTCATATCATGTGCATCATGAGGTCTCTTAGGGACCAAAATTTATTTCTTGATGTTGTTATTTAAGTTAATTCTACTGAGTTGATACGAAGATTTTAACCTTCACATCTCCAACTAGAATGTCCTTAAATAGGGGCAGCTGTAAGATTCCAATTTTGACCCTAAGATCCGTCATGCAATCTCATCATTTGCATTGGCTTTGGGATCACACCTTAGCATCCTCGTTATCCCTCATTCATGGGATTTGCATTGGGAGAGATCACCAAGCATATTTAATTCTATCATACTTTATTTTCTTTTGTTTACTAACCGAAATACCAAAAATATATGTCTATGTGTAGCTTTGATTCTTTTGTAGGTAGTGCATGTCCACCTGTGCCTCATTAAGCTCACAACTACGGTTTGAGACCCTCATGGAAAGGGATCAATCAAGGAAAGATTCACAATGGTTCTAAGCATCATATATGGATCCAGATGTTCATTATTTGTCAATTTGATCAAGAATTCATCAAGAATTTGAAGCTTGTTTGCCTTGGAAACCCTAATTTATCTATGTATCTTGTGTGACTTCCTCAATAAGTTTCTTCAAAAATTCGTAAAATATATCAAGGGATACTTCATTAAACATTATCTCAAGCATATCTGATCCTCCATGAGCCCAAAATATCAAGAGAACATTAAATTTGCAAGATGGTTCAAAGAGGTTGACCAGAGAAAGTCAACTGGTCAAAACTGAGGTTACCTAGACCCTATCTCCTACATATTTTGTCATATAAAAATGATTCCAATAACAAAGTTACTATTTATGACATTCCAAACAACTTTCTCTTTGGCATCAAGAGCTAGTTTTTCTTGGAAAGGCATTTGTTATGGTGAAAGATTATATGTCATATTGTCTTTGCCCTATTTAGAGGGTCAACTTCCATGAACCATAACTTTCTCAATGTTTATGATATTATGGTGATCGAAGTTTCATGATAGATTTCAAGATGTCTTCTCCAACTTTGATTCTGTGAGAAATGTTAAGTTCAACTTGCAAGTGCATGTACTAAGAGGAAACAATATAGGTCATTTTAGGCGATTACCATTGAACAAGCAATTTTCCTCAAATTCTAAATTCCAAATTGAAGAGGAAAGAAAGAGATACAACTTTGATGAATAAACCATTTTCATTTGGAGCTCATAGAAAAAGTTATTCAAGGTGGAAGAAGTGGTGATTTGACTTTGTACTTAGAAAAGTTTTAACCATGTTTTATTTCTCCAACTTCCACCTCAAAATTCATCATGATCCAAGTTGCAAATGGAAAAGTATTCAACATCAAAGATGTTCCCCTTGATCTCATATTTCCAAAGCATCTAAGATCACTTCATTTGGACAATAATTGAGGGACTTGTGCATGAATACTTTATATGGCTTATTTTGGCAACTTTTAAACTTAAATTCCATTTACCTTTGCATTGCTCCATGTTATGACATCAATGGCATTTATGCACTAATTGGAGTGGTTTGCAGTTATCATTTTGGGCCTAGCACATGTCCATGCACCCATACACTTCTATTTCTATTTTGTATAAAAATTTAAATGGTGTGAAAATCACTTTCCATGGCCTATATAATGAACTCATTGGCCTCATATTGAAGGAAACCTTCTGCCTAAGTCTTTCCTAGCAATCCCAAAACCCCATTCCAAAGAATTCCTTGAGGATTTCATTGAAATCGAGTTCCTGATTCAACTTTTGTTTGTGAACAAGGACTCCAAGGATTCATAGCCATTTTCATCTCAATTAATGATTGCAAGCAAAAGGAGGAAGAACTAAGTGGAACTGCATTGAGATCAAGCCAAATCACTTCTACCCGGAGGTAATTTTTCCATACTTTCAAGCCTTCCATTCTCTCTCAATTCTCCACTCTTCTACTTGTTTATTGACCGTCTGAGGTCAAATCGACTTGTGTGGAGTAGTCCTTAACAAGTTGGCTTAAGATCCATCTACTCAATGGAGACCCTTTTGGATCTATTGATGTCACACAAGTTATTTGTGGTTAGACATTACTTTCTTTGACTTGGGGTCCGAGAAGCTGAGGACCGTAGAACATTTAACCCAACTTGGCCTATTTAGGACGTTGTATGGAGACTATTCAAGTGTATACTCGATAACAGTTGTTACGCAATACTACACTCAGACAAGTTTCTATTGAGAATATTATGGGTTGATGAGTCGATCATCCTAACCTGTAATATCCGATAGATGAAATTAAGACTCTGGGAACTTTTTAGAACATGACCTACAAGTTTTTATCCTTAGTACCCTCCTTTGGTATGGTCTTAACCTGACTTCATGCTCGTGACTCACAACAAACCCTTGATTCTTGGTTGATCCAATCAAGTCTTGTCAATATCAATGGAACTTGGGTGCTGATAAGGTGAAAACCATAATCCACCAAAATGGATGATTGATCTTGACAATGACTCGATTCATCTCTTGACCTTTGTTTGTTTGCCTTGTGTGTGATCCCTTATTTGTGATTGTTGCATTCATGCATTCATGCGCATCATAACATTCATCACACGAAAAATAACTTCAAGAAATTGAGGTTTTATTTGAAAATATTTCCAGACCAAGGATTATGGACGAAGGAACACTAAGAAGTACAATTTCAGATGACCCGACTTGAAAGAGCTAAGGAAGCTACCATCCTTTGTATTAGATCCATTGGACTTTAAGCAACGTCATGGGAAGCTTTTGTCTGTATTATCTACTGATGTGGTTGAAGGACTCTTGAGTGTATTGGTCCAATTTTATGACCCTCTCTACCGTTGCTTCACTTTTCCTGATTATTAGCTTATGCCTACGTTAGAGGAATATGCCCATCTCTTGGGGATGCCCATTTCAGACAAGTTACCTTTTAATGAATTGGAGGAGATTCCCATATCTCATATTATAGTTTAATCTCTTCACTTGAAAAAGTCTTAGATTGAGGCTCATTGGGTGAAGAAAGGAGGAATATTTGGGTGAACTTCTGAGTATCTCATAGCGAAAGCTACTGCCTTTGCTTAAGCCGGTAGTGTGGATTCCTTTGAAGGTTCCCCTTGAGAGACAAACCTAATAACACTCTGTTAGAAGGTCTTTTCTATCAAGAGGGTGTAAGAACCCAATTTTAACCCCGAGATACCTCATGCTATCTCATCATATGCATTAGCATTGGGATCACATCTTTACATCCTCCTTACCCCTCATTCATTGGGTTTGCATTGAGAGAGATCACCAAGCACCATATGATTGTATCATACTTTGTATTTTATCATTTACTAACCAAAATACCAAAAATATGTCTTTGTTTAGTTGAACTCTTTTGTAGGTAGGGCATGTGCTCACCTTTGATTTATCAAGCACACATCTAGGGTTTAAGACCCTCATTGCAAGAAGTTCAATCAAGAATTGGTCTATTATGGCTCTAAGCATCATATATGAATCCCCATGATCTTTACATGTTATTTTGATCAATAAATCATCAAGAGTTTGGAGTTGGTTTGCCTTGGAAACCCTAATTCATCTGGGTATTTTGTGTAACTTCTTCAACAAGCTTCCTCACCAATTGATCAAATATTTCAAGGGATACTTCAAATTTCATCATCTTATTCATATATGATCCTCCATGAGTCCCAAAAATCAAGAGAATGGTAAGATAGCAAGTTGGTTCATGGTGGTTGACCAGAGGAAATCATCTGATCAAAACTGGGTTCCCTAGACCCTATCTCCTACATTTTTTGTCATATTGTAAGTCCCAAATTTTGACCCTAAGATCCCTCATGCAATTTCATCATAAGCATTAGCATAGGGATCATACCTTGGCATCCTCCTTACCCCTCCTTCATTGGGTTTGTTTTGGGAGAGATCACCAAGCACCATGTGATTGAATCATACTTCTATATCATCATTTTACTAACCAAAATACAAAAAGATGTCTTTGCATTTTCCTAACTCTTTTTGTAGGTAGGGCATGATCTCCATTGATCTATCTGTCGCAACTGGTGCGAAAAAAATAACCGGCGAAAAAAAGAAACAGAAGAGTCGCCACCGCTCGTTATTTATCCCAAAGGAGGGAAAGGAAACGATCAAAGAAAACCTGAAGAAAAAGGAAAAGACAAGGTCTCGCAACCAAATCTTGGGTTCGAGAGTCGATTATACGAAGGGAAGGTATTAGCACCCCTACGCATCCGTAGTACTCTACGGGATCCACTCTTGTTGTTCTAGTATAAAGGGTGTAGGTAAATCTAATGTACTATCTGCTAAAAGGAAAGTCAAAAAGGAAATGACTCACAAGGATGTCGCATCCACTGCCCACGTATCTCATCTGAATATGAGAATTAGAGTCTTCGTAGCTCGGCTACCTATGGGTTAAGGAGAAGTGTGCTCGCTAAGACATCGCGTCTTATGCCTACGTATCTCATCGGGAATGAGAATCAGAGCAAAACGTAGTTCAGCTAACTCCGGGAACAAAGGTCTCGATTGCAACTAGGGCAAGAGAAAGGGAATGTCTCGATCGCAACGAGGGCGAGAGAAAAGAAATTGCAACAAGGGCGCAAGCAACCAAGGGTTAGTTGTTAGTTGTCAGTCAAAGTCGGCAAAACATCACATCTCGTGCCTACGTATCTCATCTGAACATGAGAATCAGAGTTGTCGTAGTTCGCCTAACTAGGGGTTAAGGATTGCCATCTGAACATGGACTTACAACACAAGACACCAGTTGTGTCAAAGGAAAATGGGTAATGTGTTTAACGTCCTAGCAGTAGGTGTCGCAACTCGCTGAATCGAGTCTTAGGCAGTTACCTCTTTGCAATAGAACGGACTGACATGCCACAAGATCGGAGGCGCACGGAAGGTCTAAAAGTGGGGAAGCTCTGCCCTAGAGTTGTCACGCAATGTGGACCTATGTGTTAGGATTTACATAAGGAACATATACCTAATGTTATCATGCAAAGAATAAGGGAATTCTACCTATGTTATCATACAAAGGGTTCTACCTAATGGGTACTCCCTAAACGGAACAAGAGTCGACGAATGGAGCAAGGATGGGAGCCACGGATAATGGGTAGATGGCGATGCCTGAGGCAATCGACTTACAGGTAGATGGCGATGCCTGAAGCAATCGACTTACAAAAGGATGGATGAATACGTGCTGGTTCTGTTAAGTTTTGAAAATGATTACTCGACGTTGGATCAAGCTTTTGGTCTTGTTTTGAAATAATTATCGGATGTTTGTTTTAATTCTTGTATTAACAGATGAATAAAGAATGAAAGAATAAATATTATATACTTCATGGGAGAGGGCTACATTTTTTATGAATAGGGATGGTTCATGGAAATTAAACAATAAGAATATATGCCTCATACATCATACCAGTAGGCAACAGTTATCAATCAAATCGGATAAGTAAACAATTGTATAATCAAGGAATCAAAGAATGAAATAAAGGAGCATTAAACAATGCAAGGGAGGTATGAACATGTTAAACAATCAAGACATAATAAGCATGGATGAGAGAAACAAGTATACAAATGACAGATGAATCAGATAGATGAAAATATGCACAAAAGGGGTTCACTGAATAATTTAATCAGGAAATGGGGTAAGGATCAAATAAAATCAAGATACAAGGCCAAAAGATACATGGCATATGAGATTAACAATGTAGGACCAAAAGATCTCTTCAATTGCCATAAGCAATCCCTAAGTCAAACATCGATCATAAAGAAGTCAACTGAAAAATCAAGTCAACTTAAAAAATATGAAATAAATAGAAAATTAATATAGAAAATTATGAAAAATTAAACTAAGTTAGGTGGGGTCAGGACATCATCATCCCCCAAAAAGATTTTAAAAATGATAAAAATTAATGCATAAATTAATTGAAATAAAGCAGATATTAAAACAAAAGTCAACCAACTAAAGTAGGTCAAAAATAAATCCAAAATAAATTAAAAATGGGAAATAAAATTCCAAGAAAAGGTCAGGTTGACCATGGGACATTGGTCAACCTTCATCCCAAAAATCTAAAGCTAAAAAGAATCTTAAGCTATGGAATAAATAATTAAAATACGAAAATAAAAATTAAATAAAATTAAATAAGACATTAAAAATGTGGAAAATATTTTTTGATATTTTTGTGAATAAAGAAAATATTTTAGAAGAATTAATATCAAAACAGAAAATAAATTGGAATTAAAAAAATGAAAATGAAAATAAAGGATTAATGGTGATGGGCCAGACGTGGGGTTGTCAAAAGCAACAACACTAGGCCCAAAGTCCAAATAGTCACTAAACCCAGCGTGACACATTTAAAATGAACATTTTATTTTTAAAACCATGTGACCTTGTATCAATTGGGCAAGGCATTTTAAGTGACTAGAAGACAAAATAGTGTGGGCGGCCCATATTACATCATGCGCCTTGGATCTAGCGAATTATAACGCGCCACGTATCAACTTCTTCACAAACCAAAAGAAAACCCTAATCCCATTCAGAAAAACGCAGCCATGCAATGATTTTTCAAAACTTCCACTCAAGATTACAAACACTATAGTGCACCAAATGCAACGAAATAAAAACCAAAGTTCAAGTATGAAATGTGTAGATCATCATGGTGACTTGTTTTAGTAAAAATAATGGCTTAATCATGGAGAAAAATTGACCACAAGAGGTGAACATGGACACGACATAATGGAAAATTCAGCATGCATAAATTAATAACAAGAACACAAGCATGTGATGACTAGCATGGTAGTGATGATGAACATGGTAAGCAAGTATAAAAATATCAAAACATGGCCATGGAAGAGATGATTACCTTGTGGAATGGTGCTTCCTTTGTGCCTCACTACAAGGGCTTGATGAGAAAAAGAGGTATGACTTGTGATGCTTGCCATGAAATTCACACTCTCCTATTAGGGTTAGGGTTTTTATCTTCTTAAACAGGATGGATCCAAGTGTTTCATGGGCTTTGAATTAAGTGATTTGGACATGAGAAAAATAATGCAAAGTGAGGTGTATTAGGGCATGTGAGATTTGTGTTATTTTGGGCCAACTTAAGTGAATGAAATATCCAAAGCATGGCCACATGAGGAAATAACGTGTGCTGATTTGTGCATGTCCTGGCAAGCAAGAAATCCATTCCAAGGTGGTGACTTTATGGCCATGTAACTTGATGATCAAGTCTCCAAATGATGGAATAATGAAAACAGTAGAAAGACCTCATGGAGCATAACATCTTTCATGTTGATCACAAGTTGAAATGATGAATGGAAGAAGGTGAAAAATGGCCCTCAAGTTCAGGTTTCACCATGCAAAACTGATTGGGCCAGTTTGGCCTAAATCTGCCTAGAAAGTCAAGTCATGATGACCACTTCAAGTGAATGCATCTCTCAAACCATAGATTCAAATGAGATGATTCCAAAAGGAGGTGAAAGAGGACATGGTAAGGTACAATTGTTGTGAAGAAAACATTTTCAAATGATGCCTTGAAGTGTAAGTAAACTAGCCAAGAAGTCTTGACAAACTTTGAAGATTTTGGACTTAGAAATTTTTCTAAGTGTCCTAGAAAAATGTCTCGCTTTGACTAAGCATAACTTTCTCAATTTTGATCTAAATGAAGCAAACTTTATATCTCTAGAAAGCTTGGAACAAGAGGAACAACTTTCATGTTGGAGAAATTTTCAAATGGTGCTTTTATCCTGATGGAAAATGGGCTTAAAGTGAGTGCAACAATCTTAAAAACTTGCCCTAAATGGAAACTCAACCATTTCCAAATTAAGTAACTTTTCCAATTCCTGATTAAATGATGAATCCATGATCCGACCTTGATCAAATTTCACATGTAGGATCCCCTAGGCTTGAATTTTGAGATTCCACTCTCAAAATGTCAAGAGTTGACTTTTCTGGCCCCACAGTTGACTTTTCCCAAACTGTCTGATTCCCGATTCCAGTGATCAATTGAAGCACCTCTAGCTCAAATAAAGAGCTTATTTTTTGTATGTAGACCCTTGTGGACATATGGAGGGCCACGGAAAAGAGTTTCACCCAAAGAATCAGAGATAAATTGATTTTATACGAAACCCTAGTTTTAGGGCAAAATGATCGGGAACTGATTACACTGATTGCCAATGGATCTTTATGATATAATGGTTAGTCTTCCTAGGCCAAGATGCCTCTCCAATAATGACATGGATGAGCCCCTCTACTTCCAACCAAACATTGTCTGTTGCAGGTAGCCATGAAACCCTAATCTCCTGATTAAATCCAGATGAATACTCTGATAGCTCTGAATCATTCACTAATGAATTGAGGACCACAATAAGATACTTGGACCCCATTGAGACCCTTGAGACTTGTATACTTAGAGAATGAAGTCCAATTCTCAATCTTGCTTTATGTGGGCTCCTTCTGTTAAGGAGTGATCAATCAAAACCTGATTTCCATGTCACTAATGCAGTATGCAATGAGTATGACCTAGTATGATGATAATGAAGTGTGAAACATAATCCCATGCTTCCAGGAAAAATGAAGGGTAAATTTTGGGGTATTACAGCTGCCCCTATTCAATCACCTGGAGACCCGAAAGGAAGATAGCAGTGGCTTTTGCAGTTTCGAGGTATCAAGGGATTGAATACAATAAATCCCGAAAATTTGCACTGAAGTGAAGAATGAAGTGATAATGCCTGACAGGATCGGCAATGAAGTTGTCTTGAACAAAGAATCCGTCTGGTACGGTGAGAGTCGGTCTGAACACCGGAAAAAGAATGTTAGCCTGAATACCAAAGTAAATGGTAATATAGAAATAACTATGGCCTAGAAATGACTTCGATCTGAGCATCGGAAGATACTAGATTATCAAACATCGGTCTGAACACCGGGAAACTGGCCTGAGCGCCACTTCGGTCTGAATACCGGAAAACTGGCCTGAATGCCACAAGTTGCATCGACCTGAATGTCGGAAACTTCTTCGATCTGAGCATGGAAAACTGGCCTGAATGCCACTTCGGTATGGATACCGGAAAAATGGCCTGAATGCCAAAAGTTACGTCGACCTGAACATCGGAAACTTCTTCGATCTAAATATCGGAAAACTGGCCTGAATGCCACTTCGATCTAAATACCGGAAACTGGCCTGAATGCCACTTCGGTCTGAATACCGGAAACTTTCATGCCTGTCAGTATTGGCAGAAATAGGGAAAATGATAATTGAGGCGGCACGTGGGCCAACGACCCCTGTTGGGAATGATAAAGGATAAGTTATGAACAAAATTCAGTCTGAGTACTTGAAACCAACTTCTGGCTTATCACTTGGGATACCGAGAATGTCTTATGCTTTACATGCGTATGTTTGAATTTTTCACTGGCGTAATGCTCCATGAAAATGGAAATGCTACGCGATTTGGGAGGAGGCAATGCGATATGATTCTACATGCAGGGATGCAAAATGCTAGATTAGAGAGAACGCCAAGCTGAGGCAAGGAATTCTGCTGGGGAAATGATCACAATCTTCTGGACCCTAGCAATGCTGTTGGAAATGCACATCATAATGAACTCTGTGGGGAAATGACAAGCCACGCGGTGTTCTGGAAATAACAAAATTCCAAGACTCTGATTGGGGAGAGAATGGCTCTGAAAGCTTACTGCTGAGGAAAACGACAGTGGTTCTGGCAACCATAATCTGCGAGAGAGACGACTCAGCAGGGGAAGCAAACACCGATACGGTACCGAGATTCTGCTTCACGGGAAGGGACCACGGATCTAACATAGAGATCATCGATCTGGCATCGAACTCTAAGGAGTAGCCGCTTTTCTTGGGAAGATATAGTCTGGCACTGTCAAATCCGCTGGGGATATACAGTCTGACACTGACGACTCTACTGGGGAGTGTATAGTCTGAAACACATGCTTGGGGAAGTACAGTAGTAAGAACCTGCTAGGGATTGAAGAATCCAATGTTTAGACCAACTTTGCAGGGATAAGATACCAAATACCAACTGTTGAAGAAAACACATCCGCGATCATCCGTTGGGAGCCTTAAAGAGATGCCCCGAGTGTACCTGTTCTGAATAGACTATCCAAAGCACTTAAAATTTATAGAAATTTTAAATGTTTATTAAGCATGTACTTGTAAAGCTCTTATGTTTCATTATGCAATGTTTATCAAAAATTCGGACGTCATTTTTGCAAACAAAACAGTAAAATGAAAATGAACACAGAGATATACTGAATAACATGATTTTATTGACTGAATGGCCTCTGAATAGGCATTTACATCAGGAAGCAATCCTTGGAAAGAGGTAATTGCACCAGAGGTAAAAATAGAAATTAATCTAATGGCAATGTGAAATGGATTTCTATCGGGTTCCAATTCTGCTATGACTCGCTCGTCTTCAAGATCCTCCAGATAATCAGATTTTTGAAAAGGTGATTGGACTGTTTCCTATCCTTCGGAAGTTTCCAGTTATCGACATGAGATGAGATTCAGAACTACTCATAACGCAGTTATTCGCGTAATCCCTAACTTTTGCCTGGATCGCCCTTTCGGGTTTTCAATCCACCGAGATACCCATTTTTGCCTAAGTTGCCTTTTTCAAGTTTTCAACTTACAAGGTGTACAATCTTTTCATTTTTAATCCCTAACTTTTGCCCGAACCTTTTCATTTTCTTGGTTTGCCGGGATGCCCATTTTTTTGCCTGGACTATTCTTTTTATTATCCAGCGGGTCTATTTTACGCAATGTATTTTTTAACTGCGTCTGAGTTCACATGGGAAGTGAAGTCTTCACCATCCATAGTTGCAAGCATTAAGGCCCCACCATCAAAAATCTTGGTGACAATATACGGTCCATCATAGTTAGGAGTCCACTTGCCCCTGTGATATGTTTGAGGAGGAAAGATCCTTTTCAACACCAAATCTCCGACTTGGAAGCATCGAGGACGCACTTTCTGATCAAAGGCTCTCTTCATCTGAATTTGATACAACTACCTGTAGCACCTCAAATTGGCACCTCCCATTTGGAACATACATTTTCATTTTAGGTCATTAACATTACATTGTCCACTGCATAACATTGCATTGTCCATTGCCCAAGTGCAAGTCATCAGTCAAGACTAGTCAGGAGATCCAGTTGTGCAAGCAAGCAAGTGCAATTCCTATTGAGGCAAAGCCCTAGGGTTGGTTCATTGAGTTCACATGACCTAGGGATCATTTTGAAGTGGTTTGGCCAAAGGTTGGATGATCAAAGCTCAACAGTCAAGCTGGAATTCATCTGAAACCCTAGAAAGTCTACCAAAGTCAACTGTGCATTCAATCATGGATTTGAAGGTGGGAGATGGTTAGAGAGGCCTCATTCATGTCCATACAAGTCTCATTTGACATGTCAAACATCAACAATGGAGAATTTGAGGTCAGATGAAAAGTTTCCAAAAATAGTAAGTGACCTATAATTTCAAATTGCCAAAAATGGAAAGGTCTTCTCCTCAAGATTACATGTCCAAGGAAGCTTCAAATGAAATTTTGCCCAACATGAAAGTTGAAGATCTTGCTCTCCCATTTTCAAAAAGTCCAAGAACATGAATTTCTCATGTATGGTTGAAATGTTATGGATCAATCATTGCCAAGCAAAGTTGAAGTTCAAAAGGGGATAACTTTCACACCACAAGGCCAAATGGAGTGGGATTTTTTGTAACATTCCTATTTTAACATGCTCTATCCAAATCATGCATCACATTTCATCAATTCTCAACACAAAAATATTGGATTTTTCACTTGAATTGCATTTGAAATTTGGAGGGAAAAATCTCATTTGAAAAATATGCATTGTTTTCATGTTTTTCCACTTGCACTTGGTCTTAAACAGCATTTGGAGTGTATTTGGCTTAAAAACCGTGCACTGTAGCAATCATTCCATGCACATAAGGCGAATTGACCAATTTTGCATAACACTTGCATTTCCACTAATCTTTGGCATTTGGCTAATCAAGATTAACAAACCTCATTAGTGCATCATATATAAGGATAATCAAAACAGAAAATGCATTAACATTCCATTTGGTTCAGATCTAGATCAAAATTGCAAATCTCACAAACTTTTTCTCTCCACTTTTCTGCAAAACTTTGCACGAACCTTGCATTGTTCTTCATTGATTCACCATCCACAAGCATTTTGGAGTGGAATTGAAGCAAGATTTCAAGGTTTTCGAGCTGTTTTAAGGACTGTTGCAGCAAGCATTCATCAATGGCAAGTGAGGATTTGAGCTACATCAAGAACAATTGAGCCTCGATTCTTCATTCATTCACTCACATAAGCATTGGAGAGCAACTGTTTCAACTTTCCAAAGCCTGAAAACTCCAAATCCAGTTCTGCAATCTTTGAAGGTTGGAATTCGAATCTTGTAATTGTTGAAATCATGATATGCGTTTTGTAGATCTTTGATCCATGAGCATGCTGAGCTTTGTAGTTTTAAATTTCATCAATAATTAAGAAAGTTATTGTGATTTTAAATTTGATGTGCAAAACTTATCTTGCTCGATCCGTTCGTGTTAGTGAGAATTAGGCTTAATTAATGTTAGATTAGTGATGTACATTAGAAGATGAACACAATGGTGTATGGTTTGTGAATTTCTGTGCAACATTGATCTTGAGTGTATGAAGGTTGAAGAACACGATGAACAATTAGGGTTTGCGTTTCCAGAAGATGATTTGATCCGTTTTTGCCTTGGTTGCATGCGAATTTCTGTTTATGACCATGTACTGGTCCACTTGGCACCAGCGTGTCACTTTCATTGGCTACAAGCGCTTCACAATGCCACGCCAGCTTTAATGAAACGCAGTGTTTCATATAAAGCGCGCTCAGTTTGAAAACCTACATGGTTCGATCCTCAGCTGGATCATTTTTACAATTGGCCTTTGCATTTTTTCACTTCATGCTTCCATGTTCCTGCCATGCTTCTTATGTAATTTTTCATTTTTTCACTCACTTAGAAAATTCATAACTTCATAATGGATTGTCCAATTGATATGAGATTTTTTGCACTATGTTCCTCATGATCTCTACTATTTTTTGATAATTTTTACAAAAATTGTGCACGCCTGGATTTTTATTTTGGCTAGGGATTGTGTGTACATGTGTTTTCTTGACATGCCATGCCATTTTGATTGTGAAATGATGAGATTTTGTCCAAAACTCTTGAAATTTTGCATGCTTAAAATAGACATCCTAATGGTCATTTTGGTATAGAGTTTGCATTTTTCCCATTCTTGGTTGATGAGATATGATTTGTTTAAGGTAGGTGTGACAATGTGTGTCACACCATTGCTTTCTCAACTTGTAGAATTTATTTGCCATGCCATTCAAATGCCAATTGATGTGAACTTTTGCATGATGCTACTTCTGGATGTTAGGATTTCTTGTGAAATTTTGTAGATTATTTGAATGCATTTCCAATTTGTTTGAGATTTTCTGTGCTGATTGGTCATGTTTGGACTTTTGGATACTCATGAATTTAGATGATTTGTGAAATTCTTGATGTTTTTCCTATGAGCTTGAAATTTTGCACATGTGTTCTAGACGCTTTGAAGTGTATCGTGGCTTTGATTGGATGCATTTATCATGTGTAGATTCTGTTTTATGCTTGTGTGAAGTTGATGCATGAATTTGTGCTTCCTTTGAGCTTGTTTTGACTTGCCTTGCCTTAGGGAATTTATTTGACATGCTTCCACTTATCCAAATAACTTGATTTTTGGTATGATGATCATGTTATGAATGCTGTTTAGCCATGATTTGTCTTGGAATTCATTGATTTGTTTTTGAGTTTATGAGGATTGGATCATTCTGTTTGCTTCTATGAGCTTTCAATTTGCATGCTTTGCCTTCTTTGCCTTATGAAATGAAATTGGTTGATGATATGGATATGAGACCACTTGGATATTGTTCTTAATTGGTTTAAATTGATTCTTGCCAATTTTCATGTTCTGTTTTGAATTATTTCTCCCTCTTTGACCCTAGGTCATGTCCTAGTGGTTAGTGCTTATGTTTGAGTTGTGTTTTCAGGACAAGAAGCATATGGCCTTGAGGAGTTTGATTCTTTTGCTCATTTGGATTGATATTTGATTGATGATGATTAACATTGAGTTGTTTTGTAGGTGGATTAGCTCCTTTGGGTTGAGCTTGTGCTTTGCTTGAGGCATTGCTTGTTTGTTTGTATACTATGTCTGTTGACTTCTATATTGTCTGTTTGACTTTGTGAGTTGTGTACTGATTATGTTGGATTGTTTTCAGGTACCTTAGTTGCTATAGTTCATTGTGAACTTGCTTTTGCTTTGCTTGATAGCTTGAGCATTGAGGTATAATGTCTCTAACTTCATGTAGTCTGGAAGACCTGGCCTGTTATTTGGTCAGGCACCTGTCTGAAGTCCTCCTTAAGAGGCAATGCTTGTGATTGTTTATCTTTGTCCCTAAGCAGGAAAAGACCTTTGATAAGGCAATTGGCAGATACAAGAGATGTGCAATCCATCTCCTGCTATTCAGTTGAGTCATCCCTTTGCTCACACAACTGGTGTTGATGCATTGAGGATATTAACCCATGATCCATGTTGAGTCAGTCATATGTGTAGAAGGGTTCCCACTTTCTGAACCCACACATTCATTTGTCTGAAGCTCTCCCAGGCCAGGGATAAGAGCTGTGAAGTCTTATCTTCACTTCCCATTTCATCTGCTTCACCCTAACTCTCAATGTTAGGGTTAAGAGCTAACATCACCCTGATACAGTGGCTTGTTTGTCGAGGTTGACATGACCCCTTGACTAAAGCCTAGCCTTGGTTGAGCCCCTCTGTTTGTATATAGTGTGTGTGCTTGTTGTGTATTTTTGTATGACTGTTTGTGCTGTTTAGGATAGCTTGCTCCCTGTGCAAGTTAGATAGCAACCTTAACCTAGGGATGATATGCATGATAACATCTAGGCTCGAGTCGTAGTCTCCCTAGTTGTGTCTCCCTTTGTATCTGGTTAGGCTAGTCCTGTGTCCCTGCGTAGGGGAACTACGTCACCCTGATCCTCATACCAGATGAGGTACGTAGGCAGGAGATGAGTTGATCTCTCCGGGCGCCCTTTTTGTTTTGTCTTGAGTGTGTTAGGAGATGGATGTAAGCCCAGCGATTGGCATTCTGTATCCTCTTGTTGTGTGCTTGGAGTCCGATGTAAGCCCAGCGATTGGCATTTAGTTTCTAGTGTGTGTGTGTTTAGTTCGGAGTCTGATGTAAGTCCAGCGATTGGCATTTGGTTTCCATGTTTGCCTGTGTCTGTTGTGTTTGGCGTGCGTGAGCCGAGCTACGAGTGCTCTGATTCTTCTTAGTCCAAGAAGATACGTATGCATAGGATGCGACATCCTAGCGAGCACGTTTCCCCCTAGTCCGAACTACGTCGACTCTGATGTCTGTGCCTGACAGACTACGTAGGTCCAGGATGCGATATCCTGCCGAGTTAGTTTCTTTTGTTTCCTGTGTCTCTTTTCAGCCAGTGTTTGATGTTTGTTTGAGCAGCGTTTAGCAACCTTTATCCTTCCTTTTGTGCGTGGATCCCGTCGAGTACGACGGATGCGTAGGGGTGCTAATACCTTCCCTTCGCATAACCGACTCCCGATCCCATTCTCTTTGGTCGCGAGACCATGTCTTTTCCAGGTTTACTTCGAGCGTTTCCTTTCCCTCTTTTGGGATAAATAACGCACGGTGGCGGCTCTGTTGTTTCGTTTTCCCGCCGGTTTTTCGCGTAATGCGACAGCTGGCGACTCTGCTGGGGACATACAGAGAAGTTGACCTCTTGCTGGTCCATCTTCCCTAAGCGAGTCTCTCCTAACGCTCTCTAGGTTAGGGTTTTGGTTGCTGTTTGCTGTTATTTATTGCATTCATTTATTTATTGTTTGCATTTATGTGTGCATTAATGTTTGCATTCATTCATATTCATCTGTGCTGGCTGTGCTGTGTTTCTCTGTTTGGGGTGGGAGTTCCTCGAGGTAAAAGGCCCAATACCCAGGCTATGAGTGAAATCTAGGAAACCTAGGAATAGAGTGATTCATGGGAAGCGGGTGGTATGCGCCACTTAGCGGAACATTGATATCACGAGCAGTTCAGACCCTGGTGGGATATTATCGTTACATACTTCGGGTGTGTATATGATGATATTCTGCGAAAGGTTATTTATGTTGCGTTTCTTTCGACCTTACCCTAGCCTAGATGACACCCGTGAGTGGGGAGGGAATGATCATCATTACAGGTACTGTTGCTGACTTGTTGGTGACTTGTTGGTGACTCTGGTTACTGGAGGTGACTTTGGTTCAGATGAACTTATGGGTACTTACTTCTGTCACGCCGGAATTCTGTCCGTGATATCTATCAGCGGGTTCTGTTTATTTCGGATCCCCGGGTTGAATATGAGAGTACTCGTTCAGAGGATCTGGTTGTCGTCCGTTCAACGGATGTTCCTATGATGATAGTGATATAATCTCCAATTCCGTTTATTTCGGAACTCCCCATGTTGGATTTCTGGTGACTTAGTCCCTCAGATGACTGTGACTGGTTTAGAGACTTAATGGGTCTTCAGATGACTTGGTGGCACAGTGACCTGCATTCATGCATTTACATCATTATCATTTCGCATTCATCTGCATTCAACTCATGTCTACCCGTACCCGGGGTCCAGCTTTGATTAAGATTCTGGTTGAGAGACAGCCAGATGTCAGAAGGTTGTTGATGAAAAATTATTTGTCTCAGTGACGCTAGAATCAAAGGACAGAATATTCCTGGTACGGATAGACATTGCATGTGTGAGTCATACTAACCCATTTGCTATTTTGTAGGTGTCAATCGGTGCGCATAGCTCTTCCATTCAGACTTCCAGTCAGACTTAACAAATCCAAACTGATGGATCCCCTCAGCGCCGACATTCTTGAGATGAAAGAGATGATGAGGGAGTTGTTCAGTTTTGTGCAAGGGCTTGCCTTGGGGCAGAAAACAATTGCTGAGAGGTTGGAGAAGATTGAGAAATGGCTAATAGAGGAGAAAGTCCAGGGAAAGGCTCCGTCGTCCGAAGTAAACAAATCCTCTGGCACTCTGATAAAGAAACCCTCTGGCAGTGGTCAACTCAAGAAGGAGGTTGAATCAAGTGGTGTGCCGGCAAGAAAGGAGCACGGTAAGGATTGTTATCACCCTTATGCTGCCGCTGTAACCACTCTTGTTGATAACCCAACTGCACCACAGCAACAACCACCACCTCAACAGAAAGCACTGAAAGCTAAGAGCCAAATAAAGAAGGGGAAGCCAGATCGTCAGTTTGATGAACCACCTGTGACTTATACTCTTCTGTTCAAAAGGTTGAGGGATCTGGGGTTAGTCCGGCCAAGGATATTGATTCCCATAGAACGGCAGCGGAGGCCTCCAAACTACGACGAAAATGCTAAATGCGATTTCCATTCTGGGGCACCCGGACACAACATTGAGGGTTGTAGAGCTTTCAAACATGTCGTCCAGGACATGGTGGACTCTAAGGTTATCAGCTTGGCACAGATAATGAATGGGGATGTCAACCCCGTACCCAGGCAGGGTCCTATAAAAGTGAAGATGGTGAAAAAAGACAAGAGAAGAATGGAGGTGACTGAGGAGGATCAGTTAAAGGTTCCAATGTCCGTGATCCCAAAACCTCTGATGAAGGATGGAGCTTTCCCTAGTGTCGATAATTGTTGTGAGGCCGCTGCCACAAATGGGTGTGTAATGTTGAGAGACACGATTCAGAGAATGGTGGAAGTAGAAATGGACGGTGGAAAATTTGAAACGCCAAGTCAGGCAGTGGAAACCGTCAAGGTGGAGAATGCCCTTGTTGTTGAGAAAGAGAAGAAGCTGTCCATTTCTTCTTATAAACAAGCCCTAGAAGTGGTGAACAACGGAGAGTCCCTAGGCTGGGGAAAGATCATAGACATTGTGGTGAGAGCAGATATGTTCGGGGTTGGCTATCAACCAGACCAAGAGTCATCCAGACAAAACAGAGGACGTCGTCCACCGTTCACATTCGTCAGTGCCGGAATGCTGGATCCAGGTCATGCTCGTTCAGTGAATGAAGAGAGCAACAGTGACCGTGAGCTTGAGTTGTGGATAAAGTCGTGCGTACCAGGGAATTGGAAGGCCTCAAAGATCGCCACTGTCACTCGTCCAGAAGAATAGTATTTCTGTTTTTCAATTTTGTTTGCATGAAAGCCATATGTTTTGCCCGAAACGTAATGGTCCATTGTAAGGGCCCCCTCATGTGTTTCATTTTGCAACATTTTACATCAGTAATAAATGGATGTTTTTGTGATTAAAAGCGGTGTTCCCTGTTTTTCAATTATTTTTGTAGTTTAAAAAATAAAAATGGCAATGTTTATTTTCATTTTTTTCTTTCCTTTTGATTTGTCTTGTTCCGACTTCAAAAGTGATTACCTTCCTGATCTCATTGATAACAATTCGGTTACACCTCTGTATGACTTCGACAATCCGATCTATCATGCCAAAGAACAAGGCAAAGAAGATTATGATCTGCTGGGATTAGCCAGGTTGTTGAGACAAGAGGAGAAGGTGATTCAACCGCACGAGGAGCGATTCAAGATTGTTACTCCAAGCACCGCAGAGGTCAGAAAGGAGGTGAAAATTGGGGCCGCTTCAGAGGCAAATGTCAAGAGCAGAATGGTAGCACTGCCGAAAGAGCATGAGGATACCTTCGCTTGGTCATATCAGGATATGCCAGGGTCGGATACTGACGTCGCGGTACGCAAGCTACCATGGAGAGAAGATTGTCCTCTAGTGAAGCAGAACGTCGGTGCCACGTATCAGAGTGACTTTGTTTCATGATATGACTCATCGTGGAATCAAATGCTATGTTGATGACATGATAGCAAAGTCCTAAACAGAAGAAGGGCATCTGGTGGATCCGGGGCGAGTCGTTTGACCGGATTGAGACAACTCATACTGAGGTTGAGTCCGAATCAGTGCACTTGTGGAGTGCTATCCGGTAAGCTGCTGAGGTTTATTGTGAACAAAAGAGGAATCGAGGTCGATCCTGGAAAAAAAAAGAAAAAAAGAAAGACAAAGAAAAAAAAGAAAAAAAAAGGAAAAAAGAAAAAAAGCGATACCAGAAATGCCTGAACCGGAAAAGAGATCAAATGGTCAGGTAGATAATAATTGCCAAGGAGCATTGAAAGATAAAAGAATAAGTTGCAGGAACCTCTGATTCTGATGCCTCCCGTGGAAGGAACAACTGTTAATCTGGTACTTGACAACCCTCGAGGGGTATATGAGGTGCGTATTGTGTCAGCGTGACGAGTCTTGTCGAAAAGAGCATGCAATTTACCTTAGCAAAAAGTTTATCGACTGTGAAACAATACACTCACTGCTCGAAAAAACTTGATGTACTTTGGCATAGGCTGCTCGCCGACTGAGACAGTATGCTGGTTCATACCACTTTGTGGATGTCCAAGATGGATCTGATCGAGTGTGTGTTTGAGAAGCTAACATTGATCGGACGGGTTGCGAGAGGGCAAATGGTGTCGACTGAATACGATATTCAGTATACCTCCCAGAGAATCAAGGGGAGTGTACTGTATGATTATCTCGTCCAACAACCCATGGAGTATTATCAATCAAGGAAGTTTGAGGTCCCTGATGAGGACATCTTGAGGTCCTCAAATCGAAAGATTGTGAGGAACCGATCCCGGAGGAGGGGCCTGACCCTGAATCCGAACGGATTCTGATGTCTGATGGGGAAGTTAAGGTGGATGAGTTAGTGATGCTTTAGTCACGCCGAAAAGATCCCACATTCCTTTTGTTGCCCGGATAACATTTGAATGCACCAACAATGGTGGCTAAGTACAAAGTTTGTATCCCGGGTACCGAACCTCGATGCGCGCATCTATTGGGGCAACGCCTTTCTCATTCAGCATGGGACAGAAGTGGTATTACCTACTGAAGTCTAGATCCCGTTGTGGTTGAGGAAGAGAGGCTGGCGTTACTTGTCATGGGGCAGTTGTACCCAGTCAATGAAGCGTGTGGTTGACCGAAAAGTGCGACCTCGTGCGTATCATGTGGGAGACGTGTTGTTGAAAAGGATCCTTCCTCCTCAACGATCATGGGGCAAATGGATAAACAGTTATGAATGTCAATTCGTGGTTAAGAAGGTTTTCTCTGGTAGAGCCTTGTTGTTAACGACCATGGATGACGAAAGATTTTCCATCCCTTGTGAATGCGGACGCGGTTAGAAGATATTTCGTAAAAGAGACCCGCTGGACAAAAAAAAAAGAATAAAAGAGTCCAGGCAAAAAAGGGCATCCCGGCGAACCAAGAAAAAGAGAAAAGGTTCGGGCAAAAGTTAGGGATAAGAAAAGAAAAGAACTGTACACCCGGCAAGTCGAAAACCCCACAAGGGCGACTTGGGCAAAAAAGGGTATCCCGGTGGACTGAAAACCTGAAAGGGCGGTCCAGGCAAAAGAGGGAATGAAACGAATAGCTGCGTCCAGCATGGTCGTTTGTGCTTGAGATATGACTTGGATAATCTCCGACAGAGATCGATCGGAAGCGTCTTGTTCAGAACACAGAAAGTGCGGAAAGTCTTGAGGACATATGGGGTGTAACCGAGTTGGAACCCGATGAGATCACGGTTTCACATTGCCATCAGGATAGATTTTTCCTTTTGTGCGCGATCACCTCTTTTCAGGGATTGCTTCCTGTGTGTTGCTCGGTTTTGAGCCACCTTTTTTCAGTCAATAAAATGCGTGTTCAGTCGAACAACTTTTGTTTTTGTTTTCATTACCGCTTTGATTGCGAAAACATCCGTCTATTTTTTATAAGAATATTTGCATTTTTGAAACATAGAGGTCCCTTCCGATGCATGCTTATAAGATTGAAATCTGGAAATCTTATTCGGAAGTTTAAGTGACCTAGGTGTTGAAATATTGGCACGCCTGGGGCACGCTTTTATCTAACGATCTCTTTCGTAGGTGCGGTTAGCTATGTTCGCTCACTTGCAGGTTGTGATGTGAAATACTTTGACAAGAGATCCCCGCAGAGTTCAACCAGGGGCAAGGGATAGAAGAACGGTGGAAAAACGACGAAAGAAGGACGACGATCTTGGAGGATTAATCAAGAAGACTCTTCAAAGTCTGAGGACCAGAAAGTTTGTATGAATCCCAGGAGTTCGATCCCCGTGGAGTAAGGAGAAGTCGGGAATACAAGGCGATGAATCAGAAAAGTCCAGACGAGTCTGGGAGTTCTCAAAAGTGGAAAGTCGACACTGTGGTTGGATGATGAATGCCAGTGTTCGACGAGTCGACGGGCGGTCCGTGTCGAATAAACCGTATCTCCCCAGTGGAAGCGTCGATGGGAAGATTGTTCCTAAGGGTTGAGGATGTATCCCCAGTGGGGTTGTGAACGTTTGTCCCCTGCAGGGTTGTGGATGTCTATCCCTAGTAAGGCCTAGTGTATTATTTCCTCAGCAGAGTGGTATAGGCCTTTCTCCAACAGAGTTATGCATTTCCCCATCAGGGTGTGGAGTGTTTTCCCCTAGTGGATCTCCCTAGCAGAGGGTTTGTGTTGATGGTTTTCCCCCAGCAAGGTCCCCGAGCGGATCGAGTCCGGCAAAATCATCCCCAGTAAAGATAAGCATTGGTTGCCTCCCCTAGCAGGGTAATCCCCTAAGCAGTTCGGGTCGATGAAGGTCATCCCCAGCAAGGTTTGTCTTTCCCCAGTAGGGTGGAAATTGACGTGGTATTGAAATCCTCAGCGCAGTTCCTGGAGCTCCCCGGTGTTGTCTCTGGAGGAGATGTGTTTTTATGCATTCATCATTAGATAAGCATAGCATATTGCATCATTAGTGCGTAGCATTCCCATGATCATGGGGCATTGCGCTAAAAAAAAACTCATGCATCTGCATCGCAAACATATCCATTAACCCCAGGCCGTGGTGACCATCCGAGGTTGGGTTGTTGAAAGAGTTTAGCATCGCGCCATTGGATTGATTTCAGAATTGTGTTCCCCAGCCTGGTTGAGAGGATGGTGTTTTCCCAACAAGTGACTCCTTAGTTGAATGGGTATCCCCAGCAGTGCTACTCCCCAGAATTGGTAGCATTTGGCAAGCTTGGATTGATTCCCCTAGCAGATGTGGGTGTGTCTGATCTCTCCATATAGAGTCGACCCCTTAGGCAGAAATTGTCTGTCATTTCCTTCTGCACTCCCCTCGAGTTGTATCCTCGTGGATGACGGTTGTTTCCGTTCCCTCCCTACACCCATATAATGGGATGGGTTTTCCCTATTGAGTTCTTTCCTCATTAGGATGAGTCTTGATTCAGTCTGCCTTTTTGGATCGATCCTAAACTGGCTTCCTTGTGGCTGTCTCTGGGGCTTCCCTGTGGTATAAATGAATAGTTGCTCACTAACTGGCACTCATTCATCTTATCCTCAGTAGGAACTTGTTGGCCTCTGCCTACTAACCGGTAGTTGTAAGTCCTATCTTTGCGGTCTTCTACCTACTAACCGGTAGATGTGAATCCTATGTTCTCCCCTTTGTAGAGTTAAACCCTTGTGCTCATCCTAGTCGATGACGGTTGCTTTTCCGTGGTTTTCTACCTACTAACCGGTAGATGTAATCCCCTCTTTGTGGTTATCATTATCCAGTTTCGGTATTGATATTCCTTTCACCTTTCGGATATTTGCTCCGAGTAAGCAACTTTATCCCCAGTGGGTCCTCTTTCATTCACCGTTTGCTGGTAATGTTTGTGGTTTCCCTTTTTGATTGGTCATCTTTGCATACCTAGTCCCAGTATCCCGATGCCTTTCTTTTTGGTCGATTTATCCATTTAACAACCTACAACCCGGTTATGGATGATCTTCCATGCGAGTGTATTATCTACGTTTTGACGGCTATAGATGATATATCTCATGCGCTCGTTGGTCGAAGTGTCGTCCCTCCCAGTCGAGTAAGATTCGTATTCCTTGTGGAATCGAATGTTCATCCTTTAACAAGTTTGCTTTCGCTCTCTTCAGGATGATGTCGGTTGATTTATCCATTTAACAACCTACAACTCGATTATGGATGATCTTCCATGCGAGTGTATTATCTACGTTTTGACGGCTATAGATGATATATCTCACGCGCTCGTTGGTCGAAGTGTCGTCCCTCCCAGTCGAGTAAGATTCGTATTCCTTGTGGAATCGAATGTCCATCCTTTAACAAGTTTGCTTTCGCTCTCTTCAGGATGATGTCGGTTGATTTATCCATTTAACAACCTACAACCCGGTTATGGATGATCTTCCATGCGGGTGTATTATCTACGTTTTAACGGCTATAGATGATATATCTCATGCACTCTTTGGTTGAACCCTTTGTTTGTTTCCCCAACTGAGTAAGATTCGTATTCCTTGCGGAATCGAATGTCCATCCTTTAACAAGTTTGCTTTCGCTCTCTTCAGGATGATGAGTGTTTTGGAACACAAACCAATTCACGTTTTGGTCGGCCACCTTTTTCATGCCTACAACCCGACATCCTTGGTGTTCCTTCTTGTCTGCTCCCTGTCGTGACCTTAATCCCCAGTGAGCTACCTCTCCGTTGGTTTCGATAAACGTCGAGTTATTCCTATGCGTCCGTTGACGTATAGTTGTACCCTTCCCCAGTGAAGTATTTCTCCTCTCCGTTGGTGTCGATAAACGTCGAGTTTTTCCTAGTTATCCGCTGATATCTAGTTGTATTCTCCCCACAGGTCATCCGTTGATGTTTGTTCTCCTCCTCCGTTGGTGTCGATAAACGTTGAGTTTCTCCTCCTCCGTTGGTGTCGATAAACGTTGAGTTTCTCCTTCTCCGTTGGTGTCGATAAACGTCGAGCTTCTCCTTCTCCGTTGGTGTCGATAAACGTCGAGCTTCTCCCGTTCGTCCGTTGACGTCTGGTCGAGTCTTCCCATTCATTCATTAATGTCTGGTTACCTCTCTGTTGGTTTCGATAAACGTCGAGTCTTTCCTAGTTGTTCGTTGATATCTAGTTGTCTATTTACCTCTCCGTTGGTTTCGATAAACGTCGAGTTTTTCCTAGTCGTCCGTTGACGTCTAGTTGTATCTCCTTCCCAGGTCATCCGCTGATGTCTGGTTACCTCTCCGTTGGTTTCGATAAACGTCGAGTGTTTCCTAGTCGTCCGTTGGCGTCTAGTTGTGATTTCTATTCCCATTCATCATCTTTCGATGTCTGGATGTGACTGCACCCTTGAGAAGAGGAAAAATCAAAATCCCCGGTAATAAACATCAGATCCCAGTTCAAGTTACTGTTGGATCCCCGCAGTGTGCAAATTTCTACGGTTCTTGGTATCCAATCCCTGTTTACCCTGAAAGTCTGACAGCCATTGCTCTCATCCGTTCGGGTTCCCAGTTGATTGAATAGAGGCAGCTGTAGCACCTCAAATTGGCACCTCCCATTTGGTACATACATTTTCATTTTAGGTCATTAACATTACATTGTCCACTGCATAACATTGCATTATCCATTGCCCAAGTGCAAGTCATCAGTCAAGACTAGTCAGGAGATCTAGTTGTGCAAGCAAGCAAGTGCAATTCCTATTGAGGCAAAGCCCTAGGGTTGGTTCATTGAGTTCACATGACCTAGGGATCATTTTGAAGTGGTTTGGCCAAAGGTTGGATGATCAAAGCTCAACAGTCAAGCTGGAATTCATCTGAAACCCTAGAAAGTCTACCAAAGTCAACTGTGCATTCAATCATGGATTTGAAGGTGGGAGATGGTTAGAGAGGCCTCATTCATGTCCATACAAGTCTCATTTGACATGTCAAACATCAACAATGGAGAATTTGAGGTCAGATGAAAAGTTTCCAAAAATAGTAAGTGACCTATAATTTCAAATTGCCAAAAATGGAAAGGTTTTCTCCTCAAGATTATATGTCCAAGGAAGCTTCAAATCAAATTTTTCCCAACATGAAAGTTGAATGTCTTGCTCTCCCATTTTCAAAAACTCCAAGAACATGAATTTCTCATGTATGGTTGAAACGTTATGGATCAATCATTGCCAAGCAAAGTTGAAGTTCAAAAGGGGATAACTTTCACACCACAAGGCCAAATGGAGTGGGATTTTTTGTAACATTCCTATTTTAACATGCTCTATCCAAATCATGCATCACATTTCATCAATTCTCACCACAAAAATATTGGATTTTTCACTTGAATTGCATTTGAAATTTGGAGGGAAAAATCTCATTTGAAAAATATGCATTGTTTTCATGTTTTTCCACTTGCACTTGGTCTTAAACAGCATTTGGAGTGTATTTGGCTCAAAAACCGTGCACTGTAGCAATCATTCCATGCACATAAGGTGAATTGACCAATTTTGCATAACACTTGCATTTCCACTAATCTTTGGCATTTGGCTAATCAAGATTAACAAACATCATTAGTGCATCATATATAAGGATAATCAAAACAGAAAATGCATTAACATTCCATTTGGTTCAGATCTAGATCAAAATTGCAAATCTCACAAACTTTTTCTCTCCACTTTTCTGCAAAACTTTGCACGAACCTTGCATTGTTCTTCATTGATTCACCATCCACAAGCATTTTGGAGTGGAATTGAAGCAAGATTTCAAGGTTTTCGAGTTGTTTTAAGGACTGTTGTAGCAAGCATTCATCAATGGCAAGTGAGGATTTGAGCTACATCAAGAACAATTGAGCCTCGATTCTTCATTCATTCACTCACATAAGCATTGGAGAGCAACTGTTTCAACTTTCCAAAGCCTGAAAACTCCAAATCCAGTTCTGCAATCTTTGAAGGTTGGAATTCGAATCTTGTAATTGTTGAAATCATGATATGCGTTTTGTAGATCTTTGATCCATGAGCATGCTGAGCTTTGTAGTTTTTAATTTCATCAAGAATTAAGAAAGTTATTGTGATTTTAAATTTGATGTGCAAAACTTATCTTGCTCGATCCGTTCGTGTTAGTGAGAATTAGGCTTAATTAATGTTAGATTAGTGATGTACATTAGAAGATGAACACAATGGTGTATGGTTTGTGAATTTCTGTGCAACATTGTTCTTGAGTGTATGAAGGTTGAAGAACACGATGAACAATTAGGGTTTGCGTTTCCAAAAGATGATTTGATCCGTTTTTGCCTTGGTTGCATGCGAATTTCTGTTTATGACCATGTACTGGTCCACTTGGCACCAGCATGTCACTTTCATTGGCTACAAGCGCTTCACAATGCCACGCCAGCTTTAATGAAACGCAGTGTTTCATATAAAGCGCGCTCAGTTTGAAAACCTACATGGTTCGATCCTCAGCTGGATCATTTTTACAATTGGCCTTTGCATTTTTTCACTTCATGCTTCCATGTTCATGCCATGCTTCTTATGTGATTTTTCATTTTTTCACTCACTTAGAAAATTCATAACTTCATGATGGATTGTCCAATTGATGTGAGATTTTTTGCACTATGTTCCTCATGATCTCTACTATTTTTTGATAATTTTTACAAAAATTGTGCACGCCTGGATTTTTATTTTGGCTAGGGATTGTGTGTACATGTGTTTTCTTGACATGCCATGCCATTTTGATTGTGAAATGATGAGATTTTGTCCAACACTCTTGAAATTTTGCATGCTTAGAATAGACATCCTAATGGTCATTTTGGTATAGAGTTTGAATTTTTCCCATTCCTGGTTGATGAGATATGATCTGTTTAAGGTAGGTGTGACAACGTGTGTCACACCATTGCTTGCTCAACTTGTAGAATTTATTTGCCATGCCACTCAAATGCCAATTGATGTGAATTTCTGCATGATGCTACTTCTGAATGTTAGGATTTCTTGTGAATTTTTGTAGAATTTTTGAATGCATTTCCAATTTGTTTGAGATTTTCTGTGCTGATTGGTCATGTTTGGACTTTTGGATACTCATGAATTTAGATGATTTGTGAAATTCATGATGTTTATCCTATGAGCTTGAAATTTTGCACATGTGTTCTAGACACTTTGAAGTGTATTGTGGCTTTGATTGGATGCATTTATCATGTGTGGATTCTGTTTTATGCTTGTGTGAAGTTGATGCATGAATTTGTGCTTCCTTTGAGCTTGTTTTGACTTGCCTTGCCTTATAGAATTTATTTGACATGCTTCCACTTATCCAAATGACTTGATTTTTGGTATGACGATCATGTTATGAATGCTGTTTAGCCATGATTTGTATTGGAATTTATTGATTTGTTTTTGAGTTGATGAGGATTGGATCATTCTGTTTGCTTCTATGAGCTTTCAATTTGCATGCTTTGCCTTCTTTGCCTTATGAAATGAAATTGGTTGATGATATGGATATGAGACCACTTGGATATTGTTCTTAATTGGTTTAACTTGATTCTTGCCAATTTTCATGTTCTGTTTTGAATTATTTCTCCCTCTTTGACCCTAGGCCATGTCCTAGTGGTTAGTGCTTATGTTTGAGTTGTGTTTTCAGGACAAGAAGCATATGGCCTTGAGGAGTTTGATTCTTTTTCTCATTTGGATTGATATTTGATTGATGATGATTAACATTGAGTTGTTTTGTAGGTGGATTAGCTCCTTTGGGTTGAGCTTGTGCTTTGCTTGAGGCATTGCTTGTTTGTTTGTATACTATGTTTGTTGACTTCTGTATTGTCTGTTTGACTTTGTGAGTTGTGTACTGATTATGTTGGATTGTTTTCAGGTACCTTAGTTGCTATAGTTCATTGTGAACTTGCTTTTGCTTTGCTTGATAGCTTGAGCATTGAGGTATAATGTCTCTAACTTCATGTAGTCTGGAAAACCTGGCCTGTTATTTGGTCAGGCACCTGTCTGAAGTCCTCCTGAAGACCTTTGATAAGGCAATTGGCAGATACAAGAGATGTGCAATCCATCTCCTGCTATTCAGTTGAGTCATCCCTTTTCTCACACAACTGGTGTTGATGCATTGAGGATATTAACCCAAGATCCATGTTGAGTCAGTCATATGTGTAGAAGGGTTCCCACTTTCTGAACCCACACATTCATTTGTCTGAAGCTCTCCCAGGCCAGGGATAAGAGCTGTGAAGTCTTATCTTCACTTCCCATTTCATCTGCTTCACCCTAACTCTCAATGTTAGGGTTAAGAGCTAACATCACCCTGATACAGTGGCTTGTTTGTCGAGGTTGACATGACCCCTTGACTAAAGCCTAGCCTTGGTTGAGCCCCTCTGTTTGTATATAGTGTGTGTGCTTGTTGTGTATTTTTGCATGACTGTTTGTGCTGTTTAGGATAGCTTGCTCCCTGTGCAAGTTAGATAGCAACCTTAACTTAGGGATGATATGCATGATAACATCTAGGCTCGAGTCGTAGTCTCCCTAGTTGTGTCTCCCTTTGTATCTGGTTAGGCTAGTCCTGTGTCCCTGCGTAGGGGAACTACGTCGCCCTGATCCTCATACCAGATGAGGTACGTAGGCAGGAGATAAGCTGATCTCTCCGGGCGCGCTTTTTGTTTTGTCTTGAGTGTGTTAGGAGATGGATGTAAGCCCAGCGATTGGCATTCCGTATCCTCTTGT
Source organism: Lathyrus oleraceus (assembly GCF_024323335.1). Classification (NCBI taxonomy): domain Eukaryota; kingdom Viridiplantae; phylum Streptophyta; class Magnoliopsida; order Fabales; family Fabaceae; genus Lathyrus; species Lathyrus oleraceus. Next base: position 279,783,375 of record NC_066583.1, on the reverse strand, counting down.
TGTGTGCTTGGAGTCCGATGTAAGCCCAGCGATTGGCATTTGGTTTCCAGTGTGCGTGTGTTTGGTTCGGAGTCTGATGTAAGTCCAGCGATTGGAATTCGGTTTCCATGTTTGCCTGTGTCTGTTGTGTTTGGCGTGCGTGAGCCGAGCTACGAGTGCTCTGATTCTTCTTAGTCCAAGAAGATACGTATGCATAGGATGCGACATCCTAGCGAGCACGTTTCCCCCTAGTCCAAACTACGTCGACTCTGATGTCTGTGCCTGACAGACTACGTAGGTCCAGGATGCGATATCCTGCCGAGTTAGTTTCTTTTGTTTCCTGTGTCTCTTTTCAGCCAGTGTTTGATGTTTGTTTGAGCAGCGTTTAGCAACCTTTATCCTTCCTTTTGTGCGTGGATCCCGTCGAGTACGACGGATGCGTAAGGGTGCTAATACCTTCCCTTCGCATAACCGACTCCCGATCCCATTCTCTTTGGTTGCGAGACCATGTCTTTTCTAGGTTTACTTCGAGCGTTTCCTTTCCCTCTTCTGGGATAAATAAAGCACGGTGGCGGCTCTGTTGTTTCGTTTTCCCGCCGGTTTTTCGCGTAATGCGACACTACCCATGACAAATGGCTGCCATTCGCTTCTCTTTGATAAGACTCAACTCATTGAACCTTGTCTAAATCCATTCAGCTTTGTCTAACTTGACATCCAGCAGGACTCTTAAAGAAGGAATCTCCACTTCAACAGTTAGGACTGCTTCCATACCATACACAAGGGAGTAAGGGGTTGTCCCGGTCGATGTACGTACTGAAGCACGGTACCCATGCAAGGAGAAGGGTAGCATCTCATGCCAATCTCTGTACGTAACGACCATCTTCTGCACAATCTTCTTTATGTTCTTATTTGCTGCCTCAACAACACCGTTCATATTAGGACGATAAGGGGAAGAATTGTGATGCTGAATGTTGAAGTTCTTGTACAACTCCTTCATCACTTTGTTATTGAGATTAGAACCATTATCAGTAATGATTCTTTCAGGAATCCCATAACGGCAAATGATTTCTTTCTTAATGAATCGGGCAACCACATGTCTGGTGACCTTTGCAAATGACGCTGCTTTGACCCACTTGATGAAATAGTCTATGGCAACAAGGATGAAGCGATGCCCATTGGAAGCAGTCGGCTCAATCTTTCCAATCATATCAATGCCCCACATAGCAAACGGCCACGACGAAGACATCACATTCAGAGGATTTGGCGGCACATGCACCTTATCAGTATAAATCTGGCATTTATGACACTTTCGAGCGTATTTGAAACAATCAGATTCCATGGTCATCCAGTAATAACCCGCTCTCAACAATTTCTTAGCCATTGCATGTCCGTCGACATGAGTACCGAAGGAGCCTTCATGAACTTCCTTCATTAACATGTCCGCTTCATGTCTATCCACGCATCTGAGCAAAACCATGTTGAAGTTCCTCTTATACAACACATCGTCTTTGTTCAAGAAGAAACTGCCTGCCAATCTTCTCAAAGTCTTTCTATCATTGTTGGATACCCTTGCAGGGTACTCTTGATTCTTCAGAAAGCACTTGATGTCGTGATACCAGGGCTTGTCATCAACTATCAGTTCAGCAGCGAACACATACGCGGCCCTATCAAGGCGCATAACATCGATCCTAGGGACACAGTTCCACCGAATCACTTTGATCATGGAGGATAGAGTAGTAAGAGCATCTGCCATCTGGTTCTCATCATGAGGTATATGATACAACTTTACTGTTATGAAGAAATTTAATAGTCTTCTCGTGTAATCTCTATAGGGGACCAGATTAGGCTGGAGAGTATTTCAATCACCATTCACTTGATTGATTACTAGAGTTGAATCTCCGACGATGTCCAGAGTCTTGATTCTGAAATCAATGGCTTGCTCAACACCCAAGATACAGGCTTCATACTCAGCTTCATTATTGGTGCACTCAAAAGTCAGACGAGCGGTGAAAGGCATGTGGGCACCTTTCAGAATGGTAATGATAGCACCAATTCCACTTCCTTTGGCATTGACGGCCCCATCAAACATTAAAGTCCACTTTTCATCTGGATCAGGTCCCTCCTCAACAACTGGCTCTTCACAGTCTTTCATCTTGAGGAACATGATGTCTTCGTCCAGAAAATCAAACTTCATCGGCTCATAATCATCAATCGGCTGCTGAGCAAGATAGTGTGACAGAATACTCCCTTTGATGGCTTTCTGGGATGTATACTGGATGTCGTACTCTGTCAGTACCACTTGCCAACGAGCAACCCTGCCGGTGAGAGCTGGCTTCTTAAATATATACTTGACTGGATCCATTTTGGAGATCAGTAAGGTTGTGTGAGTCAGCATGTATTGTCTCAATCGCTTAGCAGCCCATGCAAGTGCACAACATGTCTTTTCAAGCATTGAGTATCTCGACTCGAAATCTATGAATTTTTTACTCAGGTAGTAGATGGCATGCTATTTCCTACTTGTCTCGTCGTGTTGACCGAGAACACAACCCATGGAATTATCAAGTACTGTCAAGTACATAATCAGTGGTCTCCCTGGGACTGGAGGCATAAGGATTGGAGGATTCTGCAAATACTCTTTTATTTTCTCAAAAGCCCTTTGGCAATCATCATTCCACCTGATAGCCTGATCTTTTCTTAACAATTTGAATATTGGCTCACACGTGGCTGTTAGGTGAGAGTGAACCTTGCAATGTAGTTCAACCTTCCTAAGAAACCACAGACTTGTTTTTCTGTTCTTGGCTCAGGCATTTCTTGTATTGCTTTTACTTTGGCAGGATCCACCTCAATCCCTTTTCACTAACAACAAAACCTAACAGTTTTCCAGATCTCACCCCGAAAGTACACTTTTTCGGATTAAGCCTCAGCTTGAATTTCCTCAAACGCTCAAACAGTTTCTGCAAATTCACCAAATGTTCTTCTTCCGTCTGAGATTTCGAAATCATATCATCAACATAAACCTCGATTTCATGATGAGTCATATAATGGAAAAGAGTTACCATAGCTCATTGATATGTTGCCCCAACGTTTTTCAGACCAAACGGCATCACCTTGTAGCAGAAGGTGCCCCATGGGGTTATGAAATTTGTCTTCTCCATGTCTTCTGGTGCCATCTTAATTTGATTATAGCTAGAAAAGCCATCCATGAAGGAGAATACCGAGAACTGAGTCGTGTTATCCACCAAAATGTCGATGTGAGGTAATAGGAAATCGTCTTTAGGACTAGCTCTGTTCAGATCCCGGTAGTCAACACACATCCGTACCTTTCCATCCTTCTTAGGTGCCAGAACGATATTTGTAACCCACGGGGGATAATTGGTAACCGCTAGAAACCCTGCATCCAACTGTTTTTGCACTTCTTCCTTTATCTTGACAGCCATCTCTGGTCTTGTTCTTCTGAGCTTCTGCTTGACCGGAGGACAATCCTCTTTGAGAGGCAAACGGTGTACCACAATGTCTGTATCAAGCCCTGGCATGTCCTGATAAGACGAAGCGAAGATGTCAACATACTCTTGCAACAAATCAATCAGCCCCTTCTTCACATTATCTTCCAAAGCAGCCCCTATCTTGATCTCTCTCTTGACGTCCTCAGTGCCGAGATTAATCACTTCAATAGACTGTTGATGCAGTTGAATGACCCTTTCTTCCTGTTTTAACAATCTGTCAAGTTCTTCAGGGAGTTCACAGTCTTCATCACCCTCTTCTTCAGCTTGAAAGATTGGATTTTCAAAGTCGAAGCAAACCATAGCAGAATTGTTATCAATAGGATTCGGTGACGTGCATCTGCATGAGTGATGGTATGTGCTTATGAGTGTGAACAAGGAGTGCAAACTAAACAAAACATTGCCAAATGTATTTTTTTAATTTTTTTTTTGAAAACTGTAAAAATAGAAAGACAGTGAACACAATATTTGAATGCAAAAAGACGTCCTTTATTTATGATAAAAAATGCAGGTATCCACATAGATGAGTCCTACAATGAGTCATTACGCCCTGGGCGGAACGTAAGACTTGGATATGCATGAATAAACAAAGAAAATTACTCTTCAAGAAGAGCGACTTGGATAATCTCTTCAGAAGACCAATTGCGGAGAACTTCACCCGGGACCGTTGGTCGCACCCAGTTGTCAATGTCGCAATCACTACCCCCATCTTCTTCGTTGATTGTAGAGATCTTGCCGTACTGAATGATGCCAGCACTGGAGAAAGTAATCGGCCCCTGACGAGTCTGAGACGTTGAAGTTGTAGAAGTGAATGTTGTCTGATACCCAATCCCAAACTTGTCTTCCTTTATAGGTAAATCCAATAGACATCCCCAACCGGGAGCAGCACCTGAATTTACCAAGGCCTGTGCATGCTTGAAGGACGAAATAGAGGCACCTGCTTCAACCTCTTCCACTAGAGCTGCATCCTTGACTTGAACTGCCTCAAAGGCCTGACACAGAGTCTCATGAATCTCACATTCTGCCTCTACATACTTGAATGTAGACAGGTGACTGACCAAAATGTCCTCCTCACCACAGACAGTGATAATTCTTTCGTTGACTGGGAACTTGATCTTCTAATGCAAGGTTGAAGAGACTGCCCCGGCATTGTGGATTCAGGGACGACCCAACAAGCAACTATACGAAGGACTGATACCCATCACATAGAAGACGGTGTTGAAGGTTTGTGATCCAATCTGAATGGGCAATTCTATCTCTCCGAACACCGACCTCTTAGAACCGTCGAAGGCCCTCACAACAAGATTGGAAGGCTTCAAGATCAAACCTTCTACATCTAACCTTGACAGGGCTCTCTTGAGTAGCACATTGAGAGAAGAAGTTGTATCCACCAGAACATGGGATAACACAGTGTCTTTACACTCCATCAAAATGTGCAAAGCCTTGTTATGACCGCGTCCAGCTGGCGTCAAGTCGGAATCAGTAAAACCCAACCTGTTGCTTCCACAAACATTTGCAACAATCCCTTCTAGTTGGTTCACTAAGATCTCCTGAGGCACATATGCGGCATTAAGGACCTTCAGGAGTGCCTCCCTGTGTGCGTCCGAACACAACAGGAGTGAGAGAATAGATATCTTAGACGGTGTCTGAATCAACTGATCGACTACCTTATAGTCGCTTTTCTTTATAATTCTCAAAAGCTCATCCACATCTTTTGCAAAAGCAGGCTCAGAGCCAGCCAGTGGTACAGAGGTACCCTCATTCGTAACTTGCTTGCCTTTGGCCTTCGCTGCGGCGTCAACACTATCGGGTTGGGTAACTGGTGGTGAGAACAGTCTACCACTTCTGGTGAATCGCCCGATTCCACCAACATTGTCCACTGCTGGATCTTGCACCTCTTCTACTTTCAGTGGTTGCTCCACTATATGATTATACGTGTACACACTTCCCCCGTAATGCCAAGGAATGGCCTTTTCGCTGGTGAAAGGTAAAGGACCAGGGGTCGTGATGGTCATAGTGGATTGATGCGGTCACACTGGTAATATCGGTTGCACTTCTAGCACACTGATCTGAGCAGTTGGGTAGAAAATTGTGATAGTGGCAACATCACAGTCATACTCAGAAATCTCATTTATTGAAGTACAAACATCTGAAACATCGGAATCAAGTTCAACAAGTACATCAGAATCAAGTTCAACAAGTACATCAGAATCAAGTACAATGTTTGGAATATCAGCAACGGCATCAGAAAAATTAACTACATCATTGGGGATTACAAAATCAGCAGGAACAACATTTGTAAATTCTTCAACAACATCTTCAAACACCTCTTCAGCAACCCCTTCAACAGACCTTTGGGCAGATAGGTCTTCATCCTGGAGGATACCATCGTCAAGCAAGGCCTGGATACTCAGCTGCAGCTTCGCACAACCCCCATTCTGTGCAGCACAACCCAAACAACCGCTCCCACAGCCGGGAAAAACATCTGCCTTCAGCAAGTATTCTTTGATTTCTAACAGCGGAGTCTTCAGCTTCAACACTTCCTTGACTAATTTGACTTCTCCTTCTAGCATATTAACATTTTCTCTACCATGTTGCGGCATAGGATTGTTGACAACATTAGGAGCCAGCGCAAAGCTAATGGCCTTTGAGTCAATAAGGTCCTGAACTACGTGCTTAAAAGCTTTGCAGTTCTCAATAGTGTGGCCAGGTGCCCCAGAGTGGAACTCACACCTAGCATTGGCGTCATAACCCACTGGAAGCTTGCCAATAGGAGGAGCCAAAGTATGTAACCGCACAAGTTGCAACTGTAAGACCCCAATTTTTGCCCTAAGATCCCTCATGGCATCATATCATATCCTATCATTGCCTCAAGGATCATTGTACACCTTTGCTTGCCTCCTGGTGGGTGGTTTATCTTCTGAGTGTGGTTCTTGATCACCAAGCATGTTTAGCATTCGTATATCATTGCTTTTCATTTGTTTACTAACCCAAAAGTACAAAAATATTGTCATCTAACCTTGTTACTTGCAGCTGAAGCAATCAACAGTCAATCAGTTAAGCAAGTCATTGAGCAATAGATGGTGGCCATTCTTGAAGAATTTGGGCACCATGATCATTCATCAAGAGTTCATATGAGTTGTGACACCATTTGGTATCAAGATCTCAAGAGAAAGAGGTTTGAAATTCATCAGAACATGGCTCAGTCAACCAAAACCCTAGCAAAGTCAACTGTGGTCAACTGCGCATTTAATCAGGGATTTAAAGGTGTGAGATGGTTGAAAAGGTCTCATTCATGCCCATACAAGTCTCAATTAACCTTTCAAAGATCATCATTGAAGGATTTGAGGTCAGGCAAAAAGTTTCTAAAAATAGTAAGGACTTGTAATTTTCAACTGCCCAAAATGGAAAGTCCTTCTCCTCAAATTTACATGTCCAAGCAAGCTTCAAATCAAAATTTGTCCAACATGAAAGTTGAAGATCTTGCTCGCACCTTTCTAAAAAGTCCAAGAACACTCATTTCGCATTTATGGTTGGCAAGTTGTGATCAAATCATTTTCAAGAATTTTGGAATTTCAAGGAGGCATAACTTTCAAACCATTTGGCCAATTTGGGTGATTCTTTTTTGAGCAAATCCCATTTGACATGTACTATCATGATCCATCATTACATTTCATCAAAATGCATCACATAAAAAGGTCATTTTTCAAGTGAACCAATTAAATTTTGGTGGGAAAAATAATGAATTTGAAAAATACACTTGATTTTCATGCCAAATCAATTCAAATGCCTTTCAAACAGAAAATTGGGTTTGCTTAAACATGAATTGCACTGTTCCATTGGTTCAAATTGAAAAAGGGCATTTTGGCCAAATGACATAACATGAGCATCTCACTAATCCATTTCCAATTTGCTTAATCATGTTTAACAATTGGATTAACAGGTACTATAAGAGCTTAATCATAACAGAAATTCCAGATCCACAATCACAATCTCAGATCCAAACTGAAAATTTCTCAATTCTCTCAAATTCTCTTCAAACTTTTTTTCATTTTTTCATCAAATTTCACTATTCTTCGTGCTTCCTTTTGTGCTAATCTTCATTTATAGGTGTAATTGAAGAACTGTTTGAGGCGAGATCGTGGAGAAGACTTGAAAATCGCAGCTGTTGGAACCTTGCTCATCCATGGCATCTTGAAGTTTCTTCATCATCAAGCACCGCTGAGCTAAAATTCCACTTGCATTCATCCTCTATAACATCATAGGCCATCTGTTTTTGCAATTGGAAGCCGGATTCGTACGAAAACAAGAGCTGCACATTCATAAGGTGAGATTTCAAATCTTTCAATCCTTGAAATTAGCATGTGGTTTAGGTAGATCTTGCAACATAGAGTATATTGCAGCTTGAATCGTACGTTTTTATTGAGTATTGACGAAGAAATCTTGATTTTAAGTTTGCTTGCCAAAACTTCTTTTGATCGAATCTCTTGCCATGCTTAGAATTAGGATAAATCATGATGATATTGTTGATCTATGAAATGAGACGGTTCGATCCATATATGGCTTGTGCATTTCTGTGAGATTTAGTTCATGTTGATGATGAACATCAAGAACACGATGAATGTGTTCAAATTTTGGGTCCAGATCGCGTTTAGATCCATATTGCCTTGCCTTGTGTTTAAATTCGTGTTTCCCGCGCCCTGAGGCCAATGACCATTTGCCACGCGCGTTAATGAAACGCGGCGTTTCACTTAGTGAACGCCATATTTACGCTTTTGCCATTTTCAGATAATAATTCATCTTATTTCATTTTCTTCTCAATTTTCATTTCATTTTGTATGTTGATCTTAGAAAATTCATAAGTTCTTCAATATTTGTCCAAATTGGCTGGGATTTTCTGCACCTTGCTCTTCAGGATCTCTAGTTTTTTATGGTGATTTTTCCAGAATTTATGCACGTCTGGATTTTTAGATTGCCTAGGGTTTGTTCATGTGTATCCAATTTGTACCTTCTATGCCATTTAGCTTGTGAAATATTGATGATTAATTGGATGAGGCTGAAATTGTTTGTGCTTGTTCTAGACATCTTAAGGAGAATTTTGGTATGTGGTTTGTGATTTTTGAGTTTCTGGATTGTGAGATATGATTTTTGATGATTTTTGTTGCCATGCCATATGAACATGAATTGCTCTGGATTTTTGCATGAGGACACTTATGAATGTTGAGAATCCTTGTGAATTTTTCTGGAATTTTGGAATGCATTTTCTATTTGTTTGGTAATTTCTCCCCTGCTTGACCGATTGTTGACTTTTTGTGAGACATGTTTTTATTTGATTTGGGAAATTCTGGTGGTTTATTGGATGGATTTGAAATTTGGCATGTGTATTGTAGACATTTTGAAGTTTGCCATGGTTTTAGTCTCATTCATTTATCATGCTTGGTCTCTGTTTTATGATTTCTTGAAGTTGATGCATGTTTTGATGCCTTGTATTGACTTGCCTAAACTTGCTCGGACTTTTTGAATTTCATTGACTGGCTTCCCTTTATCCAAATGACATGAAATTTGGTGTGTTGCTCATTGAATCTGTTCTGTTTAAGCATGATTTTTCCTGGAATTTATTGAGCCTTTTTGGTATGGATATGCTTGTGTTCATTCTGTTTACATCATTGAGCTCTTAACTTTCCTAGTTTGCCATGTTTTTCTTATGAAATGCAATTGATGAATGTTTTTAATGTGGGACCAGCTGGAATTTGTTCTTATTTGATAAATCTTGATTTTGATCAAGTTTCATGTTCTGTTTTAATTTTTTTCTCCTCCTTTGACCCTTGGCTTTGGCCTAAGGGTTCACTTCTCATGTTTGAATTTGACTTTTCAGGTTAAAGAAGCAATTGCTTTAAGGAGATTAATTCAAGTTGATTGATTTTGGTTTATTTGATCATCATGAACTAACTTGGTTTGTTTTGTAGGATGCTAACTCATTTGATTTGAGTTTGTGCTTTGCACATGTGATTGATTGTGTTGACTATTGGTTCATAACTTGTCTGTTTTGACTTTGTGATTGGTATGCTGATTATATTTGATTGATTTCAGGTACCATAGTTGCTTTAGTTCCTTTGAGAACTTGCTATTGCTTTGCTTTGCTTAAGCATTGAGGTAGACTCTCTTGTCTCCATGTAGTCTGGAAGACCTGGCTTGTTACTTAGCCAGGCAACTGTCTGAAGTTCTCCTTAAGAGGCAATGTTTGTGGTTGTTTAACTTTGTCCCCAAGCAGGAAAAGACCTCATATGAGGCAATTGGTAGACAAAAGAGATATGTAGCCTATCTCCTACTATTTTGTGAGTCACTCACCTTGCTCACACCACATGTGTTGATGCATAGTGAGTAAAAAACCCAAGATCTATCGAGTCTTTAACTTGTGGAGAGAGTTCCATCTTTCTGAACTCCCACACCTTCTGATATTCAATGCTCTCCCTGACCAGGGATAAGAGTGATGAGGCACACCCCTCATATCCTTTCATCTGCTTCACCTTGGCTCTCAATGTCAAGGTTAAGAGCACCATTTACCCCATTCCAGCTGACTTTTAAGTCTAACCCTTTGATTGAGCCTAATTGTTTGGTTATAGTGGGTGCTAAATGACTTTGTTTGATTGATTGCTTGTTGCATTTGTACATGTTTGCTTGCTTGCCTTTGTGCACTTATCATCATTGATTGTTCATTATTGCATGATCATCATTGCATATCTTTGTGATCCATGTTTGGTTTACCCATTGAGGACAACTGTAAGTCCACTCATTGGCCGTGGTTCCTATGATTTGGAAGGGATAGAGTGCAAGACCATTTCACTTGGTCACTCATGTCCATTGCTTAAATGCTTGTTTGTTTGTTGTATGTGAGGATGCAATTGTAAGACCATGTTGTTGGCATTTGTACTCCCATGATCATACTTTGGAGATTGGTATAAGTCCAGATAGATTGACATCTGACATCCAAGTTTTGTTTTACTTTAGGAGATTGGTGTAAACCCATTTATTGGTATCCGATATCCGCTTTTGCTTTGTGAGATTGGTATAAGACCATTGATGGCATCCGGTATCATTGTTGTTGTTTTGGGAGATTGGTGTAAACCCATTTATTGGTATCCGGTATCCGCTTTTGTTTGTGAGATTGGTATAAGTCCATTGATGGCATCCGGTATCACCTTGCTTTTATTTGTTTACTTGCATTGTTGCCTATTCCTAAGGACATACTTGAATCATCTTCTATATGATTTCAAGAGGTGAACCTTTCTAAGAAGTTTTACATTCCACTATCCATACCCTCTTTGTCCTAAACCTTTTCACACTTTGCTTTCAAAACTTTGACTTGTTGTGCAAACATCTTCATGTCTTTTCAAATTAGAAACCTGGACCATAAGTCCTTGACTTTTCAAGCTTCACTTTTCATAACACTTCTTTGAATCAATCTTAATCATACCTTGACCATATTTTGTGAATACTCATAATCAATTAACCTCACACATTCAATTGTTTTGTGGCCTTGTCCACTGTTAACATGTTTTCATGCATTAGCCTTAGGTTTTAATTACCATAGTGGTTGATGTAAATCTTACCTTATCCTTAGTGAGTTGATTGTAAGTCTTCCATACTTATTATAGGGTTAACCCCTCACTAGTATGTTGAAGCCGTCCTCGCATGGTGGATTGTTGATTCGGGTTGAGTTTTCTCCCATTGGTAATGAAAAGCCTTAATGCTTGTGTTTTAAAATGAACTCACTAATTTTTGGAAATCTTTTAGCCGAACTACGGCGTTTTGATCCTTACCTTTGATGGAAGGTACGTAGGCAACGGGTTCATCCGTTCAAACACAAAAATAAAACTTGTACATTCTTTTCTCATCATCCCATTCATGTTTGCACAATATGTCAAAAACAAATAAACATTTTTATACAACAAGTGTGAAAAGGGCTCCCTAGGAGTACCTAGGACGTGATGGGTGCCTAACACCTTCCCATTGCGTAATTTACCCCTTACCCGGATTCTCTGATCTTTTTCATTAGTTTTCTATGTGTAAAACTTCTTAGGTTTTTGTTCGCTTTTTAACCAGTCCTTAGGATAAATAAAAGTGCGGTGGCGACTCGATTCATTGTATGCTTTGCTTATGGTTTAATCAATAAATCATATAGCGACGAATACACCGCTACAGCAACTGCTGAAGATTGGGAAGCAATTGGGCGTACGACATCGGAAGAGCGTCGAAACGCTTATCCATCATCCTCTGTCTCTGTTGATAAGTAGGTATGTTACCCTGTTGTGGTTGGTATTGATTTTGTTGACATTGAGGTTGTTGTTGTTGCAATGGTGCTACAGCCGGAATGGTCACAACTGTAACATAAGGTTGCTGATGGTGATTTTGAAAACTGCTCCTTCGGTTACCTCTGCTCTGATAAGAAGACACAACATTTGCATCCCCTTCTCTCCTCTTCTGTCCTTCTAAGAAAGGCTCCTTTGACCCCGAAGATGATATAAAACTCCATTTTGGATCTTACACGTCTTCAAGTACTTCTCCACCCTCTCACCGGTGGAGACCACATCAGCAAAATTCGAGGCGTTGCAACCCACCAGACACTCATAATAAGATCCAGGCAGTGTGTTCATAAACATGTTGGCCATCTCTTTTTCCAACATCGGAGGCTGAACATGGGAAGCCATCTCTCTCCAGCATTGAGCATACTCTCTGAAGCACTCATTGCTCTTGAAAGACAGATTCTAGAGTTGAGTCCTATCAGGTGCCATATCCGCATTGTATTGATATTGCTTCACAAAGGCCTCAGCCAAATCTCTCCAGCAGCGAATATGGTCTCTGTCCAGCCTCATATACCACTCCAAGAATGCCCCAGCTAGGCTGTCCTGGAAGAAGTACATGAGCAGCTTCTCATCATCAGAATATGCAACAATCTTGCGGAAGTAAGCTTGTACGTGAGTCTTCGGGAAAGAGTTGCCATTGTACTTATCAAAATCAGGGACTCTGAACTTTGGTGGAACTCTCACACCTGGGACCAGCCCCAAGTTAGCAACATCCACACCAAGAGCATTCTGCCCTTCCACAACTTTCAACCTCTCTTCCAGTCTCCGAAACATAGGGTCCATACCGTGGCCCATGCCAAAGTCCTCCTGAAGCAGGGGGAACTGATCCTCCTGATCATCATGGATGGGTTGTTGATCAAGGTTGGCGTGTGGGATAGGGATAGTCCCCGGTCCATTGGGTCCATTAGCCTCTCAAGCTGGAGGATCAGCCACAACCTCCGGTTGAGTAGTAGGGGGATCCCTCTGTATCAACAATCTAAGCTCCAGTTGTCCCTGAGCCACTCCTTGGACCACTTCCATGAACTGATTCATGCGAATCCTCATCTCAGCGAGCTCTGCTTGTAGGCCTTCCATTGCTCTTTGTTGATTCCTCCGGGTACCGTATTGGTGAACGCCTGAGTCAGCTATCCTGCTAGTGGAATACCAAACAAAATGAGAACACTACGGCGGTACCTGTTATGCAAGACATGCTAATGAATATGCAAATGCAATGACATGTTTATCAATTCCAAAGGGTATTCTACCCCTTGATTCCAGTCTCACAACAGATAAACAGTGTAAGAAGATCGACCCGTGGAAAAACTTCTGAGACCAAGACGCAAATAAAGAAAACCGTCATACAAATGAGTTCAAGGAGGAGGGCCTTCGCCAGCAGTACATCAAAAGAGGATTTCCACAACAAGCCTATGGATCATCACTACAAAGCAACAAAGAAACACAACAAGTAAAAAAGAGGAACAAAAATCAGGAATCAGCCTCCTGTATACAACCCATAAGGACTGCTCCTAACTTCAACCAGCAGTGCCACCGTGTCAGGATGATCTGGAGATTCTGTCAAATGTAAGATAAGCAAATTCCTCTTGTGAATAATCCCATCCAGTTCTTTGATGCGCTCTATGTAATAATCCCCATCCTCCTCCCCGAATACCTCTTCAAGCCTAGATTTCTTCAAACCCGCCAGCACTTTGAGTTCTTCAATCTGCTCTTGAGCCTTGTCGAGTTGATCTGTGATGTAACCATTGGTTGTACGGGCACACAGGAGCTCATTGTTCTTCTATTTCAGCAGAGTCTTCAACTTCTCCATCTGACCGGTCAATTGGGCCACCATCTCCTCCTATTTTGCCTTCTGAGAAGCTGAAAATGCATCCCATTGCTCTTTCCACCCAGCTAACTTACCACGGGCATCTGTTAACTGCTGCTTGACTCGCCTCAACTCAGAACTGGATGACCCCAAGGCTTTGTCAGTTTTCCTTAAGAAGTTCACCTCCACAGCTAATTTTTTTTCTGCTTCCTCTTGCAATCTAACGGCTTCCCCTTTTGATATTCTGCCTCATGGTATAGATGCATAAAGTCTTACAACTTCACACTTAACTCCGAGTTTTCAATTTGAAGTTCCTCCATGGTATTATTCAATTTGTCATACTCCTCTCGGCTCACCATTGTTGACTGCTCATGAGTAGATGGATACAAAGGTTCTTCAATAGGAAACGGCAGACTAAACTCTTCGACTCTTCTCCGAAGCCAATCTTCATATTGAGGATAAGTCCTGCAATCCCCCTTTCCAAGCACAGTTCTTCCTCTCTTGATTACCTTGAGCCAGGCCTCAGCTGCCTTACGGGATACAGTCCGATCAGATGAAGAATGGAAAAACAGAGATTCTTCCACATCTTTTTCCAAAGGCGGAGTTCTTAAAGCATACCCAAACTGTCTGACTCCCAGAGAAGGATTATAGTTGATTCCTCCTCTTCTTCCTACCAACGATACATTCGGGAGGTTCCCACAACTGTGAATAATATCCGCCCGAAGCAAGTTCTGGTCAGCCCACCAAGAAATATCTTTAGCTCTTATCCCCATCAACCTCTTCGACCAACTCAACGAGTCCTTGAAATCAACGAACGCTCCCGATTTGGGCAGGTGAGAGATGAACCACTTATAAAACAAGGGTGCACAAGAATTCACCAATCCTCCTTTTCTATTCTTATTCCTGTGATGCACCGAATGAAAGAAATCTCCCAGCAAGGTCGACACTGGATTTCCCAACACGAAGAGGCGTATTACGTCTACGTCCACAAATTTTGCAACATTAGGGAACAGGACAATCCCGTATACACAGAGAGCCAACACAACATTGAAACACCTCCAATCACCATCTTCAAGCTTCTTCTTGGCTTCTCCCACTAAGAAACTCAGATGAAAACCACTGACTCCTCCTTTCTGACATATATTAGACTCCAAGATTTATTTCCCCAAATATGTGGCTGAAGCAACCATGCTGAAATCGGGCAGAAACTCGGACCTGTAGAATAGCAACTATGACTTGATAGGAACTCTGAGAAAACTGGCAACCTCCTCCAAAGTAGGGATCAAGATATAATCTGGGAATGTAAAACACCTCAATGGAGGGTCATAGAACTGCAGCAGTGTAAAGAGAGCATCATGTTGATCTTTGGAGAGAACCGTAACGAAACTTAGAATCAACCTGTAATCCTTCCGGAATCTTTCTAGAGAACCATGATCCATTAACTTCATCAGCTGTTGAATGGGATCCAAACAAACCACAGGAAACTTGTAGGCGACATGTCTTTTTCTGCCAATATCCATCTTAAGAGAACCAGAAAACCCCGACTAGAATCAAGAAGAAGATATAAACCCCTAGGAATAGATAAACATGTGTTAAATGATATGAATGCAAAATGATGTGATGCAATGCAGTGACATGGAAATCAGGCTTGCTGCATCTGCTTGAACAACTGTCAGGTCGTACTGTTTGAAGAGAAAACCATTGAGGAACATATAAGAGACCAAAGTTCTGCTCCAACAAGAAAATACCAGAAAGCCGGGTTGGTTGAAGGTTAAGGTTTCCTGAATTTAGCCCGCCCCTCACTGGTAGGTTCTAAGAACAGAAGTTTGTCAACTTCTAAAAGCAAGTTCCCAGCCTCGGAGTCCTCGGATTGAGCAGCGAGAATGCGCCCACCAGAGCTGACATAACCGCGTCTTGGAGCAGATGCCTTGAGTGAGTCCTCGGGAAATGGTCACCAGAGTCGACGATTTCTAAAGGAACATCTGTCGTTACGGAACACCCGTAGGACAAAATATATCCAAAAGAAACCTCGTGTGGGTGTGGGTCTTCATGAACGACTTAACGTAGCAACATGCTACGCAAGCCTCATGACTATCCACTCTAAAACCTGTGCGTACGCTCAAGCCTGGGTAGTGGGCTTATCTCTCATAGAACAACCCATCCCAACAAACAACCAAACAAATTCAGCAGATACAATAATCATATGTACACAATGCAATAGGATAAAGCAGATAAATGCTGAAAGTAAATAACTGTACAAAAGAATAAACACCCAACAAACAAGAAACTCACAAAAGCTAGGAGGGACTCGCATAGGGAAACCAGGTCCCCAGCAGAGTCGCCAGCTGTCGCAACTGGTACGAAAAAAACAACCGGCGACAAAAAGAAACAGAAGAGTCGCCACCGTTCGTTATTTATCCCAAAGGAGGGAAAGGAAACGATCGAAGAAAACCTGAAGAAAAAGGAAAAGACAAGGTCTCGCAACCAAATCTTGGGTTCAGGAGTCGATTATGCGAAGGGAAGGTATTAGCACCCCCACGCATCCGTAGTACTCTACGGGATCATCTTCTTGTTCTAGTCTAAAGGGTGTAGGTAAATCTAATGTACTATCTGCTAAAAGGAAAGTCAAAAAGGAAATGACTCGCAAGTATGTCGCATCCACTGCCTACGTATCTCATCTGAATATGAGAATCATAGTCTTCAAAGCTCGACTACCTATGGGTTAAAGAAAAGTGTGCTCGATAAGACATCGCGTCTTATGCCTACGTATCTCATCGGGAATGAGAATCAGAGAAAAACGTAGTTCAGCTAACTACAGGAACAAAGGTCTCGATTGCAACTAGGGCAAGAGAAAGGGAATGTCTCGATCGCAACGAGGGCGAGAGAAAATAAATCGCAACAAGGGCGAAAGAAACCAAGGATTAGTTGTTAGTTGTCAGTCAAACTCGGCAAGACATCACATCTCATGCCTACGTATCTCATCTGAACATGAGAATCATAGTTGTCGTATTTCGCCTAACTAGGGGTTAAGGATTGCCATCTGAACATGGACTTACAACAGAAGACACCAACTGTGTTAAAGGAAAGTGGGCAATATGTTCAACGTCCTAGCAGTAGGTATCGCAGCTCGCTGAATCGAGTCTTAGGCAGTTACCTCTTTGCAATAGAACGGACTGACATGCCACAAGATCAGAGGCGCACGGAAGGTCTAAAAGTGGGGAAGCTCTGCCCTAGAGTTGTCATGCAATATGGACCTATGTGTTAGGATTTATAGAAGGAACATCTACCTAATGTTAACATGCAAAGAATAAGGGATTTCTACCTATGTTATCATACAAAGGGTTCTACCTAATGGGTACTCCCTAAACGGAAGAAGAGTCGACGGATGGAGCAAGGATGGGAGCCACGGATAAGGGTAGATGGCGATGCCTGAGGCAATCGACTTACAGGTAGATGGCGATGCCTGAAGCAATCGACTTACAAAAGGATGGATGAATACGTGTTGGTTCTGTTAAGTTTTGAAAGTGATTACTCGACGTTGGATCAAGCTTTTGATCTTGTTTTGAAATAATTATGGGATGTTCTTTTTAATTCTTGTATTAACAGATGAATAAAGAGTGAAAGAATAAATATTATACACTTCATGGGAGAGGGGTACATTTGTTATGAATGGGGATGGTTCATGGCAATTAAACAATAAGAATATATGCCTCATACATCATACCAGTAGGCAACAGTTATCAATCAAATCAGATAAGTAAACAATTGTATAATCAAGGAATCAAAGAATGAAATAAAGGAGCATTAAACAATGCATGGGAGGTATGAACATGTTAAACAACCAAGACATAATAAGCATGGATGAGGGAAACAAGTATACAAATGACAGATGAATCAGACAGATGAAAATATGCACAAAAGGGGTTCACTGAATAATTTAATCAGGAAATGGGGTAAGGATCAAATAAAATCAAGATACAAGTCCCCTAATACATGGCATATGAGATGAACAAGGGAGGATCAAAAGATCTCTTCAATTGCCATAAGCAATCCCTAAGTCAAACATCGATCATAAAGAAGTCAACTGAAAAATCAAGTCAACTTAAAAAATATGAAATAAATAGAAAATTAATCAAGAAAATTATGAAAAATTAAACTAAGTTAGGTGGGGTCAGGACATCATCGTCCCCCAAAAAGATTTTAAAAATAATAAAAATTAGTGCATAAATTAATTGAAATAAAACAGAGGTCAAAACAAAAGTCAACCAACCAATCTAGGTCAAAAATAAATCCAAAATAAATAAAAAATGGGAAATAAAATTCCAAGAAAAGGTCAGGTTGACCATGGGACATTTGTCAACCTTCATACTAAAAATCAAAATCTAAAAAGAATTTTAAGCCATGGAACTAAAATTAATAAAAAAAAGTGTGTTAAAATGGACCATTTAGAATAAATAATTAAAATAAAATATTAATATTAAATAAATACGAAAATAAAAATAAAATAAAATTATATAAGACATTATAAAATGTGGAAAATATTTTTTGATATTTTGGTGAATAAAGAAAATATTTTAAAATAATTAAAATCAAAA